>NW_011888801.1:14877364-14969663 GCF_000151845.1 Pteropus vampyrus | reverse complement strand
CACACACACACACACACACACACACACACACACTGTTCCCTTAAGCCAGCTGTGAAGCAAGATGTGCTTAGCTACATTGGCAGAAGAGGAAGGGGATTCTTGAGGTGGCAATCTTGTAAAACCCCACTGTCACCACCAATCCTGTTCATGGAATGTGTATGCATACACAGTTTTCATCTATACAAAGCTACAATGAAAAAACAGAAAAAGGGAATCAGAGAATTTCAGCTGATGAAAACATCCTTAAAACCAAGAAACAGAAGAAAACTATAACACAACATTCTAATCTGTATTAACCTAAAATAAGAACATAAGTATTTGAAAAACACATTGGATCAGCAATTCAAAACTTAAGAGAAATGAGCAAAGAAAATATGAAATGAAATGAGTTGATTAAATTCAGGAAAGAAAGGGAAGATAGAGTCATATCAGAAATGAAGACTAAATTTTAAAAGTGCCCAAGGGAGAATATAGTTAAATGAAAATTTTATAAAGAATATCGAAGAACAGCAGAAAAATGGCCAAAAAATAAAAAATGAGATTAAGAAAGTAGAAAAGGACCAGAGAGAAAATTATTTAAATAGAAAACAGGCAAAGAAGAGCCAACATACATATATTAGGAACCCCTTAAGAAGAAAAGTGAACCAATGGAACAATTAATATTTAAAACTATAATCCAAGAAAACTTTCCAGAGATAAACTAATGCTTGACTCTACTTGATTGAAAGGTCCACTGGGTACCATGTAAAGGTGACTCCAGGTTCAACTCCAACACAATTTTTGGTAAAAAATGAGACTTTAAAATGAATAGTTTCAGAGCCACCAGGTCTGGAAAGACCAAACAACTCATAATACCAAGAGAATTAGACTGACATCAGACTTCCCAAAAGAAACATACTAAGTAAGGTATCAGTGGAGCAGTATTTAAAAATAAACTCAGAGTTCACCTTGGTCACAAGAAGTCAGGTCACCCTAAATGAAAGTAAGCAAACAGAAACAACTTTATATCAAGATAATCTGTCTTTCAAGATTTAATGCTAAAACAAAGCAAAACAAAAACCAGTTTTAAATATGCACCAACTCAGGCTCATATGTACACGGATACTTGTACAGATACTTGAACAGAGAGGAAAAGGTGAATTTGTTTTTGAATAAATCATGCTTGGATAATTGACTAGCCATATGGATAAAAACTAATATTAACTCTTATCTTACATTATGCAGAAAAAGCAATTTAAGGTGGATTATAAGTATAAATGTTTAAGTCAAAATAATGAAGCTTTTAGAATTCAGTGAAAAAACAAATATCTTTTGATTTCGGGTTAGAAGAAAACTTCTTAAACAAGACCCAAAACACCAAATATAAAGAAAAAGAATAATAAATTGGACTACATTAAAATTATAGACTTATTTTCATCAAAAGACACCAGTTACAAATGAAAGAGTAAGCCCCTGTGTAGATGTTTGCAGCACACATAGTCAACAAAGAGACAACATAACGGACTACTACAAATTGGAAAAAAAAAAACTGACGAACATCAGAAAAAAAAAATGAACAAGATATTCTTAATAGAAATACACAAAAGGGAAAATAAAAGTGGCTAATAAACTTAAGGAAAAGTGCTAAATATCATTAGTTATCAGGGAAATTGAAACCACAATGAATACCATTACACATTCATTATACTGGCTATTAAAAAAGAAAAAAGATTAACAATACCGACTGTTGGCAAAGATGTGAAACAAGGGATACTCTCATTTACTGCTGGTGAGAGTAAAATTGTTACAATCACTTCATAAAATAAGTTTGGCATTATCTATTAAAGTCGAAGATATGCATACCTTATGACTCAGCATTTTTACTCCTAAGTATTTATTCAACAGAATTGCATGCACATGCACTATGAGATATGTAAAAAGAATGTTCATAGCAGGATTATTTGTAATAGCCCAAAATGACAAATACTTCAATCCCGTCAGTAATAAAATAAGTAAATAAATTGTGGTATATTCATACAGTGACATAACCTAAGGCAACAATTTAGGAATGATAGCTACATAAAACCACATGAATAAATGTGGTTTTTTTTTTTTAAAGTAAAATTTATTGAGATTTAAATTCATCCTAAAAAGGTATACAGTTGGATGTTTGGACAAATGTAAACAATCATATAACTTCTACCATAGTCAAGATATAGAATATTTTAATGATCCCAAATGTTCTCCCTTATCCCTTGAAGTCAATCCTATAATTCCACTCCAGCCTCTGGCAAACATTGATATGATTTCTGTTCTTACAGTTTTGCCTTTTCCAGAATATGATGAAATCTTTCAGTATATAACTTTTTTATATGACTTTTTTCACTTTTTTATATGATTCTTCTTTCAAGAATCATCCATGTTGTAGCATGTGTATCAGTAGCTCTCTCCTTTTTACTGATAAGTAGTAATGCTTTGTATGGAGATACCATATTGTTTATTCTTTCACCAGTTGCTGATCATTGGGTATTTTCCAGTTTTTCATGATTATGAATAAAGTTCCTATGAACATTTGGATTTTGTGTGGATATATCTTTTCAATTCTCTTGGGTAAATCCCTGGGAATGAGATCACTGGGGTCTATGGTAAGTATGTGTTCAGCTTTATAAGAAATTTCCAAACTGTTTTCCAAAGTGTTTGGACTATTTTCCCCTCCCACCAGAAATATATACTCTCAGACTCACCAATACATGGTGCTGTCAGATTTCTTAATTTTAGCCATACTAGTTGGTATTATTATTGAATTTTGAGACTTCTTTATGATTCTGGTTACAAGTTCTTTATCAGGTAAGTATTTTACAAATAATTTCTTCCATTCTGTGGCTTATTTTTTTAATTTTCTTAATAGTGTCTTTCAAGAATAGTTTCAAAGTATAATGAAGTCCAATAAATCCAAAAATTTTTTATTTTTCAATTACAGTTGGCATCCAATATTATATTACTTTCAGGTATACAGTACAGTGGTTAGACATTTATATAACTTACAAAATGATCCCCCCATATGTCTAGTACCCACCTGGCACCATACATATGTATGACAATATTACTGACAATATTCCCTATGCTTTACTTTATAGGTCCATGATTATTTATTTATTTATTTATTAGATTTCACATGTAAGTAAATAATATGGTATTTGTTTTTCCTTGTTTGACTTATTTCAGTTAGCATAACAACCTCTAGATCTATCTGTACTGTTGCAATGGTAAGATTTATTCTTTTTTATGGCTGAGTAATATTCCACTGCATATATGTACCATATCTTCTTTATCCAATTGTCGATCATAGGATACTTCGGTTGCTTCCATATCTTGGTTATTGTATATGAAATGTTCTTCTTTATCTCTTAGTATAGCTTATGTTTTAAAGTCTATTATATCTGATGTAAATATTGCTAATCCAGCTATTTTTTTTTCATTTCCATTTACCCTGACAACTTCATCAAGCGGGTCTCTTGTAGGCATCACATGTAAGGGTCTTGTTTTCTTTTCCATTCAGCCAATCTATGTCTTTTGATTGAAGCATTTAATTCATTCACATATAAAGTAAATATTGAAAGTTATTACCATTTTATTATTTATATATTTTTAATCTTTCTTCCCTTTCTTCTTCTTAAAGAAGTCCCTCTAATATTTCTTGTAATTCTGATTTGGTTATGATCAACTCTTTCAGCTTTTTCTTGTCCGGGAAGCTCCTTATCTGTCCACCTAAATCAGGCATCACTAACTCTTGGGCCACGAACCAGTAACAATCCATGGCCTGTTAGGAACCAGGCTGCACAGCAGGATGTAGCTGGTGGGGCAAGCAAGCGAAGCTTCATCTGTATTTGCAACTGCTCCCCAGCACTAGCATCACCACCTCAGCTCTACCCTCAGATCATCAGGCATTAGCTTCTCATAGGAACACTGGTTCCTGATGCCAAAAAAGTTGGGGACTGTTGCTCTAAGTGATAGCTTTGCTGGGTAGAGTAATCTTGGTTGAGGATCCTTGCTTTTCATCACTTTAAATATTTCATGCCAGTCCCTTCTGGCCTGAAAGGTTTCTGTTGAGAAATCAACTGACAGTCTTATGGGAGCTCCCTTGTATGTAACTAACTGTTTTTCTCTTGCTACTTTAACAATTCTCTCTTTGTCTTTAACCTTTGGCATTCTAATTATGATGTGTCTTGCTGTGGGCCTCTTTGGGTTCATCTTGTTTGGGATTCTCTGTGGTTCCTAGACTTTTATGTCTATTTATTTCTCCAGGTTAGGGAAGTTTCCCATCATTACTTCTTCAAGCAGGTTTTCAATCCCTGCTCTCTCTCTTTTCCTTCCAGAACCCTTATGATTCGAATGTTTTTACACTCGATGTTGTCTCAGAGGTTCCTTAAACTATTCTCATTTTTTAAAATTCTTTTTTCTTTTTCCTATTCCAATTAGCCATTTTCTTCTACTTTGTCTTCAAAATCACTGATTCTGTTCTCCACTTCATCTAATCTACTGTTTATTCCATCTAATGTATTCTTCATTTCAGTTATTGTAGTCTTCATTCTTGACTGGTTCTTTTTTATGGTTCCTATCTCTTTGTGTAAATTCTCACCGATTTCATCTATTCTCCTAAATTCATTGAACATTCCTTTTAAAAAAAATTTACCTAGTACAAATAATTTAATTTTTATTTTAAGTTTATTGGGGTAACATTGGTTAATACAATTATATAATTTTCAGGTGTACAGTATAATTTGACATCTATATATTCTATTGTGTGATTACCACCCAGAGTCCAGTTTCTTTCAGCCGCCATATATTTGATCCCCTTAACTCACTTCACCCTCCCCTAACCCCCTTATATTTGACCCCCTTTACCCTGTCTACCCCTTCCCTCCTCCCCCATCTCCTACCCTCTGATAACCACTAGTCTACTGTCCATGTCCATGTTTGTCCTGTTCATTTGTTGCTTTTAGGTTTATATCCCACATATGTGATATCATGTGATTTTCAACTTTTTCAGTCTGGTTTATTTTGCTTAGCATGATTATCTCGAAGTCCATCCAGGTTGTCACAAATGGCAGTATTTTATCTCTTCTTATGGCTGAGTAATATTCCATTGTATATATGTACCAGAGCTTCTTTAGCCAATCATCTATCGTAGGACACTTCGGTTGCTTCCATGTCCTGCTCACTATGAATAGTGTTGCTATGGACATAGGTGTGTAAATATCTTTTCGGATATGGGTTTTCAAGTCTTTGGGGCAAATATCCAGTAGAGGGATTGCTGGATCATATGGTAGATCAATTCTTAGTTTTTTGAGGAACTTCCATGCTGCTTTCCATAGTGGCCGTACCAATTTGCAGACCCACCAGCAATGTAGGATGGTTCCTTTTGCTCCGCATTCTCTCCAACATTTGTTATTACCTGTTCTGTTGATTATAGCTGTTCTAAAGGTGTGAGATGGTATCTCATTGTAGTTTTGATTTGCATTTCCCTAGTAGCTAGCAATGTTAAGCATATTTTCATATATTTGTTGGCCATCTGTATGTTCTCTGGAGAGAAGTGGCTGTTCAGGTCCTCTGCCCATTTTTTGATTGGATTGTTTGTGTTTTTGTTGTTATTGAGTCATATGAGTTCTTTGTATATTTTAGATATTATGCCCTTAGTGGAGGTGTTGCTTGCAAATATATTTTCCCATTCAGATGGTTGTCTCTTTACCTTGTTGATGATTTCTTTTGCTGAGCAGAAGCTTTTTAGTTTGATGTAGTCCCATTCACTTATTTCTGCTCTTACTTCGTTTGCCTTTGAGGTCAAATTTATAAAATCCTCTTTAAGCCCAAGGTCCTTGAGTTAGTCCTAAGTTTTCTTCTATGCATTTTATTGTTTCAGGTCTTATATTCAGGTCCTTAATCCATTTTGAGTTAATTTTGGTGTGCGGTGATAGAAAAAAGTCTAGTTTCATTCTTTTGCAGGTGTCTTTCCAATTTTCCCAGTGCCATTTATTGAAGAGGCTTTATTTTTTCCACTGCATGTTTTTGTTTTTTTGTTGTTGTTGAAAATTATTTGCCCATATAAATATGGGTTTACTTCTGGACTCTTGATTCCATTCCACTGGTTTGTGGGTCTGTTTTGCTGCCAACGCCATGCCGTTTTGATTACTCTTGCTTTGTAATATAATTTGAACTTGGGCAGAGTGATACCTCCAGCCTCATTCTTTTTTCTCAGCATGGCTTAGGCAGTTCGAGGTCTTTTGTTATTCCATACAACTCGGATGATTTTTTTGAACATTCTTATAACCAGTGTTTTGAACTCTGCAGTGGGTGGATTGCTTGCCTCTGTTTTGTTTAGTCCTTTTTCTAGAGTTTTGTCCTGTTTTTTCACTTGGGACATGTTTCTTTGTTTGCTCATTGTGGCTGCCTCTTTATGTATTTTTCTATAAATGAGATAGATCTGTTACATCCCCCAGTTTTGGCAGGGTGGCCTTATGCAGTAGGTGTCCTGTGGGGTCCATTGGCGCAGACTCCCTGGTCACCTGATCTGAGTACTCCAGGAGTATCTTTTGTGTGGGTTGTGTGTCTCCCCCTGTTATAGTTGAACCATGATTGTTGTTGGCATATCCGTGGGTGGGGTTGATCCTCAGGCTGACTGGCTATGAGGACTGGCATGACTATCACTGATGAACTGTCATGTGGGGGGCTGACTCTACTGACTGGGATTCACTTTAGTGAGGCTCTGGTGCTTGCTGAGTCTACCCTTTGGGTGTGTCATTTGAGGAGCTATTTAGGTGGTACTCTGGTGTGGTCTGAAGCTGGCCACTGGGTATGTTGGTTCTGAGGCCTCTTAGGAGGGTACAGGCCAGATCAGCCACTGCCTGTGCCAAGCCCAGAGACCCCTGGTAGGAGCTACAAAATGATCTGTGAGTTTGTGGCTGCCTGGAGTTTGTGCTGGACTTGAAGGCACCTGGGAGAGGCTATGCTGTGAACTGAGGCTGATTGCCACTACTGCCAGGAGCTGCTTAGCCAGAGGTATAAGCATGCCAATTCCAACTACTGCTTATTTGAGATTTGTGGACCTCTGAGAGATTTTAAGAAAGTCTGTAGCATGGGCTGAGACTGGTACCTTGTGAGGAACAGCCACTAAAAGAGTTTTGGGATGGTTTGTGGGTTGGGTGGGGTGGGTTCTCAGGGAATTGCCAGGGTGGAGCAAATTTGATGGAGACTAACATTTGGTGCCAGCCTGAACCTTCAGGTTGGGTGGGCAGAGGGCTCAGCAAAGGAAAATTGGCACCTGCCAGCACTTCTGTCAAGGAGATAGCTGCCCCTCTATCCCTTGCCTGAAGCCAGACAATTCAGTTCCTCCTTGTATGTCCCTGACCCTTTCAAGATGAGTGAATCCATCTGTGCTCGGGACCTTTAAGAGGAAGACCTGGGACTTCGGTAGCCTCCCATCTCACCCAGTTATAATCACTACTAATTTTAAAAGCCAGGTGTTGTGGGGACTCCTCTTCCCGGCACTGGTGCTCAGTAGGGCTGGGATCCCTTGCCTCTTAGAGTGGACCACTGCAGCCAACATATCCATCCTGATTCTTAACCTGTCATATATGGGACCAGCATGTTTCTTGTCTCCGGCCATCCTACCTTTTTTGACGTGGCTTCTTTTTTATATCTTTAGTTATAGGAGTTATAGTCAGCTAGTCTTTAGGTGGTTCTCAGGGATTGTTGTTCTATAATTTAGTTGTAATTTTGATGTGGTCACGAGAGGAGGCAAGCACAGCACACCTACTCCACCATCTTGACTGGAAGTCTGCTAACCAAATAATTTTTAATGGTTTGTGTTATTTGTAACCTATTGAGAAAAATTTTGCTTTATCAAAATTCACAAAGATTTTTCCTCCTATTTTCTTCTAAAAGTTTGGAATTTTAGGTTTTACACTAAGGTCTACAATTGATTTCAGGTTAATTTTTGTATAAGAGTTAAGCTTCTTTTTGTATATAGATGTTCATTGATTTCAATCACTTGTTGAAAAGATTTTTTTCTACATTGAATTACTTTGACAACTTCATCAAAAGTCAATGAAGGTTTGTGACTTTATTTCTGGACTCTATTCTTACAAACATTATGTTAAATGAAAGAAACTGGACACAAAAGTACACATAACATATGAATATATATCTATTTTTTTTAAAAAACAAAACTAATATCAAGTATTTAAAAATGCATACTTATTGTTAAAATTATAAATAAAAGTTAGAAAGTGTTTATTATAAAAGCTTGTAGCTGGTATTTACAGGTGAAGGAGCAGATTGTGGTTAAGTAGAGGAAATGTATGTGTAGGAGAGCCCTCTGGGGAGCTAGAAATATTCAATTTATTGACCTGAGTAGTGGTAGTATGGATGCTTGCTGAACATTTATGTTTTAAATGCTCATCTATATTTAAGAGTTGCACAAAAGAGTAAGGGAAAAAGAAAAGTAATGGAAAGGAAGGGAAGAAAAGAAAGATAGTAAAGAAAGAAGGAAGGGAGAAAAGGAGAAATGAAAGAAGAGGTTTTTTTTTTAATAAAACAGTTTTACTAAAGTATAATTTACATACCATAATTCACCTCTTCTAAGTGTACAGGTCAATGATTTTTGGTGTATTTGCTGAATTGTGTAACCATCATTACAATCTAATTTTAGAATATTCCCATTACCCCAAAAGAAACTTCGTGACCACATACTCTTACTTCCAGTTCTAAATATGTGTCTTTTCTAGACATTTCATATAAATCAAATAATACAATACATGCTATTTTTGTCTGGCTTTTTTTACTGTACATAATGTTTTTGAGATTCATCCATGGTGTAATATGCCTAGTACTTATTTCCCTTTCATGCCTGAATAATATTCCATTGTATGGATATATCACGTTTTGTTTATCTATTTACTAGTTGATGGACATTTGTTTTGTTTTCACTATTTTGACTCTTGTAAATAATGCTGCTATGAACATTCACATTCAAGTCTTTGTATGAACATATATTTTTTTCTCTTAGATAATTTTTCTAAGAAATAAATTTTAAGGTCATATGGTAACTCTATGTTTAACATTATGAGGAACCAATTTTCAAAGTGGCTGTACCATTTTAGAATCTCACAAGCAGTATATGAGGATTTCAGTTTCTCCACATCCTCACCAACAGCTGTTATTGACTTTCTTTTCTATTATAGCCATTCTAGTGTGTGTAAAGTGGTATCTCATTTGTGGTTTTGATTTGCAGTTTTCTAATGACTAATGATGTTTAACATTTTTTAATGTGTTTATTGGACATTCATATATTTTCTTTGTAGAAATGTCTCTTCTAATCTTTTAACTATTTTAAAATTGTTTTATTATTATTATTATTATTATTATTATTATTATTATTATTATTATTATTATTGAGTTGTAAGAGTTAAAAAAAAACTCCTAGATATAAGGTCCTCATTGGATATATGACAAGGTATACAAGCATACCTTGGAGACATTGTAGGTTCAATTCCAGACCACCCCAATAAAGTGAATATCACAATAAAGTAAATCATATGAATTTTTTGCTTTCCCAGTACATAAAAAATTATGTTTACACTATCATATAGTCTGTTGTATGCAATGGCATTATCTAAAAAATATAAACACCTTAATTAAAAAATACCTTATTGATAAAAATGCTAACCATCACCTGAGGAAAAAATGACACCTATCGACTTGCTCAACACAGGGTCGCCACAGTCCTTCGATTTGTAAAAAATGCAATGTCTGCGATGTGTACTGAAGAGAAACACTATAAAACAAGGCATAACTATAAATATTTTCTCCTAGTCTGTAGGGTGTCTTTTTTATTTCTTGATGGTGTTGTTTGAAGTACAAATTAAAAATTTTTGGTTAAATTCAGTTAATTGATTTTTTAAAAATCATTTGTGCTTTTGGTATTGTACTTAAGAAATAATTGTTTAACCCAACATCACAAACATTTACTTTTATTTTTTTCCTAAGAGTTTTATAGTCTTATCACATTTAGGTCTGTGATTGATTCTGAGTTAATTTTTACATATGATATGAGGTAGGGGGTCCAGCTTCATTTTTTTTTTTTTTTTTTTTGTATGTTGATATCCAGTTGCCTCAGCACCAATTGTTGGGAAAGAAGGAAGAGTTTTAGCAGCTTAAAAACCTTTGGTGGGTGCCACACCTAAAGAGAGCCCAAATTGCTGCATTGGTCTTTTCAGGCTCTCTTCATAGTTTGGCTCCAGCTTGCCTTTTCCGATTTAACAATCTTAAGCCCATTTGCAAATGTTTCTTCAAATTCAAATTAGACCACATTCTTTTCCCTAAATACATCTTCCTTTATACTTTTGTTTAGGCCTGATAAATACATTCTCTTTTTGCCTTTCAACATTTATCTCCCTTCTAAACCTAGCAACAAGTCTTGGCTCAGCAAAGCTTTCCCTAACCCTCCTGTCCCTGATCCCATTTCTCCTTTCTGAATATTTTCTGAATATTAGTTAGTCTGGTAAAATCTTTATCTCTCCCTGTGTTTAATTTTTTCCCTATTGTCACTAACACTAAAAACAACTCTTTTACTTAATTCTCTACTTGTTTGATTTATCCCCCTGTTGGACAGGTACCTCTCTGTGTGCCTAGTTTTTTCTCTTCTAGGATTTTGCATAGCATCTTTAATGGAGTAAGGGATAGATAAATGTTTATTGATTTACTGTTACTAGTGCTTCAAAACACCAAATGGACTTACAGATTTGCATTTATGTGAAATATCCGTTCATCTACAAAATAGAGACATGAAAACTGTGTTCTGGAAAACTACACATGAAATATTTGTAAACGGATCATCTTAAGTGCATTTAGAAGCTGTATGTATAAAACTTATGCTGAAGTCTTTCATAAAGTGAAGCTTTTTAAAGTAAACTATCATTATTATATATGACTATATACAGTTTACAAATGTTATATCATTAAATGATCACTGCTCAATAATCTGTTTTATCTATGTGGATTTTGTCTGTTTTGTATTGGTGAATTTTCTGAAGGCTTGACAAAATTTCAGCAAATTTGCAGACTCTTAGAGACTTCTGAGTGACAGTGTAGTGCACTCCAGAGGTGGAAGGTTAGTAGGTGGTGGTCAACAATAAGTCTGACCTAGGTTTGAATCACAGCTCTGCACATCCTGTAGGGACCCTAACAACCACCTTCACTGAGACCTCAGTTCCTCATTTGAATTTGGGGTTGATGACAGCTGTCTTATAGGGCTACGGAACAAATTATAGGTGAACACCATAAAGCACTCATCATAGTGCCAGTATATAGTGGGTGCTAATACTAGAAGTCTCCACTTTGTTTTTGTTTTTGCCTCTTCTACTCATTGCAGCATGATTTAGTCCTACCTGCTAATGCCCTGCTTTTTATTTCTCACACACTTTACTCTTCAGTTAACAACCCCAATGGCCCTAAGACTTTTGCTACAATAAGACACCTTCAGATGCCAGAACAAGTTTATCTATAAAAGTAGGAGCTGTCTGAATTATCCATGCTAGGTTTGAAGCACTATCTTATTCTACATACATAGGACCACTTAATAAATCAATAATCATTATAACAGCAGAGTAGGAAAAAAAGCCCTATGATCTTTTCTAGCTCATCACTGAGAGGATCCAGCCAGTTGGACGATGAAGGAAGGCCTGGGGATGCTTGGGGATGGCAATGACACCCAGAGCCAGGATCCTGGGCAAAGATTCAACATTCAGTTGATCTGGCACATTGATTGACTGTTCTTATCAGAACACCAGACTTTTGGGTACTGAGTTAGAACTAAGTTTCAGCTAAAGTAAGGCAAGCATTCTCTATCTGCTTTGGGTTTTCACGAGGTTGTTTAAAAGATTAAACATTTGTTACTTTGCCTCTAAGAAAAATTAATTTATAGTCTCTTGGCACTGTGTTTGGTTTAATACCATTTAGAGGAATCAATAATTTCCTTGCCTTTATTGCCTTCAGAAAAAAATATGCTTAAATGGAAATTTTCTGTTTCCTTTCAAATTCGTGGGCATTCGTACCCTCTGTGAGCCACCTAAAGGGCACTGGTCTGTCCTGATTTTTTCCCCCTTGGAAACATATTTCCACTGTGAACAAGGTCATCAAATACACGTAATCTGCAATGAACTACTACTGATTAAACAATAGCAGGGGGGCCTGGAGAATATTTTTCCTCCTTACTTGATTTCCACTCTTAGGAAACAAAAATATAAATTCCTTAATAGGGTGGATAAGTATCTTCAAATTCCGGTTCCAGCCCATGTTTCTAGTTCAGGTTCACCTCTCACAGCCTCCTGCCTTTTTATCCTGTCCCTTCCTCTACTTGGAATGTCCTACCCAATTCCTACTCATCTTTGAAGATAACAGCCCAAATGTGACTTCCTCGGGGAAGCTTTCCCTGACCTTCTCAGGCAGAGTCATCTCTCCTCCTCCCAAACCCATGCTACCCACAGTCTCTCACTATATTCATCAGTGCTGCTAAAACTATGAGGTTCCTGTTAAAATGAATATTCTGATTCTGGAGCATTTCTAACAAAATCCCAGATGACTCTGCTGCTGCTAATCTATGGCGACACATTGAATGGGTAGAATATAGAGTTCTGAGCACAGTGGTTTTTCTTGTCTGTGTGTGTCTCTTTCTGCTGTAGCAGCATAACTGGCTCTTTCACCTTTGAGTGCTGATCACTAAAGGAAGAACCAACAGCACTACTCTGAATATTTGTTGAATGGGGACATTTGCTAACATCAGCTTCCCCTCCTCCACCATTACAATCACTTCATAGATATTTGAAGCTACTGCCTTTTTTTTTTTTTCATTTTCTTTATGTCAGGACTTTCATTTTTGGTGTTCACTTTACTTTTAAGGCAATTAAAAGTTGTTGGTTGCTTTTTAACCCAGCAAAGAGAGACTTAGAGAAAAGTTCCAAACCGCCTGGTCTAGCAGGCTGTATTAAGGTAAAGAGTTTGCAGCTTCTTCTGCTGTGTGACTTCAAGATTTCAGTGCTCATTTACGTGCTCAGTTCTCACTCTGCATACTTCATATTTTTTGTCATTGCTTAGTGATTATGGCTAAGATCCAATGGAAATCATACTTGGATTTCATTCTCATTAGATTCTAGTTAACTAATGTGTATCCTAGTTTTAGATGTTATACTTCGAAGATGGTGGAAGAAGGATAAAATCTGTGAAGGATGAGTGGCCCTCATCCATTTTGTCCCAAGGCAGTCTTGGATTCTCTTTGCATGATGAGTACTCAAGAGTTAAAAAGGTCTCATTTTTTCACCCCAGGGTACATCTCCAAGCCATTCTTTTTTCCCTTTTTCTCTGGCTTGTCTTTTTTTTTTTTTTTATGCACACCTTTGTCGTCTGATATGTAAAATGGGTACACAAACAAAACTAAATTATATCATAAAAAGATGCAACATATATAGACAGATGAGTTACAGTGAGCATTTGAGATGATACACTTCTACACCACTTTAAAATATTAAACAACCATAGGATGTCCCACTTGGAAAGCTTGCAGAGATCATCTGGTTTAAAGCTATTTTCAGATAGGGAAACTAAAGCCAAAGAAACCATAGGAAGAGAACATCCAAGCCAGGACCAGAAACCAGTGACTCTTCTCTTGCATCTGGAAGCCCTTGTTCCTGAACCTTATAGTAAAGGCCAGTCCCCTGCAATATACTTCCTTCTTCTGGGGGACTTTGAGGCCCCTTTAAACCTCCGTAAGCTAATTTTTCTTTTTTCCTTTTTTAGGTTCTAGGTATATCAGTATTTACTCAAGATTTCTATTGTTCTTCTTCCTCTTGATTCGTATTATGCCAGCTTTAACTTCAGCTTTAACTTCTCTCTTTTCAGGTCCTTGGCCCCGCACTTTCTATCAGACATACTGGTCATGCTGGGTTGTAATTTCTTGTTTATCTCTTTCTCTGTCTCTATCACACAGACTATGAGTCTCTTGAGGGCTGGGATCATGGCATGTTCACTGTCCCCAGCACAGTATCTGGCACTCAATAGAGCTCAGTAGCATGAAAAACTACTTGTCAGGAATAGGAGAGCCTTAGTGCACTCATGTGGCATTCACATTTTGCATGCGGACCTCTTTGATAGTCACTGACTAAGGCCTGGCTGTAGGCTTAGCAAGGCCTTTTGGAGAAGGATACTATTAGGCTCTGACCCAGGAAATAGTTTATTAAGCCCTATTTTCCATCTTCTGGTCTCTTGATTACTCATGTATTTTGTAAACTGGTGTTAGTGTTCAGAAGCAGCTAAGCTATAATATTCTCAAAAATAGCAAAGTAAACCATAATTTATCAAAGTAAAAGCCACTATAATCTGCCAGCTATTCATCGCAGAAGTGATCAGATCTTAATGACCAAAAATAGTATCTTTATAAGACTGTTGCACACCTTTATTTCACTCCCAAGGTATGCCAAATACTTCACATTGGGCTGTCTCACCCACAATTTACACTCTAGAGAATGCGACTTGACCAGGATGACTCTGTGACAAATCTGAGCTTTAAATTTAAGTCTCCAGTCACCTCCTTTACATAGCTTTTCTCTTATGATAAAGTAATAAGGCACTGATTAATTGTGTTAAATAAGTGGGTTTCCAATAGTTTGGAGATGATAAATTCAGTGTATCTTTAACTACGATGGAATTAAGAGCACAGTTCATCAGCCTTTCCAGAGATTTGTTTCTTCCCATGCCCTCAACAAGGGGATTGTATGTCTCTACCTGCAGCCGGGCTCCTTTCTTTGAGTTGGGATCTGGTCCATGATGTGAACCAAAAGAGAAGAAATAGAGCCAGTCATAAATGCTCAAAAATAATAAAAACTTTAAAAATATATATACTAAAGATATGATGCAAACCTTCCTAAGAAGACATGTCTGCGACTCACACACAGGCAAGGCCCTCAAATTTCATATTCCTGGGATCCTCCATAAAAGTCATAGTAGGAAACACTCCCCAGCAATACTTGGGGAAAAAATAATTGCCTCTTGGAAAGTTGGAAAGAGAAAAAGGAAATAGATTCTCAAAGATTGGAATTCTTTTTTTTTTTTTTTTTGGTGAGGCAACCCTTGGTTGACCTCACTAATTGCAAGGAACTTGTCAGCTTACAATCCCTTATTTTATTTTTTTAATTTTTTTGCGCCTACAGCACCTGGTCTTCCCAGGTGGTCTCCCATTCAAGTACTAATCAGGCTTGACCCTGCTTAGCTTCCGAGATCAGACGGGATTGGGCTTGTTCAGGGTGGCAAAGATCCTTGAACATATAATTATAATTCTTCTGAAGGTAAAAGACTGAAGGATTCTTAATGTTATAGTTCTTCTCAGATTTAATGTGCATATCACTTGGGGATGCTGTTTAAGTACAGATTCTGATTCAGTAGGTCTGAGGTGGGGCTTGCTAACAAGGGGCCTGATTCTGCTTCTTAGTTTATGAACCCCAGCCAGAAGAGCAAGGACAAAGATGGTGATGGAACTGTTTCTGGAAGATGTAAGCACCCATATTCCAGTTCTCTGAGCTCAAAACACATGGCTTGCTTCCTAAGGTTTCATTAGAGGTCAGCAGAGACTCTCTTCCTAATTCCTAATTATGATTCGCAGTGAGAATAATGACAAATATCTTCTTCCCTCTTCTGGATCAACCACTGAGAATATATTGCAAACTTTTTTTTTTTGGTGGATTTTAAATAATTAGACAACATCTCTATCTGATGATCTTTTAATAGCTCAGTTCTTTCTTACGAAATTAATCTGAACCCAACAAAAATGACATTGAGTATTCTCAAAGGCTGCCATATAATACAGGAGACTATTCCAATCTTATTAGCTAACCTCAGCCCATACTTCCTTTTTTGCTCCCACTGGAAGTTAATTATACTGCTGTAGTTTCTAAGTCACTGTACATATAATTGCCTAAATATTCTGCAGAAAAGGATTAATAAAAGTCAGGAAGCCAGGTTTCTTAACATTTGTAATAATGTAAAAGGCAAGTAAACCAAGCGATGTTTGCATTCAAAATTTGCAGATTCACTGAAATTTAAGGGTCAGGAACTAAGCTGAACCTGGCAAGCAATGAAACCATGTAAGCAGGGACTGCTTAGGTTTCTCTCCCCCTACTGAGCTCATATTAGTTCTCCAAGGATAATGAGGAAACAATTTTCTTGGCCTCAAAGATCGTTAAGCTCTGCCCCAGGCAGGGCTTCCTAAGAGGTGGTAACCACCTCCTTGATAAGCATGAGGTGTCTTGGGCATTCCTCCAGGAGCCTGGAATGGACCCTTGACTCTTCTTCCCTCATGAACCATGGCAAACTGCTCCCATCCCAGCTGATCCCACCTCTGTAACATTCTACCTAGGGTCCCTCCTCCAAGGCCCTCCTGGTACAATTGCAGTTTATGCAGGCCTAATCAGCTTTTTCCTCAAATGGGGAGCTTCCTCTCTGACTCTGCCTTGTTTCCTACCAGTCTTCCACTACCCCCAGAATGATTTGTCTAAAATAAACTGGGAACAAGTCCCCGACTTAAATTCCGAAGAGGCTCCACAGAGCTTTGAGGACTCAAATGTGAGGTGGAATGTCTGAGGTCCTTCATGGGCCAGGCTGATGTATCCATGCTAACTCCAAGCCCTGCCCTGGAGCGCTCCATGCCTGGCCACAGAGAAACCTCTTCCCTTGCTCAACCTCCTGGCTTCTGCCCCTAACACTCCCCTTTACTCCCACACCCTTTTCTTCTTGTCCAGGAAGTCCTCCCTGATACATCTGTCCTCATCCCCAGTGCCCAAGAGGGCAAGCTTGGGGGTCAGGCTGCCTGGCCCTGCCTGGGAGGAGACCCCATGCCAAAGTGCTCAGTGGTGTGTGGGATATCAGGCTGTGTGTCTCCATTTTATGGGAAACTCAGGCCCCTCTTACGAGAGACGTAGCTTTCTCACAGAGCAGGCCTTGTGTCCCCACATCAGGGGCCTGGATTGGATCTTCCCCTGATACTCTCTGAAGGAGTCAATCAGGGGTGGAGACACGGGTCTGCCTCCCAGGCGCCCATTTCCACAAACGATGGGTACCTTTCCGCCTCGCTCTCCCCTGCAAACAGCGCGGCTCCCTCCCTGCAGCTTGGAGCCGGCTCTGGCAGGTACCGAGTGAATTGCCCAGCTGCGCGCCCGCAGTAATTGCCGGGCCTGGGCTTAGAGCCCTACTAGAGCTGCCTTCTCCGCGAGGCGTGCTGGGTGGAAGTGGAGCCGGGAAGAGGAAGAGTGAACGCGGAAATACGTGAGGGGTCTTTTCTAGCCCAGACCTTGGGTTCGAACCCAACAGAGGGCTGGGGAGGATCTAGTTCACTGCTGGGGTTCTCCACTGGGGAGGGGAGAAGGGAGGGGTGAGGCCGGCCCCAGGGAGCGCAGATCCCCGCGGCTCCGCCCGCGTGCAGCTGATCCTTCTACACTCCCCGGGGGAGGGCGTCTGGCCCCAACCTGCCTTTGCAGCCTCTTCTCCCCTCTGTACCTCCTCCAAAACCCCAGGAAACGACCCCGCATCCCTTAAACAGTCAGTTTAAGTGCTTTCCCTCTTGCTGCTTCTGCCTGCGCTCGCCTGGTTCACTGCCTGTGAAACTCTTACTCATGGTTCAGGGCCCAGCCCGAAGGCCCATCCTCACCCCACCCCACAAGATCCCGATTTCACCGATTGATGTGGGCTGGCCCACCCGAGGCCAGCTCGCAGACGGCGGTATCTGTGCGCTCATTCGGGACGACAGGGTTCACCCGCGGGATGTCTGTCGGGTAGAGTCCACACTCAGAGGAGCAGGAAAGGAAAACGCTGCTGCTGCTTGTGGTGCTGATGAGCTCTCTGCCCTCTCTGCACTTCCCTGAAGGGGACTGTCACAGGCCTCCTCAGAGAGAAGCTTCCCTTGCTGAAGAGGGCCAAGAGGAGCAGAAGTCTTTCAGTGACTGAGGGGCCTGAGGTGCAGCCACCTGTGAGGGCACCCTCAGGTACCCGAGCATGGAGGGAGAGCAACACTTGAGTTGTCATTACCTTCATTCCACTAGCCGGACTGTGATTTCTCTTGGTGGCTTGCTGTGGGAGGTGGGCGTATTCATTTGCTTCAGGGGAGGAAGCTGCAGAGGGTTGGGGGCTGAACTTTCATCTAGATCCTGCTGCTCCAAAGAGTAGTCACCGCAGGCTTCTTCCCACCCCCCTGCACCTGGCCTGGGGCAGAGTATAAAGGTCCAGCTGGAGGTGAAGATGCTTGGAAGCATGGGTTCCATCTTCTGAATGGAAATCTCACCTGTCTCTGGAGATTGGGGACCAGGTGTAATGCCAGGGGCAGGTGAGGCCAATGGGAAGCAACTGTGACTGTGCGGAGCTTGTCAAAGTGCTTCTGGGACCTTCTGAAGAAACTGACCACTCCAGGACTATGATCAGATTTCTGATAAATCACAGGCTTATCAGAAGAGGTCGTTCTTCACTTTGGGGCACCCAGAGGCAATTTTTAATATGCCATACGTCTTGGAACAACTTGTTAAGATGGTAAAAGTTACCTCTTTTGGTTTATTTTTTTGAGTCATGAAATGTTCTAAAATTGATTGTGGTGATAGTTGCACAACTCTAGGAATATATTAAAAACTATTGAATGGTACATTCTAATGAGTGAATTAGTTGTATGGTGTGTGAATTATATCTCAATAAAGCTCAACCCAGAGATAGATCCACACAGATATGCCCAACTAAGTTGTAACAAAAATGTAGAACCGGTTCAATGGAGGAAGGAGAGCTTTTTCAACAAATGGTGTTGGCAAATTGGGCATAGTTGGAAGAAAAGAGAGAAAGAAAGAAGAAAGAGTGAACCCTGAAACCAACCTAAGTCTCACACCTTGTATAAAAATGAACTCAAAATGGATGACAGGTTTAAATATAAAATGTCAAAACTAGAAAACTTTTAAAAAATAGAGGAGAAAATCTTCAAGATCTATGTTTAGCCAAAAAGTTCTTAGACTGGAAACCAAAAGCCTGAGCCATAAAATGAAAATTGATAAGTTGGACTTCATTAGAATTAAAACTTTTGTTTAGTGCAAGAACCTGTTAAGAGGATGCAAAGACAAGCTACAGACTGGGAGGAAATATTTACAACCAATATATTTGACCAAGCACTAGTATCTAGAATAAATAAAGAAATCTCAAAACTCCCATAAAATAAAAAAGCAATTCAAATTGAAAAGGGGCTAAAAGATATGAAAACATTTCATTGAAGAAGATATACAGATGGCAAATAAGCACATAAAAAGATGCTCATTAGCTATCTAGTGGGAAATACTAATTAAAACTTTAATAAGATATCACTACTATAAAAATGACTGAAATTTTTAAAAAAGTGATAACACCAAATGTAGCTACAAAAGGACAACATGAGGGACTCTAGTTATGATGAAAATGTTATGTATCTTGACTATATCAATGCGTCAAAATTGTATCAAGATGTTACCACTGAGGAAACTGGGTATAAGGTACACAGAAGCTCTCCGTATTATTTCTAACAATTTGCAAGTGAAAATACAATCATCTCTCTCTTTTTTTTAATAATCATCTCAAAATAAGAATTTAATTTTTAAAATATCCCCTTTCCATATCACTGATTTTAATGTTTGCTTTAAATCACCGTGTGCATAGATTGTTCAGGGTAATTTGAATGTATTTTGAGATTGAACAGTCATAGACTGATTCTGATCTATTGGAAACTGAATTAATGAAGCTTTCAGCTATAAATCACCACCCACCAAATGCCAGAACTACAGTTTGGAGAAGATGGAAATTTGGACTCTTCTGGGGCAGAGATTTGTCTGCAGAAGTCCTCAGGATTCAGGTCTTCTGAGTCGTACCCTCTCTAGAGGAGGACATGAAGCAGGTGAGAAGCAGACTGGGACATGGAAAGATTCAGGATGAGGAGGCAGGATGCTAGTCTTCTGCATCTGGCTTTGTTCTGTGTTCCTATGCCAAAAACAGGACATTGGTGGGTGCTCAGCTTCCTATTTCATTAAATGAGTGTTGGGACTAGAGCTGGAAGTCTCAGAGTTCTACCCTGATATTTCTTTATTCCTTCATAGAGCATAACCCTGCCTCCACCTACTAGTTGTTTATAAGTGACCTCTGCAAGTGACAGTTTTCTCATCTCTTAAATGTTGTGAAGATTAAATGAGAAGACACACAAGGTGCTTATCACACAACCTGGCACTTTGGTGGGAGTGGCAATCTTGATGGTAGCCAAGCAAACAGCATCAGGTCTAGTCAGAGGCCACAGAGAAAGAACGGCTCATGTTGGAAGTAAATAATGTTGTATTGGAGAAAGCACCAAAAAAGGTATATTAAATACACTTGCAGTCATTAAAATCAGGTTTATACATATTTAATAACATAAGAAATTATCCTGTATAGTAAATAATGTATTATCTCAACCGTAAGTGTAAAAGATTCATTTTAAAAAGTGAAGATAAAATCTTTCCAAAAACTAACAGTATTTATCTCTGGAAAGATGATCTCTTTCTTTGATCTCTCTTTCTTCAAAATAATAATATAATGAGATAGAAGAGGAAAAGAATAAAAGAAATGCACACATAAACCGTAAACAGACTTTTTGAGGAGCTGTCTGAAAGGGTAAAATGGACCAGTTTTACACTGCCTGAGGATAGCAGCCTGAGCCCAGGAGAAGCTGGAATTGAGAGAAAACCCTAGAGTCTTGAGTGGTTCTCAAATCAAGGAATGAAGCCTCCAACAAGAGCACTGGGTCATTTGCTCAGGCTGCCATAACAAAACACTACAGACTGGAAGGCTTAAACAACAGACATTTATTTCCTCACAGTTCTGGAGGCCAGAAGACAAGATCAAAGTGTCATCAGGGTTGGTTTCTTTTGAGGCCTCTCTCCTTAGTTTGTCTTCTTTCTCTGTTTTCACATTGTCTGCCCTCTGTGTGTGTGGATATCTGTGTCCAAATTTTCTCTTCTTATAAGTACTCCAGTCATTTTAGATTAAGTCTACCCAAAAGAGCTTATTTTAGCTTAATTATCTTTTTAAAGACTTTATCTCCAAATACGATCACATGCTGATGGATTGGGTGTTAGAACATCAACACATGAACTTGGTGGGACACAATTTAGCTCATGAAGAGCATAAATTACCATATGGATAAAGCATCTATAAACAAAGTTAAAAGACAAGTGACAGACTGGGAGAAATAAATATTTGCAACATTTATAATATACAGATTATTTTTATCCATAATATATAGAGTTTATATAATCAATAAGAAAAATGTAAACAACCCAATAGAAAAATGGGCAAAGAACATGAACAGGAAATTCGCAGAAAAGAAATACAAAATAATCAATATGTAAGAAGATTCTCAACTTCATTTATCAATTTTACACAAACTGGAACAAAATGAGATTTTTTTTCATTTATCAGATTAGCAAAAATTAAAAAGATTGATAATAACAACTCTTGACAAGAATGTAATGAAGTGAGAACTCTTAAATGCTAACAGGGAAGCATAAATTGGAAAGGTCTTACCAAAGACAAAATCTATTAAAATTTTAAAACATTTATATTCTTTAACCCAGTGTTAAACTTCTAGGAATCAATGTTACTAAAATAATTGCACATGTGCTAAAAGATCTATACATAGGAGGACTTTTTTTTCTCCCGTAAATGTCAAAAAGAATGTAAATGTCCATTCCATGGGAGAGAAGTTAAATACAAATACTATACATGTAAAATGAATACAATATACCCATTAAAAAGTGAGTGTTCCTACATATACTGAGATTAAAATAAAGATCTTCAAGACAAGGGGATAAAAGAAGCAAATTGCAGAACTATATTCTAGTGGATCCATTATATATTTTTATAACTGTGTATTTATAAAATAAACATAGGTAAATACATGGTTTTGTGAAGATGTTCACCACCCTGGCCAGAAGTCCCCCACTAACTGGAGGGGGACTAAGGTGAAGTTGGGGCATTTTGAAGGGGGGACTTTTCACCTTTTGCTCTGTGTCCCGAATAACTTGAATTCTGTACAACCAGAATAAACACAAACTTGCATGTTCTGACATACATACATAAGGAAAGGAAGGTGTCTGCTTCTGAAGATCTTTTGCAGATCTTCACAGTCATTCATCAAACTCTTCAGTCTTCTAAGAATGGCAGCTAACCTCATGAGAGGCTTGATTGCCCTAAAAGTTTGCTTTAATCAGTGTAATTAGCAGAGCATCAATTAGGCTGGAAGGTCTGGCAGCCCTGCAGGCTCCCACGGCTGTGGCTTCTGTCCTTGGCTGCCCTGCCCAGTCCCTTCGGTGACTCAGCTTTTCTTCAACCAATGTGGCTTTCTCTGTGTCCACGGCCCCGTGTTTCCTCTCATGACCGAAGACTACTATGGGCAAACAGGAGTCTCTGGGACCTTTTGGTTTGCTAGGGCTTTTTTCCTGCCTGCTGCTCCATGTCACACACTTCATCTTTGTTAGGTGGATCATTCGGGGCTCCAACTAGTAAATTTTTCTGTCATTTTTCTTAACTTACATCTCTTCCTATTTCTCAGTTCACTAAGAGGTTCCAGTCAGTATCCCCCAAAGTCACTGAAACCAGAAATCTGTGAGTTATCATTGCCCCACCACTCTGCCTAGTCAACCACAAAACCCTACAAAGCTGATTCCTAAGTGTATGTCCTCCTTTATCTCTACTGCCAGTGTATTTTTGCCTCTCATCTGGATACATCTTTGCTCTCAACTGTTACCACTCTGTCCTCCCTCTAGTTGCCAGAGAAAGCTTTCCAAAAAGCAAATTTGAACATGTTCTTGACAGTTTAAAATGTTGCTGGTGTCCCATAGCCTACTGGATAGAGTCCAAACCCCTTAACATGGTATACAAAACTGGGTCCCACCTGCCCTAGGCTACCAGCCCCCTGTACACATCCAGGCTGTTTCCATTCCCCTAGCTCTTCATACAAGTCTGCCTTTGCCTATGATGCTTTCCTGTTGGAGGTCTTTGGTGCATATGTGTTGATTTTTCCTCCCCAGTGTTCATTTCTATTTCTTGTGGTATCAGCATCCCCTAAACCATCTGCCTTGCTTCTCAGTCTAAGTATGTTTCAAATGGGTGGCTCCATGCCCTTCTCACCTGCTTCAGGCCAGACCAGATTATTTAGCTTCTCTTTTTTCTGGAATTTGGATTTTGAACATCAGAAGAGCCTTGAATAGACAGTCCATTTCTGGTTCAGCCCTGCTTCCTGAGAGTAATTCTTCAGTTTTCCTCTGACTCTGTGAGTTGTGCTATAGACAATCTTCTTATCCTCTCCTTTTTGGCTTAAGCCATCCAGGTAATTTTTTTGTGCTTTTAATCAAAGAACTCCCAATGAACCCCACCCTTCTGCATCAGACAAACTCTTACTTATCTTTTTGGATTCAAGTTAAGTGTCCATTTACTCATTCATTTATTAATTCAACAGATATTTACTGAAAGCATACTATGAGTTGGACACTATGCTAAGTGCTGGAGATATAATTGTAAATTAAACAAGAATAATTCTTAGCCATATGAACTTTAAAATATCTTCAAATAAACAACTCTGGGGGAGGGGACTTTGGTATAGAGGGCAGAATTAATTATATTCCTCCATTCATGGCACCTTATCAGTATCGGTATGGGCAATCGATTAATTACCTCTACGTCCCGCGATACTCGCATAGGCAACCATATTAATGTGTTTGATATCTATTTGAATGTTTTCTTGTGAAATGTATATTGTAGTTTTGTCGGCATGTGCTTTTAATTAACATGAAGCATATTACATTACATATTTATTTTGGTTTACTAATCGTCTTCATTAAGCATGGTTGCCTGAAGTAGTTGAAATGAGATAAAGAGCCTTAGAAGCAAATGTAAAGATTTTGACTTTTACTTGGAGTGGAATGGGAAGTCATTCGAGAGTTTTGAGCAGAGAGGCAACATGATCCGAATTGGTGTTTTACAAGGAAAACTTTGCCTGCTGTGTTGAGATTAAAATTCAGGGGTGTGCTCTATCTTTTTTAACCCCGGGAGCAGCTGTCTTGTCATAGCCCCTAATCCCTTGAAAATGTATGCCTGCATCAAGTTTGTCTCTAACCCCTCCTTGGTCAGGAGTACCTCTCAGCTGCTGAGCCGATTACTGTCTACAGTGGTGCTGAAACAACCTGAGACACTGACAGATGAGAGCCTCAGCAGCTTGACAACCCCATGTCCCCTGACCTCACTTATTTCTAGCCACAGCTTCCAAAACAGAGCCATTTTAAGGGACATTGACACAGTAGCGAAGTTCATTGGGGCTGGGGCTGCCACAGTAGGGGTGGTTGGCTCTGGGGCTGGAATTGGGACTGTGTTTGGGAGGCTTATCATTGGTTATGCCAGGAATCCTTCTCTGAAGCAATAGCTCTTCCCCTATGCCATTCTGGGCTCTGCTGTCTCAGAGGCCATGGGACTTTTTGCCTGATGGTGGCCTTTCTCATCCTCTTTGCCATGCGAAGGAGCCATCTCCACCTCCCATAGCTCTTTCTCCAGCGTCTCATCTGCCCCGTATGTCCCTTTTCTTATACATTCCCAGGCAGCCTGGGGAAAGTGATTGGCTCAGGATTTGACAGAGGGAAGACAAATAAATACTGTATTAATAAGAAATACATAAAATAAAATAAAATAAAATAAAATTCAGGGGTGCAAGTGTGGAAGCAAGGCCAGTTAGTTGGCTGTTGCAGTAATCCATGGGAGAGTTGATGGTGATTTAAACCACAAATGAATATGTTCCTACATAAGAAACTCCTGTATATAAATAAGAACCAAAACCCAAGGGGAATACAACAGAAACCCTCCCAAACTAACAAAGAACATGATATGAGAATAGCTGATAATCAGAGAAATGCAGATTAAAACAATAATATGGCATTGCATCCGTTACTTTGGCAAATGTTAGAAAGTTGGACACTGCCAACTGTTGACTGGGATATAAGGACTTGAAAATCCTCTTGCACTATTTATGGGAGTATAGAATTGAGCGGAAATGCGACATTGCTGAGTCAAGTTAAGTACTCAGGACCCAGCAATTCAGTTCCTGGTTATATATTCTAGAGAAATTTCCACACATGTTCATAGGGGAATGTGTAGGAAGATGTTTATTGCAGCATTGTTTGTGGCAACAAAAAAATGAAGACAGCCTAGATTTCCATCACTGGGACAATGGATGGGTAAAATGTGTATCAGGCTTTATGATAAGCACTTTATATGCATTATCTCATCTTTTCTTCAAAGACAGCCCTAAGACAGTGGGACTTTTAACAGCATCCCGTTTTACGGATGATAAAATGGAAACTATCCTCTCATACACACAAACTGTTGTTTTTTTCTGGTACGCTCTCCTCAGTGTCCGGACGAGGACACTGGGGTTCCGAGCTCAACAGCTTGCCAAGTCTCCCAGCCGTACAGAATCGTCATGCCCTGTAGTCTGCCCTTGGTTTGCGGAGCCTCGGACCTGGACGGTCAGCACCGCGGACAGCGCCAGCGGGGGGCAGGGGCGGGGCGGGGCGTCCATAGACACGTCACGACGCGCGGAGTCCGAGGCGCGTGCTCACCGGCGGCCAGCGCCATCGTGTCACGTGACCTAGGTAATTGGCACAGCGCACTGGACACCCCGGCGCTCAACCCTTGACCTGCAGCCTGCGGACCACCGTGCCGCGCGGAACCCCGCCCGCCGGGTGAGCGCGGCAGCCCATCCCCTCCGGGTCCTTGCGCCTCTTTTCTCACCGTCTTGGTGGCGGCCCCTCTGCTCCCGATTCCCAGGTCCTGGGGCGCCGCCGCCCACAATCCGGAGCGGGGCCTAGATGGGGGAGGCGGGGGGGGGGGTGGGTGAACGTGACCTTGGCTCCGCCCTTGGCTGGCGCGGCCTCCCTTAGGGCCCCCAACTCTTCGCGCAGGTCCGACCCTGCGAGGGCCGTGTTTTGCGTAAAGAAGCGACGCGCTAACGGTGGGGTTTCTGGCAACAACCAGGGTTCTCCAGCCCGAAGACTACAGACTGTCCACGCTATCTTTTGTAGTCTAGGGAGGTCTACTTGTCGCCCCGTCACAAGGCCGGTGCTGCGGATAGCCGCACTGGGGAAGAAGGATCAGCGTTATGTGCCTGGTGGGAACACGCAGACAGCTTCAGTGTCTCAGGACCTCGTGGAGGCAGAGCCCTTATAGACGGTTTTAACCACTGTCTCCACTCACAAATAGGGTAACTGACGCATTGAGAGAAGCAAGACTGGCCTGTGGTTACAGCCAGCCTGGGAAGTGCTTCTCCCACCCCCAGGGAGATGCGGGAGGGGGTAAGATGGTGGTAAACCAGAGATTTAAGCAGGATGCAATGGCCATTAACTGGACTCCAAGGGCCCCACTCTGACACCCCTCCATCACAGACCACCCTTGCACTCCCTCCCCACACATTCCTTGGGCTATTGGAACAGGCCCCATTTATCTTTGTATTTTGCCCACCTCTGTGCTTTAGCTCAGGCCCCTCATTTCTGCCAGATAAATAAGCACACCCCCTCCCTACCCTGCTTTCCACCTTGGAGTTTGCCCCCGGGGCTTTCTCTTGGGTTCTGCAAACTGGAATTGGGGTTTATTCCTGAGAAAAGCTCACCCAGTTCTCAGAATGTGGGCACTCAGAAACTGCCCAGCTTCTAGGTTTTGGAGAGGGCCTTTCCTTTCTTGGGATCTCTGTTAGCTGGTTTTTACAATGGGCGTTTTGCAGAGCAGTCCTCACCAGGGCAGCCCATACAGGGCATTGTGTGTGGGAAGATTACTGTCCAGGGATGTTATGGTTCTGAGGTGGGGCTGGAGATGGTACTGACCTTGTCCCTAGAGAGGAGACCCTCCCAAGAGCTGCCCAGAGCAACTTGCCTGGGAGTGCCCTGGGCTAGGTAGGGGGTGTGCAAGGTGCCTGACTCTGACTCTTCATTGCTGCCTTTACCTGTGTAGGTAGGACCTGGCAGAGCTAGCTGGGACTCTGGCTCCAGATACTGAGATCGGCTTTGTCCCCAGTCCTCCAGGGTTCCTGAATCCTCAAGCCCTGCTGAGATGGGGGCAGGGATGGCTGGCTGACTGACTTCCTGCCAGGCTGGGTGAAGGCCACAGCAGTGCCCAGTGGCTATGCCAGACAGTTCAGTGTTTGTAAAACAGTGTTCCTGCACCGAGCCAGGCTGGACACAGCCAGACTTTGTGTCTGGCCCCTTCCCATGGGGATGGAGGTCAGCGCAGGCAGAGAGAACAACTCTGATAACAGTAGTTAGAAAGTGCATTGTTTAAATGAAATCTTGGTTTATATCTTGACTCCAGAGTGAAGAGAGTACAGGCTCTGAATCCACACAGAACCCTGTCACTCACCAGCTTAAACTCTCTGTGCCTCAGTTTCCCTGTTTATAAAGTGGGGCTAATCCAAGTACCTACATCAAGAGATTGTTGAAAGGGTTAAATGAGCACAATGCCTGCCCTAGAATCAGTGCTGTGCGTGCTCTTATTTTTATTCCCGTGATGGATAGTCTTGGTATCTGTTTTTTCTTGCCTTAGAATGGGGATAGCAGAGCTTCGTGGGTTGTTTAGATTCTTCTGATAGCCCAGGACAGTAGGTCCTGGGCCCAGTGGTTATCTGTAGAAGCCCTGTATTTGCACAGGCCTCAGGGCCAGTCAGAGGCAGAGCAAGGGTTGGGACCCTGGCATTCTGACACCAGAGCCCATGCCTCGAGTCCTGACCCCGCACTTGGAGAGATGCTGCTCTAGGGAGAGCCAGCCCCTAGTAGTCCTGGCATCATCACTGGCTGGCAGGGCTGGGCATGTAGTCCAAAACTTCAGGTTCTGAGCACGTGGAAAAGAGGCTTGGGGCACTTGGGGCTGAAGTTCCAGCTGAACCCACCTCCTTCCTTTCTGCACTGGAATGTAGTTTTGCTTTTTAACTTTTCTCTGTTCAGACTTGCTGCTGGTTGCCTGAGGAGCCCACTTTCCCTTGCTTAAGGAGATCATTCCCCACTTCCTTTCACCTCATGTGAGTTTAGAGGGACTGAGGGAGTAGACAGGCTGGGAGGGCTCTGCCCTGTCCTGCCTTGGGGACCTGATACCTTGTAGAAGGCCCAGCCAGATGGTTTGGTGGCTTGGTTGAACTGATTGGGTGGGGGAGGGGTCCCATTGGTTGAGCACACCAGGCCACAGGTGCATTGGCTTAGGGCCTGGCCCAGACAGAACCTGGGAGCCAGTTATGTTCCAGAAGGCACATTTTCTGGGACTGAGTTGTACAAGGGGAAGCAGGCCCCATCCTGCCTGTATCGTCTCTGGTGCTGCACCCCACTCACAGGCTGGGATTCTCTGGGCAGAAGAGCATTAGCAGATATTCATGGGAAGCTGTTCTGTGTCCAGGTATTGCTGAGCTGGGGCAGAGGATGGGGCGCTGATCACAACTATGGTAGTGGAGGTGGGGGAACAGAGGTTCTACTATATATATCCTGTGTAGGATGTGGTGGCAGGGTCCGGGGGCAGCAGGAACCTCAGTGGGCCCTGTCGATCCTCAGCCTGCCTTGATAGGGAGCCCTGGGGGCTCTTCAGGAGGGAACTCTTAGAACTCATGTCCTCTGGAGAGTGGAAGAAGCTCTCTGCTGTTACTCAGAAATTCTCCCTGAGAAAGAGCAGGTGACTGACCTTGTGGAGTGAGATAAACTCCAGATTCTCATTCCTGTCCAGCCTGGGTGGACTTCCAGCCTGTATGTACTCCCTGAGCTGTTAGCTTTCCTGAGTGACATTGGTGCTGAATGTAAGCTCTGGGCAGGGTACAGGAGCCAGAGAGTGGCTCCAACCAAGAGTTGGGCATGGTGCCTGCCTTCTGATCTACCCTTCACTGGTCCCTAGTGTCCTTCCCTTCTCTGAGCCTCAGTCCTCCCTGCTATGAAGTGGGGCTGTTTGGACTCGTGGCTTTCTGGGTCAGACTGCAGTTGGAGGAAGTCACTGGTCACTTTTGGTCACAATGACCAGAGACCCAGCTGTGCCATGGGCCTCCTGAGATAGTGCAACTCAGCCATACCCCTATCTTCTGGCTTTTTCCTGACTAGGCATGGTATAGCCAGCCCCTGGAGGACTCCCTGGCCCAAGTTCCAGGGTAGCCAGCTGTGTGGCCTACTTATTAGGGATTCTGCATGCACATACCCTATGACCCTCTGAGTGGGCTTCAGGACCTGGACTGGGTGCTCCCTGAGGCAGGGCCATTGTCTCTGTACCAGGTTTTGGGAGATGGCAGGAAGGGAGCTCTGGCTGGAGTGGGTGGTGCACTGTAGAACTGGGGTTCAGGAACTCTGAAAGCTGTTCAGGTAGAGTTTATTGAGCTAGGATCTACCACTAGGCAGTGAACTTAGGAGGGCTAGCAGACTGTCCCCTTCTCCTTTGAATTGTCACTGCCTTGCCTAGGGCCAACTGCCTAGTAGGACCAACAAATGCCAGATGAGTGAAGGATTGGCTACCAGAGCCTCCTTCTGCCCTGGTCCTGTGGTTTATGCCTCTCCCGCATTGCCTGTGTCCAGAATGAGTCAGCTGAGGCTGCTGCCATCCCGGTTGGGGGCACAGGCCACGAGGATTCTGACCCCACATAATGTCCAGATGTTCAGCTGGCACAGCAGGTCATCTGGGCCACCAGCCACCTTCCCAAGCAGCAAAGGTGGAGGCAGCTCCAGTTACATGGAGGAGATGTACTTTGCCTGGCTGGAAAACCCCCAGAGTGTCCACAAGGTCAGTATCCCCACCCTGCCCACTGTGTGGGAGGGAAGCTCCTGGGGCTGGGCCGAGGAGGGGGAAGTGGGAGAAGTTATCCTCATGTTGGATGAAGAACGCCTGTTGCTTTCCTGTTGCTGAACCAGCCAGCAGGTGGTGGGCTGGCCTGAGAAGCCCTGCCAATGCCCTGCTCAGCCACACCTGGTCTGAGACCTGCCCCTCCCCGCTTTGTCAAGCTGTGCTGTTTCTAGATGGCCCTCTGTTATGTAGTAAGGCACATAAGTGTTTATGTATGTATTGAACTGATAAATACCTGCTAATGACTTAGATGACAGGGCGAAAGTGAAAAGTGAAGCTGCTCTCCCTATTCTTCACCCACACTCACATATCCAAAAACAAAAAGTATAAAGTTAGACAGTAATCCACTTGTTTGCTCAGTTCCCACTTGTTTATCCTCCAATTTATTCACAGCTTCTTCTGTATTCTTTCAGAGAATTTCTTTAGGTAAATTTACTATAAACACAACTCTAGATTTCCCCTTTATACAAAAGTAACACTTAAGGTTCATTGTTTTGCTCCAGACTTTTTCACTTAGCATACATCTATCTCCAAGATCTTTCCCTGTCAGGATGTCCAGAGCCTCATTGTTCTTTTTCTCCAGTTACATAATATTCCATTGTATGGCTGTGGAACATTTCCATTCTCTGGCTGTCATGATCAGTGCTGCAGTGCTCAATCTTGTATATTCCTCATCTTGCACGTGTGCAGCTATCTGTAGGATAAATTCTTCAAAGTCGAATTGTCGTGTTGAAGAGTATTTGTGTATATAATATTGATGGTTTTTGCCAAGCAACTTTCTACAGGGTTTGTACCACCTTATTCTCCCACCAGTACTATATGAGAGTATATAGAAGAAAGCCCTGTTATGTGTTCTGCTAGAACATGGAACAGCTTGTGCATATGCATGTGTGCTTTTTGCTTCTACACAAATAGTAGCAAACCATACATCCTCTTCTGCTTTATTCAGTTTACAATATATCCACATCCACAATAATAAATGTGCTATATTTTTTGTAAAAACTACGTAATCTTCCAGAATCTAAATGTATTATTTATTTAACCAGTTTCCTATTGGTTTCTACTTAGATTGTTTTTATATTGTTGTTTTCATAAACAGTCCTGCAGGGACACATTCTTGTACATACATGGGGGCACACCTGTGCAAGTATATTTGTAGAATAAATTACGAGCAATGGAATTCCTAGTTCAAAAGATACATGCATTGAAAATGTTGATGGCCCGCCCACCAAATTGCCCTCCACAAAGGTCTCCTCCAACCCACTGTGTGTGAGGGCATACTTCTCCCAGGGATAGAAGCCCTGCCTTTCACACCCGAAGCCTCTGAGTCACAAGTTAAAAGTCTTTCCCTACCCACTACCAAGCTGGGTCCTGGAGAGATCTTGGCTCTGGGTGGGGGTCCTGGACCTGTTTTGAGGGGTCTTCTTGGCATGGTCGTGGTTAGGCTCTGAGAACTGTGGTGTTGAAGGAACATCTGACACCCCTTGGGGCCCCAGCCAAAGCCAGCCCCCACTCCTCCCAGGCCTTGACGTGGCTGTTTTCTTGCTTCTGCCCTGCTCAGTCCTGGGACAGCTTCTTCCGGAAAGCCAGTGAGGAAGGCTCTTGTGTCCCGGCTCAGCCACTGCTCTCCTTCCTTGTCCCCGAGAGCAGGCCAGCAGTCTCAAGCCGGACCAAGACCAGCAAGTTGGTGGAGGACCACCTGGCTGTGCAGTCCCTGATCCGGGCCTACCAGGTGAGCAGCTTGGAGGGCACAGGCTGTGAGGTTGGACTGACTCCTGGAGTGTGTCCAGGTGCTGATGGAAAGGGAACTCTCTCAGGGAACTCGCTCAGCTCCAGCATCATCTCCTTAGAGAGCCCTTCTCCAAGCCCTCTGTCAGGTGGCTCTCACTCCTCCTGCTACTCTTTGTCACATTACTGTGTCACTTACCACCCCCTGGGCTTTTTTATGTGTGGTCTTCCTCATGGAATATTATCTGTCTCACACACCACTGTGCCCCAGGTACCTAGAGGAGGACTTAGTAAATAATCAATATCAGCAAATGTTGAATGAAAGTTGAGTAGCATGTTTGTTTTCTTCTCTTGACTAAGCATTCCAAGAGGACAGGGACTGATATACAGCAGGTGCTTAATTAGTGTTTATAGAATGAATGAATATTTCAGTAAACAGCTCTCTTTTTACCAGCTGCTCTGTTCTGAAGACTTAAGTTCTTCCCAGCGGGTCCCCAGGCTGGGCCCTTGCTCTGCCAAAGAGCCTTGGTTATGTTCCATATTATTGGTCTTGACTGAACAGGACTAATTGGAGGGTTGCTCTGGGTGTTCACTCCAAAACAAGTGTAGTCATTTGGGATCTCCCTGGGAATCAGTGGCAGAAGGTATTTCATAAGAGAAAGTTGTTTTACAGACACACAGAAGGAAGGGCAAGGGTATCCTGGATCCCCTGGCAGAGACTCCATGGGAGGTAGCAGCAAGCCACTGCAGGAGCTGAGGGGTGGGGAGGCCTTAGCAAATGGAAATGGTGCCTTGCCTCTGAGTGAGGCATTCTGTGGGATGGCAGCTGCACTCCTTGTGCGCCAACTGTGCTGAGATGGGAGAGGGAATGCGAGCAGGACTCATGGATTCTGGGCCACCTGGGAACAAACAGCAGTAGTTATAATTGTGTTTTCTTGGGTGGCTGAAAGAAGCAGAAGATGATCTTAACCATTTTGAAAACAAAGACAAAGAATATAAAACTCTATGTTATATACAAGTTAACAGTTCAGAGTGCTGCCTAAGGGACTTATCTCCTAAGCATAGTTCTCAGCTCTTCAGCTTCTATTTGTTATTTAACTAGGGAAGACTAAACTCTAGAGAGGCCTTCCAGCAGAATAGTCTCTGGATTCAGGCATGTTACTCTGTATCTGCATGGTAAAAATTCGCGGAAGGTTGTGGCTGATGGTCGGCACCCCTGGGGCAGCTGCAGCCCCTCACAGGCTAGTAGGAGGCAGGGTTCTGGTTTGACTCATCTGTACACAGCACTGAAGAAAACTCAAACATTATTATGAACATTTTCAAACATGAAGGGTGGAAAATTTGTGTAGTGAACCCCTACACCCATCAATACAGGACTGGTCTTGACTCATCTATTGCCCACCTTTGGCTCTACCCACTGGCCACTAATTATTTTGAAGCAAATCCCAGACATCGTTTCATTCATCAAACATTTCAGCATGTATTGCTAGAGATAAAGGGTCTTTAAAAAATATACCACGATGGCATTATCACACCTTAAAATAATAACAATAACTTTTAATGTCATCAAACATCCAGTTGACATTCGTGTTTGCCTAGTTGTCTTACGATTTCTTTTTACTGATTATTTGGATCTGGATCCAAATAAAGCCACAGGTTGTGATAGGTTGATGTGACTCTTAAATCTCTTGTACTCTGCAGGTTCCTCTCTATTTCTTTTTGTGTTCCTTGTCATTTTTGTGTGGAAGAAACCAGATTGTTTGTCCTGTAGAATTTTCCTGAGTCTGGCTTTTGCTGATTGCATCCCCATGGTGTCACTTCATCTGTCCCTTTGTCCCACGTAGTTTCTGTAGTTAGATCTAGAAGCTTTATTCAATATAGATTTGTTTTTTTTTGTTTGTTTGTTTCAAAATCAGCTTCCCGGTGGTGATGACACTTCATGAGTTAGCGGCTATTGATGATTATTACTTCTTGGATACATTAATTCATTAGGGGTGATAAAAAATGGTGATATTCTAATTCTATCCTTCTTTGTCTATTACCTGAAATAATTCTCAGGAGAAACTTCTCTTTGTCAGCTCCATTTATCCTGAGGTACAAATTGTACAGGAAAGACAGGATCATTGTTTGATTTTTTCTTTTCTTGATGAATTTTCAGAATTGTGAGGCGATTCCCCAGCATCCAAAGATGGCCAGTGAAGGTTTTTCTTTTTTAAGTATGGTGTGAATGCATGAATTTAAACATATTTGATGAGTTTCAATCTGTTACAGATATTATCCTTATCATTACTCATAATGTGTCCTTATTCCCAGCCCCAGTTGTGTTTGAGCACTCTCTTACTATCTGGTATGACACGATGCTCTGAGCTCATCTTTGTACATTTCTTCTCAGCCCTGGGACCAGCCAGTTCTCCAGGGAGTGCTGACAGTGTTCACTGCTATTGGTTTGGTCATTATTTCTGGGCCCTTTCAGTAGTTAGAGCCTGGAAGTATGTATTTTTTTAAAGCTGACAGACATACTTTATGAGTCTATACTGATGCTTCTATATGTGTCAAATGTGATACTTAGGGTTTATCCTTGACCTCATCGATCTTATGTCACCACCTCCTTTTAAAGATGCTAAGAATAGGGGTTCTCCAGGACAGCAATACAATGACTTATTTGATTTTGCCTATAACCCACATACAACAGTCTCAGAATACAATTCTAACACTACCACTACTGATTTGTTATAGAAATGAATTTGTGAACTTTTCTCCTGCAGTTCTGTTTGCTTTAGAAAATTTTCTGTTAGTCAGTTGGAAGAATTCCTCTCTATGAGTTATGCCCCTGAATGGATGTGTTAATTCATTTGTTTTGTTTTACTTCCAATTTTAAAACTTAATTTTATTTTATAATAATATGAAATATTTACAGGATTCCAAAGTCAAATCTTCAAAGCAAGATATTCTTAAAAGTCTAGCTTCTAGCTTTGCCACTCTACCCTAATTTGTCCTTTCCCCATAAATAATTTTCCATATTTTGTTTTTCTTATTGTACTATTTATTCTTATAATGCATATATTTATTTGTATATTTAGAAATATATGCAAATGCATATATTTACTTGTAGCTCCCCTTTCATAGACAATGAATGGTAGTTTACCACACACATTTCTCTATAATTTGTTTGTTGAGACTACCTCATAGTAGCTGATAGGGATTTTCTTCATTTCTTTTAGCAGCTCCCTAGTACTTCCCTGCTTGGATTTCCCATATTCATATGCCAGTCTCCTATTGATAGACATTTGGGAAGTTTCCAGAATTTTGCGATTTCTAATAGTACTGTAGTAACTATTTTTGTGTATGTATCCTTTCCTGTTTTTGAAAGCTGCATGTTGTACTTTTAAACAGAGTTGAGCTCCTGCCACCTCAGTGGCCATGGTGGGACCTTATAAGTACCTGTGCAGTGGCCGGGTGCTGGAGACATGTGGGAACGTGAAATTCTGAAGTGGGAAGTGAGGAGCTGGGGCCCGGAACCTCACTCTTGGTGAGGATCTGTCCAGCTGCATCCTAGCCCTGCCCTGACCTTTTGCCCTTCTCCCAGATCCGGGGTCACCATGTGGCCCAGCTGGACCCCCTGGGCATTTTGGATGCAGACTTGGACTCCTTTGTACCCTCAGACTTAATCACAACCATCGATAAATTGGGTGAGAGTCGGTACCCTTTCCTGTTGTTCTGGTGACTCCAGAGCCAGCTGCTGCCTGTGCCTAGTGAGGGGCTCTGAGACAGCAGTGCCTCTGGGTACTCGGGCCCAGCAAGCAGCCCAGGAGGCTTTTTTTTCTACTGCACTGTCTTACCATCTTCCCTAGCTGGACCACTATGCTCAGCAAGCTTGAGAGACTTGTCCAGGCCTGCCCTTGTGGCAGCAAGCTGGGCTCTGACTCCCACCATCTGTTCCCTGAAGACAGAGGGTCCCTGAGCTTAGGCTGGACCTGGTGGGAGGGTGCTGGGGGGACTGGTGGGAGGTCTGGGCATACTGCCGGGCCCCACCTAGGCCTCATCCCTCCCTCCTCTCTGCCGCCTGGGTTCTGCTATATGTGTCTCCCAGCCTTCTATGACTTGCGGGAGGCTGACCTAGATAAGGAGTTCCGGTTGCCCATGACCACCTTCATTGGGGGCTCTGAACACACCCTCTCTCTGCGGGAGATCATTCGGCGCCTGGAGGTGAGCACGGTCATATGTGTAGGGCATACCTGATGGAGCTCTCTGGAGCCTCCTAGAGGGAGGGAGGGCACTGACTTTTTTGTTACAGATGCCAGGGCAGTCGTAGCTCTTCCTGGCTTCTCGAAGAGTACCCATCTGTCCCCCTAGAGCACCTACTGCCAGCACATTGGCCTGGAGTTTATGTTCATCAATGATGTGGAGCAGTGCCAGTGGATCCGGCAGAAGTTTGAGACCCCTGGTGTGATGCGGTTCTCCAGTGAGGAGAAGCGGACCCTGTTGGCCCGGCTGGTGCGCTCCATGAGGTCAGGCCCTCAGCACCACCCTGGACAGCTCGAGTGGCTGGCGGGGGTGGGCCTGCTCCAGGGCTGTATAAGATGTCCCTGGTCCTGGCTAAGAAACTAGGAGGATGCCTGGCAAGGGAAGGCAGGGCTGGATGGGCCTCACCGCTTGGCCTGTGGAGGCCCTTATGAGGAGCACTGGGGCTGTGTGCTCAGAAAGAGCTGTTCAGGTGGGCAGGGATGGTGCTCCAGGACATGACAGCAGGGCCACAATGAGCAAGGGCAGAAGTGGAAAAAGTGGCTATGGGAATGTTTGGGCAGAAAGATACTCGTGTGTATTGAGTATAGCAGGGCCCCCCTGGTGGACACACCTGGCTCTGCCTACTGGCTTCTCTAAAACTGAGTCTACCCAGGGCTGCAAGGACCTGGAGGATCACCTGGCACAGCCACTAGGTTTAGAGTAGATCCCTGAACAGTGAGGTGTGAGCTGGAATTTGAGTTGAGCTGTGAGGAGGTCTTTGGAGTATGGTGAGAGAATTATGTGCAGTGCATGTGCAAGAGGGCAGTAGGCTGGGAGGAGGGGAGATGGCTCATAGAAGCAGTTTGACTAGAAGATGGAGAGAAGATGATAGCTGAGTTTAGATGTAGGCAGAGGTTTTGGTTAAGCTGGGAGGACCCCAACTTCCCCTGGACCTGAGCTGCTACCTGGTGGGGAGATTATGGCATCTGTGGAAGGTCCTGGACATGCGGAGGGAGGTGAATTTACAATATCCTCTGTTCTGGGCACCCTGCTCTGAGCCCTCATGAACTTCCCAAGCCTCTCCATCCTTTCCATTCTCCATCTTTTTCCTTCTTTCCCCAAGCAGGTTTGAAGACTTCCTAGCCAGGAAGTGGTCCTCAGAGAAGCGATTTGGCCTGGAAGGCTGTGAGGTCATGATACCTGCCCTTAAGACCATCATTGACAAATCCAGTGAGATGGGGATTGAGAATGTCATCCTGGGAATGCCACACAGGTAGGCCCCTTTCTCCCCTCCACAGCCTTGTCCATTCTCCTCCAGGCCTAGCATACTGAGGGGGAAAGAAGAGAATAAAAATCAGAGCAGGGATGCTGGTGGGACTTGAGGGTTGAAAGAGAGTGGCCTAGAAATTTCTCAGAGTCCCTGGGCCCTGGCTTGCTCATCACAGAAAGAGCTAAGCACTTGGCCAAAGCCACATAGAGCCAGGGACTAACCAGTTTCTCTCAGACTCAATTTCTCTCTTACTATGTTGCTGCTGTCCCCAGGAGGGTCAAGATTTGGGAAAAGAGTTGTATCATGCTTCTTGAGGTTCCTGTGGACAAGGAGATGTGAAGGGGTACATCCTAGGGAAATGCAGGCAGGGCCTGGGCAGGTGACCCCTGGTTGTCATCCTCTAGAGCAGGGGTCCCCAAAACCTGGGCCATGGACTGGAATGAGTCTGTGGCCTGTTAGGAACACAGACCACACAGCAAGAGGTGGGTGGCCGTGAGTGAGTGAGGCTTTATATGTATTTGCAGCCACTCCCCAGCCCTAACATCACCACCTCAGCTCTACTTCAGATCATCAGGCATTAGATTCTCAAAAATATTGAGACCAACGCCCTAGTGGGAGATCTCTGAAGGTGAGCCAAGGGTCTCTTCCTCTGGCTGCAAGCTGACTACACATTTCCCTATGACCTTGATAAAGACTTAGAAGACTGGCTTGGCAACTGGGCAGTTACCTCTGAGCTAGAGCCTGTGGTCTAATGAAGAATACAGCCTGAGGACAAATGAAGGTAGCCAGGGGTCCTGCCGAATAAGGTCCTCTTATAAGAGGATGTGCTGAGCAGTCTGGGGTTGACAAAGCCCTAGCGTTTTCTGTGACTATTTTTAGTTGCTCATGGTGAAACCAGCCCCTCAGACTGCATCAGCATGAGGAGTGTCCAGGAGTTCATGCAATGCAAGAGGGTCCCCATCCTGTGGGCTGTACTACCAGGAGCTGGAAGTTTGCCTGTTATAGGCTTAATGCTGTGAGGGGCTTGGAAATGCCCAGTGTCTGGTCAGAGGGTCAGGCAGAGCTGGCTCCATGGTCTGAGATGGCATGGACTTGTGAGACAGGATAGCATTCGGTGGTCAGGGGCAGCTCTGGGACTGTATGGTAGTGCTGGGCAGGCTCTGGACCTTAGGAGGCCTCTGGGAGCTGAGGGATATTCTGGGCCAGGACTCCATAGTCGAGGAAGGGTCTTTGAGGCTGTTTGCCCAAAGAAGTTGAAGATTGTTTATTTGGCTTCCATGGACCCACACACAGGAGAGAGGCCCACCTGGAAAAGGGCCGCCTTTCCATCACAGGGCCATGTGGGACTGGAGGTCAGGTCAGGGTATGTGTGTGCCTGGGGCTGACATCTGTTGGTGGGCTTTGAGGGGTGAGTTCTGAGTCATAGGCTGTGCCCCCGTCAGCTGGTGGGGAGAGAGATCACTCTGCCATGAGGCTGATGGCTCCCTGCTCATGAAAGCCACCTGAGTCTGAGATGTGTAGGGGTATCTGTCCGGGGAGAACTGACCAGCCAGAATTGCTAACATGTCTTATAGACCGAGACAGGATGAGGGAGCGGGGCCTCTCTTGGGCTCCACTGAGGGAGAGAGTTAGTTCCCTCAGACTCCATGCTGATTTTGATAAGTCCCGGGTAGGCAGGGAGCATGGTGATGCTGGGCCCTGTCACGGCAGGTGGCCTCTGTGCCAGATGAGAGCCCACTCTCCTCTGGCTCCAGGGGCAGGCTGAATGTGCTGGCTAATGTCATCCGCAAAGACCTGGAGCAGATCTTCTGCCAGTTTGACCCCAAGCTGGAGGCTGCAGATGAGGTGGGTACCAAGCCCAGGTCAGAGCCCCTGGAGAGCTGGGTATTTGGGAAGTGGACTGGGGAGGAACTGGACCAAAAGTGTCCAGGCTTGGATAGGCATTGAGATGGGCAGACTTGCAGAAGAGTGGGAGAGAAGCTGGGGATATTTGCATGAGGCCACTAAGGCATTTTGGAGCAACTTCTGTGGTCTCTGATAGCTGGAAGAGCCCTCCCTGTTAATCTAGGCCAGCCTCCCTGTTTTCAGTTAACTCGGTTTCAGGAAACTGAGCCCAGAAAGGTGCAGGGAAGTCTTGGAGGCATTTACTTTGGCATGGGCTTTGCCTCTGTGCCCAAAGTTTTGTTCACCAGCCCAGAAGGGCGTCAGTCATTTGTTTGACCAGGACAGCCTTAGGAGGTCAGGACAGTTTCCTGTGCCCCTTGATGAGCAGAGGAAACATTTTTTTCTGCTCACACCCTATTCCTAGCATGCATGTACGTCATGTATGCCTCATACCCTGTGCCTTTGCAATGCTGGGCCTCCCCTGTTTGGTGGCTCTCCTGGTCCTCTAGGCAGTGAGCCTGTCACCCCTTTCTCTGGGCTCCCTTTGCTCTCAGATCACCTCTACTTCGGTCTTCTACAGTCTGTGCACATGTGTGCACATGTATGTGTATATGTTTGTTTATCTGTTTTGCCCTTCAGGCTGGTAGCAGGGTGAAGACAGGGACCTCATTCCCAAAGCCCTAGCACTCAGCACAGGTGCTTGGTTTGTTAAAATGAATTACATTAAATGACTGCTCTAAGGTCACCAGCACATTAAGCCAGAGCAAAACTGGAATCTGCATCTGCTGGCTTCCAGCCCAGAATTGTTCTGTGGTCCATTTTGCTTAGTCATGTTCATCTCTCTGAGCCTCAGTTTGCTCTTCTGTTCAATGAGGATAGTAGCACTTGCCCCAGGATGGTTATGAGAAATCAGAGATGATGTGTGTAAACTGTAAAGGCTGGTCAAAGGATACTTAAAAAAGTATTTACTAGTTTTTTGGTTTTTTTTTCAACAAAAAAAAAAAAAAATAAAACAATTTTTTTTAAAGCTTATATAATGAGAGTAAGTTTCCTTGGTGAGCCCCTTTTTCTGTTTCCAGAGGTTCCACTATGGCCAGTGTTTGTTTTGTTAAGTTTTATACTTCTGGAAATGTTCCATGCAGCTACAAATACACATATTTGTCCAGTACAGCCTTATTTGTAAAAGGCCAGAGGAGCAGCTTGCACACCTAGTTGTTTTTACCTCTCAATAAGTTGTCACTGTTTCACAGTAGCACTCAGAGCTCTCCGAGCTTCAAGCACCCTATTGGTTTATACCATCTATTGATGGGCATTAAGGTTGGTTGCTGGAATGAATATTTTTGCACAAGTGTGTGATTGCATTGTTAGCTGATGTCTGAGAGGTTCTGTGGCTGGAGCTAAGGGAGTAGGACTGAATTACCCTACAAAGAGCTTGCAGACATCAGCAAGCCCACCTGTGGTGTGTGTGAGGGCCCTTGTCCTCTCTTATTCCATCAAATCTTTTCATCTTTGCGAAGTGATTGGTGCAAAAATTATTGCATTTTAACATATTGTTATGAATTTGAATATCTCCATGTTTTTAAGCCATATATATTTTCTTTTCTGTACATTTCTCTTAATGGCTTTGGCACACTTTTCTATGGAGTTTTGGGCTGTATCTTACTGATTTATAAAAGTGCTTTATATATTGAGGGAGTTAGCCCTTTGCCTGCGTATGTCCAAATATTTTTCTCAGCTTGATTTTTTCCCCTAACACTGTGCATGAATTTGTTTCCTCTGTGACAAATTTATTAGATTTTAGCTGTCTTGTCTTTTATGGCTTCTGAGGTTTATACATTGTTTAGAAAGGCCTTCCCTACTCCAAGATCATAAAATGTCATGTTTTCCTCTGATATTATGGCTTCATCTGCTACATGTACATTTTTAGTTACTTTGGTGTAAGGAGGTAGGAGGGGCCCAGCTCCAGTGCTTGCCCCGAGGCCTGGCCGGGGTCTCCACACCACTTATGAGCCATCCTCATTTCTCTGCTTTCACTGCTGCTGGCTGGCTAGCCCCTTCCTATTGGTGTCTTACTCCACTCCCACTCTGATCATTCATGCCAAGAGGAGGGTGATTGAAATGCAGAAGGGCTCTGATGAGGGAGTAGCTGGTCTGGACTCTGAACCTTTCTCAGGCCAGCCTGGAGGACAAGGAGCGGCAGTGTGCAGGGGTGAGGGGTGGCTGGAAGAGGGCATAGGTCAGGGGCAGCACAAGCCTTCCCAGGTGGCAGAATCCAGGGTCTGCCCCAGCCCCACTATGGGCTTGCATCTGTCTGCCAATCTGTCTTCCTGTCTGAGATGGGAGGGCCAAGTTTATCGCAGCCCACATCAATCTCCAGGGCTCTGGAGACGTCAAATATCACCTCGGCATGTACCATGAGAGGATCAACCGGGTCACGAACAGAAACATTGCTCTGTCACTTGTGGCCAGCCCCTCCCACCTGGAAGCTGTGGACCCTGTGGTACAGGGGAAGACCAAGGCTGAGCAGTTCTACCGCGGAGATGCCCAGGGCAAGAAGGTGAACTCACGTGGGCCCTGAGGGGTGGGCCCTGAGGGGCCGAGTTCTGAGGGACTGGATCTAAGCAGTGAATTGTGAGGGCCTGGGCCCTGAGGGGTGAGCTCAGAAGGGGAGGATCTGAGGACCTGAGCCCTGAGGACCTGGGCTCTGAGAGGTGGGCCCACAGTGCAAGGAGCAGGGCTGGGCTGCATAGGCTGGGGCATGGGGGCTCCTCCTGGCTCATACCCTGCCCTGCAGGTCATGTCCATCCTAGTCCATGGGGATGCCGCCTTTGCTGGCCAGGGTGTGGTCTATGAGACATTCCACCTGAGTGACCTGCCATCTTATACCACCAATGGCACTGTGCATGTCGTCGTCAACAACCAGGTGAGGGCCTGGCTGCATGCCAAGCTTTGTCAGCATTGCACATCCTTAAATCCAGGCAGCACTTTGAGGGGAAGAATGAGATGGTTCTGATTCTAATCCCACTGCTCTGCCATGTCCCAGTGCATGATCTCAGGCCAGATGCCTGCTCTCCCCAGCCTCAGTCTCCTGGCCTGTGATATTGGGAGATATAAACACCTATCTATCTATCTATCTATCTATCTATCTATCTATCTATCTATCTATCTATCTATCATCTATCGATCGATCTATCTATCATCTATCTATCTATCATCTATCTATTTATCATCTGTCTATCTATTATCAATCATCTATCACCTATCATCACGGAGAAAGTTGTAAGGACAGAGTACAGGTGTCACTAGTACAGAGGCTGAACATGTAACTAGATGCTGCCTTTAGTTTCATGTGAATCAGTCTTAGAATACAACTCTCACAGGCCTTTGCTTTTCAGGCAGCTGTGGTCAATAACAGCCCTTCTTCTGAGCCTATGAAATCCTGAGTTAACTGCTTTGTATGCATTAAGTCATTTAATCTTCACAGAATAACCCTGTAAGCTAGGAATTTAATGAGTCCTTTGATAGATGAGGAAACTAAGGCTTTGTTTGGGGATTTAAGTGCCTTGCCCAAGATTTCACAGTGAGTAACTGGTGGGACTGGGGCTCACCCAGACCTGCGCTCCTCACAACCACTGTAAAGTGATTGTAGGAGAAAGAGCAGGCACAATCCCCTGGCGCTGCTCCACCCCTGTGAGATTTGCTGCTATGTCTGATTTTCAGGACACTCATCCATTTTCCCTTCATGTCCCACATGCCACCTGGGCATACTTGATGGACCTCGAGGCAAAGACGCCCCCAAACCCCATTCCTTGACCCATAGGTCTAGCTCTGAGTAAATAGAGAGGCACTGCCAGTTCTTTCTACTTCTGCAGATTGGTTTCACTACGGACCCCCGAATGGCCCGCTCCTCACCATACCCCACTGATGTGGCCCGCGTGGTCAACGCTCCCATCTTCCATGTAAACGCAGATGACCCAGAGGCTGTGATATATGTGTGCAGTGTTGCGGCTGAGTGGAGGAACACCTTCAATAAAGACGTTGTTGTGGACTTGGTGGGTCTGGGGTGCTGAGGCCAGGGCAGGGGTAAGTGTGGCCTGTCCCTGCTGTGCTGAGCACGTCAGGTCTGCAGTGTCTTCAACAGTCGGGGTTGGGACAGAAGGTTTAGTGCTACCAAGAGCAATCTGTACAAAGGCTTGGGGGTGGTACATTCAGTGAGAGGTGGTAGTGGGGGTCTTTCAGGGGCCTCAAAGGATGTGCCCTGCCAGATGTGCCCCAATTGCGCAGTGACTACACCTGCACTGAGTCCCCTGCCCCCATGGCCCCTGCAGGTCTGTTACCGCCGGCGTGGCCACAATGAGATGGATGAGCCCATGTTCACGCAGCCACTCATGTATAAGCAGATCCACAGACAGATGCCTGTACTAAAGAAGTATGCAGACAAGCTCATCTCTGAGGGCACGGTCACCCTGCAGGAGTTTGAGGTGGGTGGGCAGGCCTAATGAATGCCTGGGATAAATCTCTGTAGAGCCAAGACCCTGGGGCTGTTGCTGATGTTGCCAGCCCAATGCTAGGATTTAAAGTAGTCTCTATGGTCCTTATTCCCAATAGCCCACAGCTATCAAGGGGGACAGAAGACCAAAGTCAATTACAGTCTTGTGAGATGCGGCAAATGCTGTGATGGGGAAGCCCAGGCTCAGGCAGGAGTCTAGGAAGGCTTCCTATAGGAGGTGGCCCTCAGCTACCTTTGTCCTCACAATTATCTGTGGATGCATTGGTCCTCCCGCCTTGATGGGGTTCTGAAACCAAGGACTGTGAGTCTTTCCTAAGCCTTCCTCAAGTCTTTTGCAAAGTGAGATCCCCTCTGAATTCTGTCCAGGATCCCCCTGAACCCTGAGACTTTGGTCTCTGGCTGCAAGGTCCCTGAAGGCCAGTAGACAGCAAGTGCTAGAACATGGTGAGGGGGACCAGGACTTATGAGTCCAGGTCGACCTCGCCTCTGGTTGCCCAGGGCATTGCTGCCTCTACCATGCCTTCACCCTGATTTTAGGAAGAAATTGCCAAATATGACCGGATCTGTGAGGAAGCATATGGCAAGTCCAAGGATAAAAAGATCCTGCATATAAAGCACTGGCTGGACTCCCCCTGGCCTGGTGAGTGAGTGGCAAGTGGCTGAAAGTGATTCACCTGGGCCCTGCCCAGAGGTTCCAGACCGTCTCTGAGACCCCCAAGGCTGTGTGGGGCTGATTTCTGTAGGTTGAGATAGTCTGGGATAGAGGGAAGACGGCATTAACCTCAGAGCATCTGTGAGCAGTTGATTTCTGGGAGGGTTGAGCCATGGTGAATGAACGCCAAAGTGGAGAGAGCCTGGGAGGTGAGGTGCTCAGAGGGTCTCCCTGGGGTAGAGCTAGATGCTCTGGCCCTGGGCCCTGGAAGTAGCTCTCGTGAGGAGCCAGGCAAGGATATTGGGTAAGTGTAGGAGCTGGAGCTGTGGCTGTCAGCTGTCGCAGATCCCAAGGATGAGCTCAGGCTTTGAGTGCCGAGTAGGGTCAAGGAAGAGGGGACCCTGCGTCCTGGGGAGGCAGACTGATGAGGGATCTGAGGCCCCACTGCCAACCAAAAGTACACACAGTCTCTGCCTTCTCAGGCTTTTTCAATGTGGATGGAGAGCCCAAGAGTATGACGTGCCCAGCCACAGGCATTCCTGAGGATGTGCTGACCCACATTGGCGATGTGGCCAGCTCTGTGCCCCTGGAGGACTTCAAGATCCACACAGGTGAGGTTGCTGCACAGGTTTCAGCATAGACCACTTTCTCAGATCCAACATTGTGCCCCAAGAGAGATGGCATCAGAGGTCAGGGAGGCCTGGCCTACATTTCCACTTGGTCATTGGTGTGTCAGTTGAGCTCTCAGAGCTTCATTTGTGCCCTGTGAGGTCACTGTGATAATAGCTCCTCTCAGGATGGGCAGATGTGTATGCCACACTCCCAACTGTGTTCTGAAGCCCAGGCTTACATGGTATCCCTGAATTAGGCAGAAGGAGAGCAGGGAAGTAAGGGCTTCCCATGGAGGAAGTGATTGGACCTAGAATGTGGGGAGGCAGGAGTGCTGGGCTTGCCAGCATCCTGGATAGATGACGTAGGTGACTGCTTCCCCTGGATGAGTCTGGGCTAGTGGATGGTTGCTGGCTGCAAATCTTGGCTGTGGTCTCTGTTTGGGCAGCCTCGAGAGCCCCCACGGTGGGAGAGGGGCACTTGTGCTCCTTCTTACCAGCCTGTGGAGATTCCCAGGGGATTCCTCCATAGTGTGCATGGAAACCCAGGTGTTCTGGGGCACCTACTTTATGTGCGTGTCACAGGGGGTCTGTGGAGATGTAGGGCCAACAAGAGCCCACCGTGACTTGGGTGCCTGAGTTTAAATCCAAGCACTTTTATAGATGTGTGAATGTGATTAAATGACTTCTCTCTTCTGAGTCTCCTCATCTGGAGAGTGGGAACAGTCTGCTCCATGGGGTTGTAAGGAATGTACCCAACTCAGTACATGCAGTGTGTGCGCATGGCAGGTGCTTACCCAGTGGTACCTGCTCCTTCTCACAGGGAAGGAGGCTGGTGGGGATGGTGGGCTCAGGCTAGCCCATTGTATTGGCCAGAATGGCAGTGCTGGAGGAGGGATGTCTGGCCTGGGTCCTGCTCTGTGGGAAGGGTATGTACTGAGTATATACATACCTGGTTCTAGTCTCTGGGGCTACGGCTGTCTTGGGGTAGGAGTAGTGGCCAAGCCCCTGGGTCCCTCAAGCTGGCTCTTTCCTCTTACAGGCCTCTCTCGAATCCTTCGGAGCCGTGCAGACATGACCAAGAAGCGGACTGTAGACTGGGCACTGGCAGAGTACATGGCCTTTGGCTCCCTGCTCAAAGAGGGCATCCATGTGCGGCTCAGTGGGCAGGACGTGGAGAGGGGCACGTTCAGGTGTGAGTCAGGGACTCCAGGCCCTGTGGACATTAGCCTTTCTCCCATAAAGCCCATGGGGGAGCTGAGGCCTTAGCTGTGTTTGGGATCTCCTAGAGTCAGCTCAGGAGCTCTAGAATGGAGCTGGCCCTTTTTCTTCTTCTTAGCCCTTGTCTAAAGAGTCCATGAAGGGCCCTTGTCTGGCTGAGGTAATCACAGGTAACCCCATAAGCATCTCTAGCCCCCACCCTTGGGCCAAGCCATCAGAGAGCCGCTGGGCCACCCCTCTCACCCCCACAGGAACTGACACATCTAGAACTGACCGCTTGGCCCAAGCTGTTGAGTGATATCAAGCCTTGTGGTCATTTGTAGTCCTCATGATTGTGTGTGTGTGTGTGTGTGTGTGTGTGTGTGTGCTGTCAAGCCACCCCTCTCACATCTTTCTTGTTTGCAGTTGAGTTTTTGAGTCCAAGTGAAGGAAGAGCTTTATACTTGTCAGTTATCTCCATCATGTTTCCTCTGGTTGGGACCCCAAATGTTTTGGATCCTGACTTGATCACTGCCATGTTAGCGAGTCATGGTGCTGTGGCATCCAGGATTTGACAAGCCATCTTTCTCAAGTCCCAGTTGCTCATCACTGCTGGCTTTGCTCCGACTGGGGGCACAGGGGGCTGTTCCATTGCACACTGAGCTGCATGTCAGTCCTCTTTGGGCATGGGGTATAACCAAGTGGTCCCCCTCATTCTGCAGTTCCTGCCTCCTGTGAACTTGGGCAGAGCAAGTGAGGTCCTGAAGGAGCTAGCAGGATGGGCAGGGTGACAGTGCCCCAGGGGTGTGGGCTCTCAGGGTCTCAGATTCTACCTAGCACTTGGGAGTCAGCAAGGCAGGTCTAGTCGATTCCTTTCTAACAGGTAAGAGGCTGAGACTCTCATGTCTGTGCTCCAAGACCCTCAGTGTGTGGTGTGTGGGTACTGCTGGGAGGGAGGCTGCCTAAAGGAGGGAAGAGATCGATCGCTCTGGCTTTTCAGGACCTTCTTGGTGTCTCCATCCTGTGGGACTCTGTCAGAATTCCTGGCACAGTGATGAGGGTTTGCCTGCCTCCTGCTCTGGGTGAATAAGTATCAGTCCACCTGCCCTCCATCCCTTCCTGGTCTGTCTCTCTCCAGTCATCGGCACCATGTTCTCCACGACCAAGAGATTGACCGGAGGACATGCGTCCCCATGAACCATCTTTGGCCTGACCAGGCCCCGTACACTGTGTGCAACAGCTCCCTTTCGGAATATGGAGTTCTGGGTAGGTCAGACTCTGCCGCAGGTCAGGCAGGGCCTGAGACACCTGGGGACAGGAGAGTGGCTTGTATCCTAAGGTGTCCTGTCTTTATTGTTTTGACCATAGACTGGGCTTGGAGCTGGGAAGGAGCCAGGGGCTAAGAGGCTCAGAGGCCCCGGGGCATACCTGAGTCTTGAGGGGTGGTAGTTGGGCTTCCCCAACCTGAGCATACGTGTGAGATGGGGTCTTGTCTCATCTGGCCCCTCAGGTAACTTGCCTGGGAGGGGCTCTTGGGATACCAGAACCCTGTCCCTGGGCACCAGTTTCAGCGGGCCCAGAAAACTCTAATAGAATCCACTGTGGACACAGCCACCAACTGGTCCTAAGCCTGGTTTGGCCTGCTTCACTTTCCTGACCCTTGTCTTGCCTCCACTACTCTGCACCCAGCATCCCTGTCTTGACATACTCTCTCCAGGTTCAGAGCTGCTCAGACTGTGTCCCCTTGTACTCTTTCCCTCTTTTGCTGTACTCCCTTGATCTTTTGCTGGCCTGCGTCTTCCCTTACTGCCTCCTCCCAGAAGCAGCAACCCCAAGAGAACTGTTCCTTACCCTTCCACTCAGCAGCCCTGCACATATTTTGGGGGGTCCTCTTGGAAGGCAGCCTCTGCTGCCTCCCCAGGGTATCTTTGGACTTGGCTCCTGGTCTGGATAAAGCCAAAGCTGGCCATACATGTGGTCAGGCCTGAGGTGGCCTCTTTAGGCATGTTGTTAGTTCCCAGGAAGGGAGATCCTGGCCTTTGGACCCCGAGGAGTCCCCAGGCTTCTTCTGGCCTGCTGGGAGACATGGGTGGAGCAGGGAGTATGTATGAGGAAAGGCTGGGTTTGACTGGAGCCACTGGTACTTGGTGACAGTGTGTGGCAGGCTCTGTCTTGATGTCTTTTGTGTAGGCTTTGAGCTGGGCTATGCCATGGCCAGCCCCAACGCCCTGGTCCTCTGGGAGGCTCAGTTTGGTGACTTCCACAACACGGCCCAGTGCATCATTGACCAGTTCATCAGCACCGGTCAGGCCAAGTGGGTTCGACACAATGGCATTGTGCTGCTGCTGCCTCATGGCATGGAAGGCATGGTGAGGGCTGCCTGGTGACCAGGGCCTGGGGCTTTGTCAGTCCTGGGAAAGGGTGGGTGGACCCTTGGCTGTGTGCAGGGTTGGAACATATGTACCTTCTGGGCCCCTGGAACACATGGGTCTGCTTAGGGTGGGGCCTGCATAGGTCTGTGTTGCCACTGCTGAAGGTGATGACACTACTGTTACTAGCAACAGAAATAGCTGACATATCTCAGAGCTTGCTATGCGCCAGGCTCTGTTTAAAACTCTCTCTGTGTATTAGCTCCTCTAATCCTTACAATAACTTAATGAAGTAAGTCCTGTTCCCATTTTCCGGATGAGGAAATTGAGGCACAAAGAGGTAGACTAGCTTGTCCAAAGTCACATAGCTTGTATCTTGGACTTAAACTTAATCTGTGTAGTACTGCCTGTCCTCTGGTCCCCTCCTGGATGACCAACCTGTGCAGCCACATGTTGAGGGAGGGGAGTTATGCAGGCCAGTAGGAGAGGGAAGAGGAGGAGCAGAGCATCCTGAGATGCCACCCAAGTGCTCTTGCAGCCTGACCAAATCGGGGTTGGGCAGGGCTGTGCTGGCTGCAGGGCTAGCACTGAGCAGGGTGGGCTTGTCTGTGTGACCTGGGGCAAGGCTTTCCCCACCCTGGGTCATCGGGCTGCCGTGGATGTCCCTGAGGGCCACTCAGCTATGAATAGTCATCTAGTCAGGGGCTGACCAGCACTGTCATTACTGCAGAGCCAGGACTTTCTGTGCTGAGCACTTTACATGCTGTGTAAAACACTTTACATGCTGTGAAATCCTTGTAACAGGACTGGGCATTGGTCCTGTTCTCATTTCACACCTGAGTAGAGAAGGGGTATGACCTGCCCAGAGTCACCAGCTATAAAATCTTCTCACTGATGGAGCTCGAGCCAGGCTGAGTGAGGAGGTCTGGGCTGGTCCGGCTGGTGCCTGTGATGCTGGGTCCTTGGGAGGGGCAGGTGGTGGCTGTGGAGTAGGTCACCCCTGCTGCATGGGGAGCCAGTTTGGAGGTCAGTGTGGGATTTTCTGCTCTCATGGAACATAGCAGCCCATGTGGGCGAGTACAGGAGGAAGAGTCATTCCAGGGTTTACATCTGCCCCTTTTGGCTGAGTGACCTTGAGGTTGTTTCTTAATCTTTTCTTCATCTGTAAAGTGAGGAAGGGCATATCTACATCACGGGGCTGCTTTCAAGACCAGTGAATATTGTGTGTGGGGTCTGTAGAACTGTGCACAGCAGGCACAGCAGGCGCTCAGTGAATAGCAGCTGCTGTAGGTCAGAGCACAAGGAGGAAGAGCCTCTCAGCTTTTCCTGGTTGCCTTTTACTCCCACCCCACGTGTTCAAATGTGCTGGCTCTGGCTGGACCCCCTCAGAGGATGCCCTCCCTAGTCTTTTCCCACGTTCCTGCTTCTTTCCAGGCTTCAGAGGGAGGGCAACTTCTCTGAGAATCTGTCCCTACTCTTTCCTGAGACCTGGGACCCTGCAATGCCAGGTGTCTGTCCTGTGTGACATCCCACCCCTCTTCCCCACTCAGGCCAGCCTGGGCCATCTGGCATTTGCTTTCAGGGTCCGGAGCACTCCTCAGCGAGGCCTGAGAGGTTCCTGCAGATGAGCAATGATGACTCGGATGCCTACCCTGTGAGTGCTGCCCGCATCTGCTGTGCTAGGTAAGGCTACCGCCTGGGTACCACAGGCGGGCCATCTCTCAGCCACACACTGTCCCCTCAGACATTCACCAAGGACTTCGAGGTAAACCAGCTCTACGATTGCAACTGGATTGTGGTCAACTGCTCCACTCCAGCCAGCTACTTCCATGTACTACGCCGGCAGATCCTGCTGCCCTTCCGCAAGCCGGTGAGCCGCCCTCCCTGGTCACCACTATAGTGCTGGGGCCAAATGTAGAGAGCCCTGGCCTGGTAGGGGCAGCTGGCAGCTGGGCACGTTTCTCTTTCAGCTGATCATCTTCACACCTAAATCTCTACTGAGGCACCCAGAGGCCAAGTCCAACTTTGACCACATGCTGTGTGGTATGTGCCTGGGCATGCTGGGGGGTGGCTGATGTGGGGCCTGGTCACTTGTGGCCTGGCCTCTCCTGGGACTCTTCCATCTATGCCTCTACTTGTGGCTCTAAAGGTCATGCAGCAACTCCCACCTGGTCTGGGTTGGGAGGCTGGCATTGCAGCCAGCTGGCCTGATCCAGGTTGGGTCATGGGTTGATCACTAGAGCCAGAGGAGTGTACTGGCCCCAGCAGGGCCGGCCTGGCTTTGCCAGGGGAGTGTAGAGGCGGCAGGCCTGTTTGAGTTCTGCCTAGTTCGCAGGATACTGATGATCATTTCTTCAGTCATACGTTTGTTTTTTAACTCATGAGCCAAATAGACATTACTGTCCCTGGGGACACGGTGTCCACTCCAGGAGCTCTCAGTCTCATTTACCTGGGACTCAGGGGTCAATCAGATAAAGTACCTGAAGGGCCAGGTGTTGGAATTGAGACATTAGCCAGTGGAGGATCAGGGAGTGACAGGCGTGGGGCCCTGAGGCAAAGCAAAGCTGTCTTAGAGAATGGTCCTGGGTCCTAGAGGGAGCGGCAAATCTGTTCAGGAAGGACCTCCTCAGCTTGGGCAGGCATTTGTCTTTCACTTGTGTGTGTTTGGGCATCCCTCCGGTGTGGGCAGGTGGCAAAGTCGGCAGTTCAGAGCTCTGGTGTTGGGGCTGGACAGCCTGGGCTGGATGCCTGGTGCTGGCTTTTCTCTGTTGAGGACTGGCAGGCTGTTAGCGTCTCTGCCTCACTGTCTTCACCTGGGATGTGGGAACACTATAGTAGCTTCCTCAGAGGTTTTACAGCATGCTTGGCCTGGTACCCGGCATCTGATGAGAGCTCAGGAAGCAAAAATGGGTAGAACTTGAAGATGGGGGCTTGACTGTGGGACTGAGGGAGGGAGGACTGTTCTGTGGTCTTCTGAGACAGCTGCTCCCCTTCTAGCTTGATTGGGTGGCTAGAGTGCACAAAGGAGGTGGGCACAACTGTATGGGGAGCAGGACTGGGACAGACAGTGATGCCATCAGATGGGGCTGTGATGTCACCTTTCCTATCCCTGCCAGGGTCTCTTCCAGGGGCTCTTCTTATCGTACCTCCACATTACCTTGAATGTTAATCCTCCCAGAGCTCTGCCCTTGGCTCTAGCTCCTGACTCTAACTCTCTCCCTATGATATCTCAGGTTTCATCTGCCCCTTTCTATATTGTTTGGCTCAGGAGATGCCCAGTGTAGCCTAGATCTAAACCTGGGGCAAGTCTCAAGGGTCAGGGAGAGCCTGGGGTTGCCAGGGATGCAGGCCTGGTTCCCAAGATTCTCTGGCCCCTCTGGGAGCTGATACCTCTACCATACCCTGTCGGTTTCCCAGGAACCAGCTTCCAGCGAGTGATTCCTGAGGATGGGGCCGCGGCACAAGCTCCTGAGCAGGTGAGGCGGCTCATCTTCTGCACAGGAAAAGTGTACTATGACCTGGTGAAGGAGCGGAGCAGCCAGGGCCTGGAGGAGCAAGTGGCCATCACACGCCTGGAGCAGGTACACCTAGTCAGAATGATGGACAAGGTCAGATTGCCAGCCCCTTGACCCTGGGCAGTGTGCCAGGCAGGGCCAGGTCTGGGGCCCGTTGTTCCCCTCTTCTAAGAGGAGCTGTGTTATTCCCCTTCCCCTGGCTACACTCTCCTTTCTCCCTGTTTGCCCCAGATCTCTCCATTCCCCTTTGACCTGATCAAGCAAGAGGCAGAGAAGTACCCAAGTGCAGAGCTGGTGTGGTGCCAGGAGGAGCACAAGAACATGGGCTACTATGACTACATCAGCCCGCGTTTCATGACCATCCTGAGTCGGGCACGGCCCATATGGTACAAGGCTGGGTGTGGGGGTGCCTGTCACCTGCCCTTTGCCTTTGCAGGGTCTGAGAGCTCTGGAGACCTGAGACTCCATTCTGCCTTTGCCTGCCCCATTGTTGTGTGACCTGGAACTGGTCACTACCCTTCTCTGGGCCACATTGGAAACCACAGTCCCTACTGGCTCTGTGACCATTAGTGACAGGTCAGCTTCCCCATCAGGGACCCCAGTCAATACCACTCTATGAGAGCAAACTTTTGTTCTTATTCTGTAGCCACAACAGAACTAAAGAACCTCTTGCATGTCTTAAATCTCCTAATTTTGATCTTAGGTCAATTAGTTATTTAGCCTCCTGGAGTCTCAGGCTCTTCATCGCTACAGCAGGACAATGATAAAGATTAGATCAGATGAAGTCCTGGGGTAGTGGCTAAGCCAGGTCCAGCTCTCCCCTTATCTTGTCTCTCCTACTCCAGGTATGTTGGCCGTGACCCAGCGGCTGCACCAGCCACAGGAAACAGGAACACTCACCTGGTGTCTCTGAAGAAGTTTCTGGATACTGCCTTCAATCTCCAGGCTTTTGAGGGCAAGACATTTTAGAGCTGGGCAGTGCCTGCCTGGGTCTGGCTGTGGAGTTAGCTGGAAATATAGGGGTCTGGTTAGGGGAGGGGCAGTGGTCCTGCACAGGAGAGGTCTACTGGGGGCTCCAGGATAAAACATACTCCTTCAGTGATTGAGGCTATAGAGTAGCCACTGCTGGCTTTGGTATTATGCCACCTGGGCCATTGTGTTTATTTCAGAATCTGCTAGGACCAAGAAAGCCAGAGCGGGTGATAGATGAGATTTAGTTCTGGAGTGTTTCCCCAGCTGTCCTGGTCTTTCTGGAATTTGTGTGTGGCTTCTCAATCTGTGTCATTCATGTCTCTACAGACAGCCACCCAGGACCCCTGGTTGTTGTTCTCTCTTATTCTAGCAGATCAGGCTGCCCCTCACCCTGTCCTTGTACATCTGTAGATTCAAGGAATGTTCTCTTTTGTGCTCTTAGAAATAGAGATTTCAGCAATAACAACCAGGTGAAGCAAAACCATGTCAGGTGATTCATATGTGCTCTGTTTTATGGGGCGTTTCATAATGAGATATGCCAGCTTCTGTGTGAATTACAGCCACAGCTCATGTGCACCAAACTAGAAAACCAAATAACAGAAATAAAAAAAAAATGTTTAAGAGAGATTTTTCTGTTTTCATTTCCTATTGTAAAATTGGGAGAAGAAGCAGATGGTTTAGAGAGGCTATGGAAGGGGGAGAAGAAAAAACTAAATATGTAGATGATAAAATATTTGCCTTTATTGGACAGATTTTCCTTTGATCACCAGGCAATGTTTGCAAATCTGTTGGTATCTCCACTCTTCAGCCTTTGGTTGGTTTTGCTTCCTTGCAAAGATGCTGGGGAAGCTGCGGCACAGGAGGGATTTTTTGCTTTTTGCCAATCATTTATTCATTTATCCCTTTCTCAGAGCACTTCTGTGCTAGACATGGGAGCACAGGGTGAAAGAATGTGCATCTGTGTGCTGGCTCTTCCATTTCAGGAGTCCAACTGGGAAGACATGTAAACACTTTTATTCATCAAGTTATGAGTTATGTTGGAGGTAAGTGCAGAGGATTGTGGAAGTCCAGGAAGGTGCCCTGGAGGAGGTGGTGTTTGAAGGAAGAAGAGTATTACAGGAGAACACAGGAGAGATGAGCCTTCCTTGGAGCAGACCCAGAAATCTGGCCACAGGATTGGGATAAGGCAACCTAAAGGAAAAATCAGCCTGAAGTTGGAAAACAGTGTTAAGTTCCATCAGCCTCAAATAAAGCTTGTTAGGGTAAGCTTTGAATCACACCACAGGGGTGTTTGTTCTAAGTGAGATAAAATAGAAATAATTACAGCTGCCTTTATAGTGTGTCTTTTGTGCCCTGGGCCCTCTGCTGGATGTTTTGCATATGTTACTAAATACAATTTAACCTTCACTGTAGCTTTGCATGCTGGAAATACGGCCATTTTATAGATGAGGAAATCAAGGTTCACGTGATATTATTTGCCCAGAGTCACTCTCCAACTGGACTTGGCCTCTATCCCTGAGACCATACTCCTTCTTTTGGAAAATAAGCTCTTCGCATTTCATGCATTCCTGGCCCTGTGAAGTGCTAGCTGTCTGGGTTCACCCTGCAGATGGGCTGGGGCAGTAGGCAGGGAAGCAGGCACTTGGACTGGATAGGGAGCCCTCATGCTCTGTAATTGAATGGTTGCCCATAGCACATACTGCCCCTTCCTCACTTTCATGTAGGAAGGCTGCAGATGGGCTGGTAGGGGCCAATTGCCGAGATCACCAAACTGAGGAAGACCAATCACATGAAAAGATGGCTGCAAACTCTACACACATAAGAACTAACTGGAAGTAAAATGGAGCTCATGGAACAAGGACTTTAAATGAACTGTAATAACTTTAAGAGGGCAAGAAGGATATTGCTGCTATGAAATAATAACAGACTAAAAAATTAATCAGAGTTTGAGAAAATACTAAATATTACCAAAATAAAACCTCAAAAATGAGCTGAATAGAAGAATGGACACAGCCGAAGTGTGAAATAACAAATTTGGACTTAAGGCCTAGGAATTCTAAGAAAATAGAACAAAGAGAAAAGATGTATTTTTAAAAATTCTTTAAAGAGACATGGAGTACATATAGATCCCACAGTTCTGACATGCATTGTAACAGGAATCCCAGGAAGAGAAAACATGAGGGAATTTTATGATGGAAATGTTCTGTCTTTTGATTGTATCAGTGTCATTATCCTGGTTGTGACATTGTACTATAGTTTTGCAAGATGTTATTATTGGGAGAAATTGGACAACTGCAACATGAGATATATTTCTTACAACTGCATGTAAATATATAATTAAATAAAAAAGTTTAATTAAAAATGAATTGTTCACTCCCTGTTACTGAGTTATAAGAGTTCATTAAATAATCTGGTTATAAATATTTTGTCATGTATATGTTTTATAAATATTGTCAGTCTGTGGCTTATATTTTAATTTTTTCTAAGAGAAAGATTTTTATTCTCGTGAAGTCCAATTTATCATTTTTAATAGTTTGAATTTTTTTGTATCCTAAGTAAAAAATTGTTGCTTAACTTAACTGCACAAAGATTTTCTCCTATATTTTCTTCTAGACAGTTTATAGTTCTAACTCTTAAGATTACGTATGTAAACATACATTTTGAGTTATTTTGCATGTGGTATGAAGTAAGGGTCAAAATTTAGCATTTTCTATATGATACCAAATTGATCCTGTTCTTTTTGTTAAAAAGACTACCCCTTATTCATTGAATTAACTTGGCACCTTTTGTATATATAGTCAATTACATAGCATCAACAATATGAAAAGATATATGAGACCTGTGCATTGAATATATGATATTCTAGTAACTTTGATTTGCATTTCCCTATACAGTTTTATGCCACAAAATTCAACTTAGTGAAATGAATAAATTCTTTGAAAGACTCTATTAATTTATTAGGGCTACCATAGCAAAGTACTATGGACTGGGTGGCTTAATTAATAGAATTTTTTTTTCATTAGGATGGCTACTATAAAAAAAAAGAAAATAACAAATGTTGGTAGAGATGTGGAGAAATTGGAACCCTTGTGTACTCCTGATGGTAATGTAAAATAGTATAGCCACTGTGGAAAACAGTATGGCAGTTCCTCAAAAAATTAAAAATAGAACCAACCAGCAATTCCACTTCTGCATACATACTCAAAATAATTGAAGTCGGGGACTCAAAGAGATATTTGTACACCTATTTTCATAGGAGCATTATTTATAATAGCTAAAATATGACAGCAACCCAATGTCCATCAATGGACAAATAAGAAAAATGTGGTATATAAATGCAATGGAATATTCAACCTTGAAAAGGAAGGAAATTCTGACATATACTATAACATGGATAAACCTTGAGGGCATTATGCTAAGTAAAATAAGCCAATCACAAAAATATAAATACTGTATGATTCCACTTATATGAGGTACTTAGGGTAGTCAAAATCAAAGAGACAGAAGTAGAAATGTTGGTTGCCTGAGACTGGGGGAAGGGGGAAATGGAGAGTTGTTTAATGGGTATAGAGTTTCAGTTTTTTAAGATGAGCAGAGTTCTGTAGATGGATGGTAGTAATGTACTACATTACAAATGTAATACCACTGCACTGTACACTTAAAGATGGTTAATATAGTAAATTTTATGTTATATGTATTTCACCACAATAAAATTATTCACAGTATCATCTGTATTCTTTGTGTGTGTGTGTGTGTGTGTGTGTGTGTGTGTGTGTGTGTGTGCGTGTGTGTGTGTGTCTGTGCCAGGCTAATAAAAACCTAATACATATTTCATATAACTATATATTTTAAGGAAATTTTCATCCATGTGCTTTTTTAAAAAACTTTTTAAAAATTAAGTTTATTGGAGTACCACTGGTTAATACAATTATACACAGTGCAGTGGTATTACATTTGTAATATTGTACACCTTTATTCTTTCAATGTCTGTAGCCTCTGTAGTGATGTCTCTTATTCTTGATTTTGGCAATTTGTGTCTCCTATTTTTCTGACTAAAGTTCAATTAAAAAAAATCTTTTCAAAGAACATACTTTGGTTTTGTGATTTTTTTTCCATTTTCTATGTCATTGACTTCTGCTCTCATCTTTATTCTTATTTTGAGGTTCATTTGCTCTTTTTAAGTTCCTTCAGGTAGATGTTATGTTCCTTCAGGTAGATCACTGCTATTTAGACCTTTATTGTTTTCTAATATAAATACTTAATGGCATATACTTCCATTTAAGGAATGCTTTAATTGCATCCCACAAATTTTAAGATTGTATTTTCATTTTAATTTAGTGCAAAATATTTTCTAATTTCTCCTGTGATTTCTTATTTGACCTGTGGTTTATTTAGGAACATGTGCTTTAATTTCCAAACATTTGGGTATTTTTTTCATATCTTTCTGCTAGTGATATTTAGTTTAGTTCTTTTTCGGTCAGGGAATATAGCTCTATTATTTCAGTCTATTTCAAATTTACTGAGACTTGTTTTACACTCCAGAATATAATTTATCTCAGTTATGTTCCATGTGAACTTGAAAATAATGTTTATTTTTCTGTTGTTTTGTGGACTTTTTCAGAAATACCAGTGGGGACAGGTTGGTTGATAAGTGTTTAAGATCCTTACTGATTTTGGGGGTCTATTCTATCAATTAACCAATGTGTGTCAACATGTCCAAATATAATTATGGTTTAGTTTATTTTTCCTTTCAATTCTATCATCTTTTCCTTTATATGTTTTAAAACTTTGTTCTTAAGTGCATGCACATTTAAATTTGTTATTTTTGATCAATTATCCCTTTGTCATCATAGTATCTTTCTTTATTCTTGTTATTATTCCTTCTGAATTCTACTTTGAGTGATATTAATATAGCTACTTCAGCTCTCTTTGTTTTGTGTTTGAATGGTATATATTTTCTAGTCTTTTATTTTTAACCTATCTGTATCATTATATATTTAAAATGGTTTTTCTTGTAGACAGCGTATAGTTGGACTTTTATATTTTATCTAATCTGATTTTCTCTGCCTATAAATTAGTGTTTAGATCTTCATTGTCAATAGAGTAGCAAGTTTAAAATGATTAAAAGTAAATAAATTGAAAATTAATTTCCTCAGTTATATTAGCCACGTTTCAAGTACTCAGCAGGCACATATGAGTAGTGGGTATCAATTGGATGGCATGATTCAGAACATTTTTATCAACATAGAAAATACTATTGGGCAGCACTGGTAAGCCATTCATATTTAATGTGGTTATTGATGGGGTTAGGCTTAAACCTGTCATCTTACTATTCATTTTCTTTCTAATATTTCTTCCCCTTTTCCTCTTATTCTACCTTATTTTGAATTATTTTTTAATATTTCATTTTATCTTCACTATTGACTTACTAGTTATACTTTTTTGTTTTTATTTTGGTAAGTAGTACCTTTAGGGTTTACCATACACATCTTTAACTTATCATAGTCTGCCATCCAATAGTATTGTAACACATCAGACATAGTTTAATTATCTTACAACAGTATACTTCCATTTCCTCTTCTCTTCTTTGAGCTGATTTGGTCAAACATTTTAATAGTTGTCATTATTTTTTTGTTTTAAACATTCAATTATTTTATATAGTTTTAAAAGGACAAAATATGTGTGTTGTATTTACCCACCTCTTTACCATTTCTGACATTATTTCTTTGAATACAAATTTCCATCTGTTAACACATTCCTTCTGCATAAAGTACTCCTTTAACATTTCTTATACTACAGGTGACAAGTTTTCAGCTTTCTTTGTCTAAAAATGTGTTCATTTCATCTTAATTTCTGAAAGAAATTTTCACTGGATATAGAATTCTTTGTTAACATTTCTTTCCTTTAGGATTTGAAAGCTGTTTCTTTTCGCTACCATTGTTTCTGATGAGAAGTCAATAGTTGTTTTCTGTGGCTGCCTTCAATATTTTCTCTTTTTTGGTTTTCACAAGTTTAAATACAACTTCTGAAAGTTGTATTTAAAGTTAGGTATGGTTTTCTTTGCATTTATCTTACTTGGAGTTTCTGAGATTTTTTGAGGCTTGTGGGTTGACGTTTTAAATCAGATTTGCAGAAGTTTTACCCAACATTTTTTCTAATATTTTTTCCTACCCTATTCTCTCCTCTCCTTTTATTTCTAGCTTTAATTTTTTTTCCAGGTTTATTGAGATATCATCGACATTTAATATATTTTAAGTTTAAGGTGTACAATGTGATAATTTGACACATGTATATATTATAAAATGATTACCAGAATTAGGTTGGTTACTATCTCCATCCCCTCAAATAATTACCTTTGTATGTGTATGGTGATAACATTTAAGATCTCCTCTCAACAACTTTCAAGTATATAATACACTACTGGTAATTATAGTCACCATGCTGAATATTAGATCCTGAAACTTACTCATCTTACAACTGAAAGCTTATACTCTTTTACCAATATCTCCCCATTTCTCTCGCCCAGTAGTCCCTGGCACCATTCTGTTTTCTGTTTCTATGAGTTCAGCTTTTTAGATTCCACATATAAGTGAGAACATATAGTACTTGCCTTTCTCTGACTTTTCACTTAGCATAAAGCCCTCAAGGTCTATCCAACTCTCTTGCTAGATGAATTGATATCATTTCTTAAAACACTGAGACTTCAATTTTCATTTTATTATTTCTGTTTGGATCATTTTTAAAAAATTTAAAAATTTTATTATTAGTTTCAAGTATACAGTACATTGGTCAGACATTTATATAGTTTATTAAATGATACCCCTGATTACTTTCTCTCCTCTGGCTCTACACCTAACCATCACATTACTGCTGACTGCATTCCCTATGCTGTGCTCCCCATCCCCGTGAACATCTATCAATCACTAATTTGTATTTCTTTAACCCTCCCCGCCATTCTCCCAGCCCTCTAAATCCCGCTCCCCTCTGGCCATCACCAGATTGTCCTCTATATTTGTGAGTCTGTTTTCAATTAGTTTGTTCTTTTTGTTCCTTGGAGTTCTCATATAAGTGACGTCATGTGGTATTTATCTTTCTATGACTTAGTTCACTTAGCATAATAACCTCTAGGTCTATCCATGTCATTGCAAATGGTAGGATTTATTTTTTTATGGCTGAGTAATATTCCATTGTATATATGAACCATAACTTTTTTATCCAGTTGTCTATCGATGAGCATTTAGGTTGCTTCCATATCTTGACTATTCTAAATAGTGCTGCCATGAACATAGGGATGCATAGATCTTTATGAATTATTTTTGATTGACTTTCAGATTCACCGATCCATTTTTCTGCAGTGTCCAAACATGGTGACGATCTCATCCAATGAATTTTTACTTCAGATATTGTATTTTTCAGTTCTAGAATTGTCATTTTTTTAATGAGTTTTCATACTCTTGAAATTTCACAACATTTCACTCATTATTTTTATCTTTTCCTATAAGTTTGTTAACATATTTATAATAGTTCTTTTAAAGTCTACATCTGCTAATTCCAAAATGGCTTGTTTGTGAGTGTGCTTCTTTTAGTTATTTTTCTTCTTGGTCATAGATCCCTTTTTTCCTGCTTCTTCAGATGTCTAGCAATTTTTAAAAGTTATTGTATACTGGACATTATGGGTGATATATTGTAGAGACTGATTTCTATTATCTTCCTATAAAGAAAGGTTGAGGTTTGATCTACCAAGCAGTTAGATTTTTGGTGGTTCAATTTTATCCACTGAATGCTTGGCTTTAGGCTTAGTTAGCTGAGGTTTTTTTAGGTTTTCACTTATCCCCAGGACATGCGTTCTCAACAGGAGCAATATCTCCCCCAAAGGAGTGAAAATTGGTACTCATTGCGAGTGAAAAATATCTTAGATATCACAATGGTTTGTGGTCCTCCAAAGCTCAGCCCTACCTGACAAAATATTATTCTTTCGTATTTAATTTTTCTCATTGGGAGAGTTTAAATTTAATTTTCTCCTCAGCAGGGCCAGAAAGGAGAGATAATGATAAAAAAGCTGAGAAATACTCTCTGTGTATAGTCTTTACTTAGTCCTTAGTAAGTTGTGATCCTTCTGAGATATCAGTGGAAATTCTGAGTTTTCCGTGCTTCTCTAAGTTGCAGAATTTGAACTCCAAACTCCCAATTCCCCAATACCAGGCAGTTGTAGAAAGCTCTGCTCTTTACTAGCTAGCAGCTCTAAAATCTGATTTCTGACTCCTCATCTCTATAAGATACTACTTGGGCTCTATTCTCCGTTGTCCTCTAAGGGGGCACCCTCAGAGGAAAAGCTGATTGAATGTGTCTCTCACTTTGATTCTCTTCTTATAAGTGTCATATCACATCAATTTTTGCCAGCTTTTAGTTGATCCCCAGTGTTCTTTTTACATTTTGTCCAGCATTTTGAAATTTGATATAAGCTCCTTCCCATTACCAGAAACTGTTCCCTAGAACAATTTGGCAATGTCTATTAAAAATTTAAATGTCTCTATTTCTTAATTTTTATCCTGGACATATTCCTACACATGTACACATAGATTTTTTTTCACACAGAAACAGTTGGTAGGCAAGATTTGGCCTGTGATTCTTAGCTTACTGGCCCTCAGTCTATAGATTTAACTATATCCAAGTAAGTTCTTTTTTTTAATTTAAATTTTAAAATAACTATAGATTCACAAGAAGTTGCAAGATAGTAGAGAATTTCTGTGTACCCTTCACCCAGTTTCCCCAGTGGTTACGTTGTACATAACTATAGTACAATATAAAACCCAGGAGATCCAGTTGGTGTAATGGGTGTGTGTATAGTTTTATGCTATTTTATCACAGGTGTAGACTTGCGTAACTACCACTGCATTCAAAATCCAGAGCTATTCCATCACAAAGATCTCCCCTGTGCTATTCATTTATAGTAACAAATTTCACTCCCTGCCCCCGCGCCCTATTAATCTCCTGGCAACCCCCAACAACCATTAATCTCTTTTCCATCTTTATGATTTTTTCATTTTCAGAATGTTATATAAATGGAATCATACAGTTTGGCACCTTTTGGGATTGGCTTTTTTGTTGTTGTTTAGCAGAATGCCCTTGAGATTGCTCCAAGAGATAAGTTCTTTGTAATCAGTGAAAGCTAGACAACTATGGGTTAAAAATGGATTGTATTGGCATGCTTTTTGGCTTTAAATTGGAGTTTCTGACTACATGGGATTCCTGTTATCACTTAAGGAGCAACTTATATAAAATTTGCATCTTCAAACTTTTAATTCTCTGGAAAATGTGAAGAATGTGGCATCCGAAATATCCCATGGCTTGAATGTTACTCCAGTTTACTTTCTAACTGCTACACTGGCTTTTCTTGTATTGAAATCCCTATTTCAAAGGTCCTGAAATGCAGGGGAGTGAGCAGTCCTGAGGAGTCAGTGGAAATGGGGCTGCTGCAGCAGAAATGACAGCAGTGTCCTTTCACCCTTTGTGAGCCCTGTGGAGCAGCCAGTGGTTCCTTGTTGCCAGACTCCACATGGGAGACTTGGTGGGAAAAACCACACAAAAAGAGATTGGATTCTCTGGAGCAAGACCAGCTGGAGGACTGCATCTGCCATCTGTGTGGAATCTTCACCTTCTTCAGAACAGCAGAAAGAAAGGGAGTCCCTCCAGCAGGGAGGCAAAGATCTCGACTTGGCAGAGCCATGTCCAAGAACCTCCCTTCCTCCACCATCCCAGACTTCTGGTCTCAGCTGAGAGTGCTTTGGGGAGGGCACAGTGAGCATTTGCTTTCTGTGTGAAGGTAAAAACTTGGGGATCAAATGGGGATGTATTTAATCCTGCTATAACACTTATGGTTCTAATTCTTAAAAAAACATTTAAAATACACAGAAAAATAAAGAGAATATGAGAACAGACATCACTATACCCATCAACCACTTATCTTGACCAAATCCTAATGTTTTGTCATACATGCTTTATGATTTTTAAGATAATAAAATCTAACAAAGTTGAAAATTATTTTTCTTTTTCTATTAAGTTTTAGGAGTTTATAATTATGGAATCTAATTTTGACAGTTATATGTGTTACAAATATACTTTTCCAAATTTTAATTTATCTTTCCATTTTATTTATCCTATCTTTTGTAGAATAAACATTAAAAATGTTAAAAATCCAATTTCTCTTCCTCTGGTTTGGAAGACATGTATATTTTTATTCATTTTAGTATGCATTCTATAGGGTATGCTTTTATTTAAAAAATACTTGAGTTATTTAGTATTTCTAACATCTTCATCAAAAAGGAACTTCGAAAAAATTAGCTACCCATTGAGTAACTTTCATTTTGGTTTTCTTATCTAAAAACAATATTGTTAAACACAGAAATTACATTATTTTAATATAACTATATTTTCATTTTTTAATTAAATTTAATTATGTTTTATTCATCCTTGTGTTCAGCATTATATTTTGTATCCGGCACTTCCCTCTGGGTTCATTTTAATTTGGGCTAAAATACACCTTGCATTACTTGTGCTTTTACTTTTTGTATTTTCTGATGTTTTGACACCTGGTTTCTTGCTTGCCCTGGAGGAACTGCGTCTTCAAGGGCTAGCCAATTCATAGAGATGCTAAGTGACACCCCCTTAAGCATAACTTTCGTATGCAAACCAACCAGTTAGGAACCCACACCCATACTACTTCCTTCATTGGACTCTTCCACTCTGAAGAACTATTCCCCTGCCTTAATCACCCAAGAGACAGGTGTCAGACAACTAGGGACAGCTCCTTTGCTCCAGAGCCCATCAAAATTATTCAAACTAGTTGATCCTAAACCTGCTTACTCTCCCTTGTGGTTTCCTGCAGAAATCACAATAAAGGCTCTTGCCCGTTTTCTCCACTCTCTTTGCCTCCTGACTGACTTTGGTGCTTCCCAGTGTGGCCCCCTTTCCCCATGTGGTGTGCCAGGACCCCTCGTTTTTAGGGATCCGTGAGTATAAAAACTTCCTTTATGACTTTCATTTCCATGTCTTTGTGTTTTACCGCACCTGAATAAAACAAATCCCTGTACACTTAAAACAAACTTTTAGTAATTACTTCAGTGAAATTCTATAGGTGGTAAATCTTTAGTCTTTGTATGTATAAAAACCCTTTTATCCTAATTTGAGTTATTTACCCTCAGCCCTTTGGAAGATAATACTCCATTGTTTTTGGCACTCACTGTTGCTGATGGAAAATCTGTCATTAGTCTAATTGCTGTTCTAATAGAAATTTGTGTTTTCTCTCTGGAAACTTTTTACCCTTGATGTTCTGCAGTTTTGTTACAATTTATCTAGGTGTAGGTTTATATTTCTTTATGCTGACTGGTTGGTACTCATAGTGCACACTGAGAACCCTTTCTTTAATTCTGGAAATATCTCATGCGTTATCTCTTCAGATATGTATTTTCTGCTATTTTCTCCATCCCCTGATTATGTAACTCCTATTAGATAGTCATTAGAATATCTCCGAGTAGACTTCAAGTCTCATAACTATGGTTTTTTTTTTCAAATATATTTTTAAATTTCTTTTTCTCTGTATGTTTCTTAGGGGTGAATTCCTATCTTCCAATTCATTAATAGACTGAGCTAATTTCTATGTAGAGTTTATCCTGTCTAGTGAGTTTTTTTTTAATTAAAACTTTTTAAGAGCAGTTTTAGGTTTACGGTAATTGAGGGGAAGGTACAGAGATTTCCCACACACTCCCTGCCCCCACATGTGCATGGTCTCCTTCATTATCAACATCCCCCACCAGAGTGGAACATTTGTTACAATTGATGAATCTACACTGACACACCATAACCACCCAAAGTCCATAGTTTACATTCGAGTTTACTATTGGTGTTGTACATTTTATGAGTTTGGAGAAATGTATAGTGACATGACCTATCACTATGGTATCATACAGAACATTTCACTGCCCTAAAAATCCTCTGTGCTTTGCCTGTTCATCCCTCTCCACCACCCCCTGCTCCAACCCCAAGCAATCACTGATCTTTTAACTCTCTATAGTTTTGCTTTTTCCAGAACGTCATATAGTTGGAGTCACACTGTATGTTGCCTTTTCAAATTTTCAATTTATTTCACCTAGTAATATGCATTTGCAGTTCCTCCATGTCGTTTCATGACCTGATAGCTCATTTCTTTTTAGTGCTGAATAATATTCCATTGTCTGAATGTACGACAGTTTATTTACCCATTCACCCACTGAAGGACATCTTAGTTGCTTCTAAGTTTTGGCAGTTATGAATAAAGTTGCAATAAACGTCCATGTGCAGGTTTTTTTTTTGTGTGTGTGAACATAAGTTTCAACTCCTTTGGGTAAATACCAAGGAGCATGGTTGCTGGATCATATGGCAAAATTATATTAAATTTTGTAAGAAACTGCCAAACTATCTTCCAAAGTGGCTCTAGTGAGTTTTTAAAAATTTCAATGATTATACTTTTCTAAGATTTCTAAATTATTTTTAAAAGACTATTAATAGAATAATGTTATCAAATTTTTTTAAAATGATTTTTTATTTTTCAATTACCATTTCTGAAACTAATATAGTTTCAGATGTACAACATAGTGATTAGACATTTATCTAACTTGCAAAATTATCACTCACCTGACACCATAAATAATTACTTCAATATTATCAACTATATTTCTTATGCTATACTTTACTTTCCTGTGGCTATTTTGTAAGTACCAATTTATACTTCTTAATCCTTTCCCCTTTTCCATTCGGTCTCCCAAGCCCCCTCCCATCTGGCAACCATCAAAATGTTCTCTATTTCTATGAGTTTGTTTCTGTTTTGTTTGTTAATTTATGTTGTCCTTTAGATTTCACATATTAAGTGAAATCCTATGACATTTGTCTTTTTCTGTCTGACTTACTCCACTAACACAATACCCTTTAGGTCCATCCATGTTGTTGCAGATGGCAAATTTTCTTTCTTTCTTTCTTTCTTTCTTTCTTTCTTTCTTTCTTTCTTTCTTTCTTTCTTTCTTTCTTTCTTTCTTTCTTTCTTTCTTTCTTTCTTTCTTTTGTGGCTAATAGTCCATTGTATATACATACCACCTCTTCTTTATCCATTCATCTATTGATGGACACACAGGTTGCCTCTGTATCTTGGCTATTGTAAATAATGCTGCAGTGAACATTGGATACACATGTCTCTTAGAAGTAGTGTTTTGGGTTTCTTCAGATAAGTACCCAGAATTGTGATTACTGGGTCTTTCTTTGTCTCTTTTTATAGTCTTTGTTTTCAAATATATTTTGTCTGGTATAAGTATTGCTACCTCAGCTGTTTTTTCCATTTCTATTTTCACAAAATATCTTTTATATCCCTTTACTTTCAGTCTTTGTGTCTTTCAATCTGAAGTAAGTCTCCTATAGGCAGTATATGTAAGAGTCTTATTTTCTCATCCATTCAGCTACCCTAAGTCTTTTGATTAGAGCATTTAATCCATTTTCATTTAAAGTAATTGTTGATAGACATGTAGTTATTGCCATTTTATTATTCATATTTTTTATCTTTTTTTTTTCCTTCTTCCTAAAGAAGTCTCTTTGACATTTCTTGTAATGGGCTTGGTGGTAATGAACTCCTTTAGCTTTTTCTTGTCTAAGAGGCTCTTTATATATCCTTTGATTCTAAATGATAGCTTTGCTGGAAAGAGTAATCTTGGTTGTAGGTCCTTGCTTTTCATCATTGAATATTTTGTGCCAATTCCTACTGACCTATAAAGTTTCTGCTGAAAAATCAGCTGTCAGTGCCCTTGTAACTAACTGTTTTTCTCTTGCTGCTTTTAAGATCCTTTCTTTGGCATTTTAATTATGATATGTCTAGGTGTGGGCCTCTTTGGGTCCACTTCCTGGGCTCGTATGTCTCTTTTCTTTTCCAAGTTAGGGAAATTTTCCATCGTTATTTCTTAAATAGGTTTCAATTCCTTGCTCTCTCTCCTCTCCTTCTGGTATTCCTGTGATGCGAATATTGGTAACTCGATGTTATTCCAGAGGCTCCTTAAACTAACCTCACTTTTTAATTCTTTTTTCTTTCTGCTGTTCCAATAGAGTGTTTTCCACTACCTTGTCTTCCATCTAATTTGCTATTGATTCTCTCTAATGTGTTCTTTATTTCTGTTATTGTATTCTTCATTTCTGACTGGTTCTTTTATATGTTTTATATCTCAATTTTTATGTTTCCTATCTCTTTGTGGAAGTTCTCGCTGAGATTATTAAATATCCTTGTAATCAGTGTTTTGAACTCTGCATCTGCTAGATTGCTTGTCTCCATTTTGTTTAGTTCTTTCCTGAATCTCTTTTTTTGGGGGACGTTTCTTTGTCTCCCCTTTTTGGCTGCCTCCCTGTATTTGTTTCTATGAATTAGGCAGTCTTAGTAGAGTGGCCTTATATAATAGGTGTCCTGTGGGGCCCAGTGGCACAGTCTCCCTGGTCACTTGAGCCAGATGTTCCACGTACGTCCCTTGTGTGGTTTGTGTGTACCCTCCTGTTGTAGTTGAGGCTTGGTTGCTGTTTGCACATAAATGGGAGGGATTGACACCCCAGGCTGGTTGGTTGTGACGACTGGCTGTGACTACAGTGGAGGAACTATTGTTCAGGGGCTGACTCTATAGAGCAGAATTTGCTTTAGCGGGGCTCTAGTGCCTTCCTAGTTTGCCCTTTGGGTGTGTCATTTGTGGAAATGGTGCGTCATGTTGTCTGAAGCTGGCCACTGGATGTGTTGGTTCTGGGGCCTCTTTGGAGGAGTTGTGTTGCAGGCCAAGTTCAGCTGCTGCCTGTGCCCTGCTCGGGATCACTTTGCTATAAAGTGATCTGCAGATGGTTGCCACTTGTGCTGGATTTGGAGGTGTCTGGGAGAGGTTAAGCTGTGAACTAAGGCTGGCTGCTACTAGAGCTGGGCTTGGAGTTGCTTAGCAAGAAGTACAGGGCATGCCCAAGGCCAGATGCTGCTTGTTAGGGGTTTGTGAACTTTTGAGAGATTTTAGGAAAGTCTACAGCATGAGCCAAGACAGCTAATTTCTATGGAAATGCTACTGGAAACAGCTTGAATGGACCCGCAGATTAGGTGGGGGCAGTGTCTCAGGGAATCATAAAGGCAGAGCAAACAATGTTAGCCAGTTTGATGGAGACTCAGATATGATGGCCTCTTGTGTCTGCATGCCAGGAGGGGGAAGGGCTCAATGAAGGAACACAGCTTCTGCCAGCACTTCTATCTGGGAGAAAGCTGCCCTTCCAGACCTTGCACCTGAAGCCAGACAATTTAGTTTCTCCCTGTATGTCCCTGGCATCTTTAGAGTTGCTGCCCCAGTGCTGGAGGTAAGAGTGAGTAAGTCTTTCAGTGAGTAAGTCCATTCATGGACCCTTTAGGAGGAACCCCTGGGGCTCCAGCAGCCCTCAATCTCACTCGGCCACAATTTCCACTGATTTTAACAGTTAGATGTTTTGGGGGATCTTCTTCCTGGCCCTGGTGGTCTGGGCTGGAGAGCCCCATGTGGGGTTGAGACCTCTTACTCCTCAGAAGGGACTGCTGCAGCCAAGATATCCTATCAATTCTTAACCACCACACATAGGTGTGGGACCAACCCATTCCACATCTCTGCCCCTCTTACCAGTCTCAACGTGGTTTCTTCCTTATATCCTTAGTTATAAGAATTCTGTTCAGCTACACTGCAGGCAACTCCCAAGGATAGTTGTTCTATAGTTGTAATTTTGATGTGGTCATGGGAGGAGACAAGCACTGCATTTTCTTATTTCACCACCAGGGAATCCGATCTCAACACATGACTTTAAGCAGAGATATTGGAGCCAGTCGTCCACCTCACATGGAATATTTTTAGTCCTCTTACCTGTACAAAAACCAAGCTCCCAGGAACATTGCCTGCTTTGGCCTCCAGTGCTCAGCATTGTGCCATCTACGATGTTGCATTACTCTTCCATTTCTGGCTCCAAACATATTTATCTTTTTTTTTTTTTTGAGCCTACTCAATAAATATATTAGAATGCTCCTCTTTTGAAATTTTATCTGTCATTGTTATGTATTTGGAGCAGAGGGCTGTGCTAAAGTAGGACGATTTCTTGAAGAATGTCTCAGAGTCCTTTCATTGCAAGCTATAGAAATGACTTCTAGAATTTGTATATAGGAAACCTGGGAGGCAGCTCATGGGGTGCAGGGACATGACCAGAATAGATCTGGGGATCTAGGCAGCAGAAACTAATGGACAGCTGTTCCTAATATTAATTCCTAGATTTCTAATCATGTTCAGTCATATTGTCACAATCTTTAAGAGTCAAATTCCAGGAAGGAATATCTTATTGGCATTTCTTGGGCCATTCATATCTTTCTTGGAGTAATTTGATTGATAGCCTATCCGAGACTGTGCGATAAATGGAAGAGAACCCCAAAAGAAAATTGGAGTGTTGTTTCCAGACGATGAGAACATGCATGTTGGGCAGAAAAAACTATAGATGCCCATTCTACACACTCTGATGCTAAGTAAAGAACAATAACAACAACATTTTTCAAGTACTTTCAAGTGCATACTATGTGCCAGTCACTATTCTTGGCCTCTTCTATCTAATAACACCTCTAAATCCTCACCATACCCCATGAAACACATGTTACTTTCATGCTACCAATTAAGATGTTGAAGCTCAGAGGGTTGAGCCTCACACTTTCCTAAATTCACATAGCTGGGATTCACATCTACTTGGTTGGAGTCTAGGGCCCTTATCCTGAGCCACTGAGCCACACTGCCTCTGGACTCAAGTGCTTCTCTTTTATGTTGGCTGAGAATTAGTGAGGTAGTTCAGAGACAGCACCTGACACAGCACTCCAGCCATGGTGATCATTCAGTGTCTGGCTAGGTTGGTCAATATGGATCTGATCTGGGCTCATTGGGTTTTCTCCATATGTGGGGAGTGAGAAGTGATGTGAACTATTTTTCCTTTGAATACCCAAGGAAACTTTCATAAATAAGAGGGGACTATCAAACCTTAGAGGCCAGAGTTGAACCATGTTACAAATTATCTGCTTCCCCATGTCGTTTTTCACCTCTCCTTCCAGTTAAAGTACAAAATGAAAATACTCCATGGTCGTTTCCTTCTTAGAACCACCAGACCCAAAGAAAGGCCAAATAAAATAGATGTTGTTGCTTTATTGCAGGGGATCATAAAAATCAAACTTCATATTTTTCCTTACTGGAAATGTAATATATGTCCTTTAAGTAACAATGAGACACTCAGGATAACAGTAAAGCATAATAATCACAAACAGTTATTGACGGCTTAACAGTGTGCCAGGATCTGGGCTCTGTTCATTATATTTCTTCATTTTTATTCTCATAATAATGGCATGAGGAAGGTGTTATTACCATCTCTATTTTACAGATGGGAAAACTGAGAATTGGGAGATTGAGTAATTTTTCAGCCGTACAGATTGTGGACAGAGGCTAGCATTTACACCCCAGCTCTGAATCTCCACCCTGAACTGTTCATATTGTGATGCTGACCAAGAAAACCACTGTCTTTTTTTTTTTTCCTATGACCCCAGTCTATAAAACGACATACTCGCTTCTATTTGAGCAACCTTCAAAACATTTTCTCAGGCCTATGTATGCCCAAGTTTGTCTTGTTCAGGAAAGGGACTTGGGGGCATATTTGCTGGGATCTTATAGCCTGTTGAAATGTGTGCTCTGAACAACACAGGTACCACCCATGCTGTGACTTTGTACACGAGGACAGGCATAACTCATGTTCTAAGCAAGTCAAGCTGTCTGGAAAACATTAACAATTGCAGTGACAGCTGAACAACAAATTGGGAAACGGGGTGATTTTCTTAAACATATCACTGTTACTATCATTTTTCTCAGGAAAAACTCTATAATATATATTTCTTTCCTTTTGCCAAAAGCCCTAACATGTTCTGACAACTTCTCTACATTTAATGAAGTGAATCCAAGCATTCTCATCCACCTCCGCCGCCTCTCTCCCTTATCCATCAGCACATGACTTGTCCTCACTGGTTCTTCCCTTAATCTGGGTCATGAAGCCTGACTGGGTTTGAGTCCTGACTCAACTCCCAGCCAGCCTTGTGGCCAGGGGCAAATTGCTTCACTCTCTGAAACACAGTTTTTAAGAATTCAGCTACTGAGGTTTGTTAGCTCACAGGTTGTTGAGAACTTATTAAGATACATGAAGTGTGCGGCATAGCTTCCTTGCTCAAAACAGGTAATACAGTGAAGCCTTGCAGCCTGTGGTCCATTTTTGCCTGGAATTGAGACAAGGGTGAGGAGTTTGCTGCTTGAGAAAATATGAAAGTGTTTGGTTCTGCAAAAGAGGTGGGGAGGAGTAGGCCCCTGGGGGAATGAGGAGGAGGAAGCACAGCTGTGCTAGGCCAGATGAGACAAAGAGAGTTGGGAAGAAGAGACAAATGTGAGGACTTTCAAAGCCTTTGTTGTGGAGTATGTGATAAAAGCCCCCTCCTCTTTCCCTAGGGAAGCTTCTATAAATTCTACTTTATGCAGGGCTGCCTCTAGATGAGTGTGTTTATTGGAGGGTGAGTGACAACAGTCAGCTCCTGCAGGGGTGGGTGGGTGGTTCAAGTCCCAGACTGGAGCAGGTATGCAGGAAGCTGCAGGGAGCTATCTCAGCTCTGGTGTGAGAGGTGGCCCACACCCCACAGCTGCTCTCAGTGGCAGATTTAATCTTGATGAGTACCACTGTTGTTTGGTGGCTGCTATAGTGAAAAACATTTTGGTTCCAAGTGATAGGAAACCTAACTCACACTGCCTTAGAAAAGCCAATCACTGTGTCTGGGGAGTGTTGTATTCTGATTAGCCAGACGTGAGTTTCAGCTGCTGCAGGGCAGAGCATGGCCTCCAGTTGGACCTCCTAGACTCAGAGCAGGGGGAGGGGTCCCTAAGACAACAGCGCTGTTCCTAGAAGAAGATAGAAAGGAGGCAACGGAAGTGAACAGCCACTGTCTACCACAATGGCCAGAGGAGAGAACCAAGTCTTCTCTGCTCTAGAGTCCCAGAGAGTTTCCAGCCACTAAGCACCTAGGGAGACAATTTTCTCCAGCAGGTCAACTGTTCTGTTGGGAAAAAGGGGATGAGTAAAGATTATGTCAAGAAGAGCCAACTGAATTGGACAGCACTTTACCAGGTGAAGTAGGGCATGACAAGAGAGCACAGGCCTGTAAATGTGAAGGGCCACTTTGATCACTTAAGGCTATAGAGTAGACAGTAAGCAAGTAGAGAGGTGAGTGAGGCCCAGATCATAAAAGGTCTCAAATACTTGACTGAAGAGATTAGACTTCACCCTGAAGCATGTAAGTGTGTCTCAGTCAGGGTCCACAGCTGTGAGCAACAGAGCTGATTGGCTGAGATTGGCTAAAAAGAAATCGTTTGAAGGGAAACCAGAGAACTCAAAGAACTGACAGGAAGTTTGGGGAAGCAGGCTAGATAAAAGATGGGGACAATGGCTCTGAAGCCAGAGGAAGAGCCTAAGTTACACCACAAAACCAGGCCTGGTAGGATCCCATGGTCATGGCTGCTGAAATAGCAGATGTACTACTAGCTTCACTGGATACCAGATGCCAGGGCTGGTGTGATTGCCCTGGCTGCCCACAGATACTGGATGTAGCTGCCATACCTGGAGCCAGAGAACACGTTCTCCATCCTTTGGTTATTTTTGGACCAAAAGCTCAAGAGTCAACCTCTGGGGCAGGTGCATCCAACTGACCAAGTGTGGATACCTTGACTCAGCTTCCATCAAGACCCATTATGTGGGGAGGGCCCCAAGAATAACACGATGAAGACAGCCGATAAATAACAAATGCACAAGGAAGAAGAAACAGGGCTCCATTTATACTTTAGAAAGATTATTTTAGTAGCAATATGTAGAGAGTGGTTTGCAGGAGGAATTAATGGAAACAGAGTAACAAGATAGGAATCCAATGAAATAATCTAGGCAAGAGATGTTGAAATCCCTCACTAGGAAAGGTTAGATTAGCAATATTTTAGAGGGAAAAACAAGAAAAGATGGTGAAGGAATGATAGTCTGTCTCCAAGTTTCCAAACTGAATAAGTAGATCATTGATCCCAACTTTAACATGGGGAGCAGATGCGGGGTTTCCCACAGGTAGTCTGTGGGACATCCAGCTGGAGATGTTCAGGAGATACAGCACAACTGTTGTTTTTGGCAACTCAGCATCTATTCTCCCTTATTCTGGAAACACACAGTCTATTTTTCCTTTGGGGAAATTAACCTCTTTTCTATACTCTGTCCTTTTGGTTCTAATGGGATTGGGTTTCTTCCTCTCAATTCCAGACGTAAGCATGTCATCCAGGCCTGACCAATAAGATCACAGTGATTGATTCAGAAAAGGACACTTGACTCAATCTGGGCCATTGAAGATCAGGCCCTGGGACTTTTGCTGGAACTATTGGGAAGGTAAAACTTTCCTTTTACCAGGGCCTAGAACTACTGGTGGCCATTTTGTCACTACATTTGGTGAGCTTGCATGAGAATGAAGCTAACACAGAAGAACTCAATTTCAAGAGATGGAGATAGTTCTGCTGTCATTGACTGGGCACTTGTATCCAGCCAAGCTTGAAGCTGTAAGTGGAATTTTCAGTTAGATGAACCAATATATTTCTTATTTTCTTAAGCCAGTTGCAGTTCGCTTAAGCCACCTGAAGATGAAAATTTCCTGACTAGAACATTGGGATTGAGAATCTAGAACTTAGCAAAGAAATCAGGGCTGGAGAAAATGTTGGGAAGTTACAGCTGAAGCTGTGGATGTGACTTCAGAGTGTGTGTGGAGAAGAGGATTGTGGAAAGAACCACAGAGTGAGCCAATATGTGGGTGCTGGTACAGAAACACATTTAGAAACACTTATAAATGACTTTGCAGCACTAGTACCGGGACCTTTCTTATAAAGTGCTAATGTTTGTAACAGATTAAGAAAGTTGTATTTAAGACAGTTAAAAACACAGCAAGGCTACTATTTCCTTTTTCATTTCTACAGAAAACCACTGAGATACTATCAGATGTTTTGGAAGCATTTTTCAAAACAAGGGAAAATAGATTTCTCTCTGCGAACAGTTTCCAAAAAGGCACATACTATTCAAATGCCATTGGGCTGCTTGGCTTTAGCGCTGCTCCACTGGTTGCTTCAGAAATACAGTAATCAATAAGCAGTTTCATATACACTTTTCCATTGTGAATTGTGATATTTAGCTCATTTAACTCATTTTCCCAGTGATGCTGGATCCCTAATGAATATTTAAATGACAGTGAATTCTCCCTTACTCTGACTTTTGTTCTTTTTAGGCCCTGGACCACATTGGGAAAAGCAATCTACTTTCCTTAGTCTGAGACTAATCTATGCACATCTTAATCTCATCCAGAAACATCCTCATAGACACACCCAGAATAATGTTTAAGCAAATATCTGGGCATCCTGTGTCCCTATCAAGTTGATGCATAAAATTAATCATTACGACTTTGCACTTCTAATTGGTTTCAATTACTGTTATTTGGGTTTTCCTTTGATGCACTGCTGAATGTGATCCCACTCAGGCAGAACATACAGGCAGAGAAAAGAGAGTGACTTAATTGATGAGCTCATCATGCGGAGGAGTGGGAGCGAACAGCAAGGCCGCACTCCTAGTATGGAACCCCACGTGGTAGGAAGCTCCCATGAAGTTGTATTTGATTCTACCTAATGCTATAGGCAGGAGTGGGGTGGGGGCAGGGAAGTCTGCAAGGAGGGCTTGACAGGTGAGTGGGGCCCTCACGGCTAAGCAAAATTTTGGCAGCCAGAGCACACAGCACAGATATTTCAGGAGAAGAAAGCATCATGAGAAGGCAGAAAAAAGAAAAGGGTGGTTTGTGTTGAGGAACTGTGAGAAATTTGGAGTAACCAGGTTGTATGTATGCAGAATATGGTCTAGGTCAGTGGTAGGACTTAAAAGGAATGAAGAAAACATAATAAATTGGAGGAACAACATTTAGCTCAGTAATTATAGTAGTTTAGGAATATATTTCTAAGTTTAAAATAAAAGTTAATGAAAAGAGAAGCATTTTATAAAAAATTTATAGCTGTGGTTTTCAACTTGGTTTTTCCCATTCAACATATGCTCACATCAGCCGCAGGCTCACTCCCCTAGGGAAGGACAATATATCATCTCAGTTACCACAGAAGGTGTGTACAGAGTGAACAAAGTCCAGAACTGATCCATCCTTGGAAGGTGTGCCCTCCCTCACTGCTCTATCAACCCACTTGGCTGCGGCCAGACTATTCTGCCAAGTAAGGATGATTGATTTTTGTCCAAAGTAGAAGACCTACTAATATAAGTGTGGGTTTTTAATAAAGAGATATTTATAGAAAGGCAAATAATTTTTCTATGTATAACCCAAATGCTGCCTGACTCTTCTGGGTTCATGGGTACAAATGAAAGATTAGCAACAAAAGAAATTTTATTCAGAAGTGTCTTCCCTCATGGTTAAGGACAAGTTCACACTCTTCCACTTGTCCCCTCCTCTGGACAAGAGTGTTAGGGGAGGTGCACCTCTATGGTCTCCCACACAACTCTGGGCCTCTGGGAGGTTTATGGCTGTATTGCCTGGAGTCAAATCCAGCAGCTTCCAGGGCCACTGCTTTCTAAAGTTTCTGCTGCTGCTATGCTCACTTTGTGGGTATATTCCCTTCTCCCTCATCCTTCCCTCTAGCCCAAGAGTAGGCACAGACTGAGAAGAGTAGATACCTCCCTTAAGTCCTTATCATAATTCAGATGTCAAGAGCTTGCTGGAAGCACTAGGATAACTGTTCACCCTCATGGGGTACCAGCCACAGACACTTCCCAGTTTAACTTCCAACCTAACTCCATGCTCTGGAGACCAGTTTATCTCATGTCCCAGGGGGATTTCCAAGCCCTCCTACGCTCCTTGGAATCCAGGCTCAAGAACACTGGGGCTCAGTGGGAAGACATATCTCATCTCAGCAGTCACAGCCTTCTTAGCCATGCCCAGGCTGACCGAGGGAGGGTAATTGCATCACCTTTATGGGGTAATCTCCACCTCTCCCTATAGGGATATGGTCTTGCCGTAACACCACTTTTCTCAGAGTGAGATGGCCTACGTGATTGGAATCAGCTGCACATGTTAAAATGCAGATTCCTGGGGCCCATCCTAGACTCATTAAATCAGAGCATGGGAATAGGGCCCAGAATCTGCCAATATTTAGACATAAATAGAAGAAACCCCAATTGAAATATACCAAAATGTTGTCATTTATTTTATCTTTACCTATATTTTTCCATTTTGCTGTAATGAAAATGTATTTCTCTTGTACAAAAATGTTTATATGAAAACAAAGACAGAATACTACATCTGTAATAACTTATTGGTCTTTGAGGAAAGGGGAATAAATCTAGGGTTGCTAAAGATGTGTGAAAACTGGCACCTGACACCAGGAGGAAGAATTTTTTTTAACCTCAGGCTCTCAGTAAAGATGATTAAGTATTTCTGAAGAGTCCTAAGTGATTCATAATCTCTGAACAAAATCTGATAAGTGAAGTTTGGGCTGAAAATGAAAATTATATCTTTTATTTCATTCACATATGAGAAAGAACTTGTACAAGCAATATCAAGACCTAGGCACCTTTAAAGTTTGAAGCTGCCTGGAGCAATGAAAAGATAGCTTAGCAGGTGCAGCAAAGCCACAGGGAGCAGGGTAGCCATCTACCTGAGGGGTGCAAGCTCAGAGCCAGCAGCTACCTTTGGAGGCTCTGAAAGCCCTTCTTTCCATGTAGGCCCAGGGTATGCTGTGCAAGAATCCATCTTTCTTCTCTCAAAGGTGTGATGCCTTCTTACTGTGACTTCAGATTTAACATTATTAGATCAGTATCTGAATTTCTCCCCTTTTCTTTACAGCTAAGATTATATGCTACAGTTTGGTGCATAGATCTGAAAGTTAAAAAAAAAAAAAGCCATCATTTTGACTTAGGTGATTTTTTACACTGACTATAACTAAAACTCTTCTTTAACTCTGTGGGGCTGTCTTTTCCTCCAGAGGGCTAGAGAAGCCACTTTACCCTCTCTGCCCTGGCCTCTTTCAGGCTCTCTTCAGAGCAGCCTGCTGGATTAGCTAAATGTGAAAGAAGACAGCTAATTTTCTTGTTTTAAAGGAGAATAACTGAAAGTTTGATTTTTGGTAATTGTCTATTAGCATTTTAAATATTATTTCACTAGGAACAAGAAATAAACTTGTAGGATTAGCCAGGTTTCCAAATACTGACATTAACTTTTGGTTCAGATTTTCAAAGACCACTATTCTCCCTTCTGCCCATCTGCTCCTGCCCATCTTTAATTTTATCTGTTCCTAGCTCTTAGCTAACTACAGCATGGAATCTCAGATGCTTCTGGCAACTATGCGTTATTAGTAAGAGATGGAGCTTTGTTATTAGATTGCATTTTATTATTTCCTTTAGCTCAACATGTACCTGATATTAGAGGGCTCTCCCTATGGGTTGAAATGCTGCAAATGATTGTTTTTTTTGTTTTTGTGGGCCCCTTTTCTTTGCAGCCAGGTAAGAAAAGCTATGCTGTGCTGGTTGAAGGACAGGCTGGTATTTTCTTGTTCGGACTGGTAGAGCCCAGAGTCCATGGCCCAAATGGCTGCTTTTGTTTGCATCACAGAATGACCAAGGCAGTTGCTGTTCTGTTGACAAGATGCTTGTTCCAACGAGGAGATCAGTAGGCATTTAGCACGGCTAATCTGGCCTCTTGGCACAGAGGGTCTAATTTACCATCACCTCCTAGGGAAATAGATAGAATTTTCTTGTGGCCAGCTTTATATACAATTTAATGTTATATAAGACATATATATAGCTTCCACTAGGAGAGTATTTTCAAAGTATACAGGCATGTTAATGGTTAACTATCCTTTAATAGAGTATTAGGGGATTGCAAAAGCTTTTACTTCTGAGCAGGGTGAGGTATGCCTGATGCCAGCCTGCCAGGCCAGAAACTCTCCAGGGCAAAGAAATTCTTAAAACATTACTGATAAGGCATTGCACTGCTGACATATCATTTCTATCTTAGCAAGCCTAGATAAAATAATCAAATGGAACAAAAATAGTTCTGAAGGCAACTAATAATAAAACACGCATTATTAAAAATGCAAAAACAAAAATAAAACAACCTATTATCACTAAATTCTCATCATGTCATTTAAAATCTAGAGCTAAAACTTCATTTTCTTTCTGTTCTTCTTTTGTTCTCGATGTTATGGGAAGAAGCCCAGAGCATCAAGCAATTTACCGTGTGTGGTTTAGGATGCACTTATTCACGTGCCATGGAACACAGGCCTTTGTGTAAGAATTTAAGACTCAGAAAGAAACCCAGTTTGAATCTGGGTATGACACACTGACCGCTTCAACTAGAAACTGAGGACACTTCAGAGAAGGCAAAATGCTGGTTGGAAGGATTTACCAAACTCCAAGTCTTTGATGTTGCAGTGGAAGACAACTTCTTCATTCACCTTGAGTTCTACCACATTCCAGTCTTCTATCTTCTCTAGAATGACCTTGTGTCCATCTTCAGCCAGCACAGCTGGAAAAAACAAAGAGGGAAATTGGTGATAGGATGCAGACTCCAGATTAACCTAATATGCAAATGTCCTCATGCATGACAGCAGCTGGTCTGCTCTACAGTTGCTCATGCCTATAATCCAGCTGTCCTGGTGGGCACCTATTTGGTGCTAGCCCCGGTGTACTCTTACCTTTTCTGAGAAGCACAGCCAAAAATTTGCACATTTAAGGATTGGTTGAGATTTGCCCAAGACCCACATGATCTGTGAAAATATGAGCTTTCTCTAGGAAGAGTTTTTTAGCTTTTCTTATAGAGACAATACTCAGTGTTGGAAGGAATTTGTGGAATTTGGTAACTTCTTACCCTGCTGATGAAAATATAAATTGGTCATCTTCCTGGAGTACATTTTGGTGGTATATGCCCCAAACCTTTAAATCCTCAAAAAATTAGAATTAAAAAATGATTCTAATCTCAGGCCCAGGAAATTGCACTTACAAGAAAGTTTCCTAAAGAAAAAATAAAAAATACAGGCAGATTTTTGCAACAAGATATTTCATAATGCAGTTTTATAATAACAAGATACTGTGAATAACTTACATGCCCAATAATAAGAGGGTAATCAGGTAGATAGTGGGAAGTCCATATGATGAGATTTTATTAGGATATTTCAAAAAATGTTTAGGATTTTTTTAATAGCAAGAAAAGTATAATATAAGCAAAAATTAGCCTACATATAATATATATAAAATATATATTCAATATTAATTAAAATACAAATATGTAATGGAACAAAAGAAGAAAATACCCAGTGGTTATCTCTCTGTGGTGAGATTATGAAAAACTTTTCTCTCTTTTTTTTTTTATCATTTTTCAGATTTTCTATCATAATTAGAAAAAGACATTTTAAAAAAAATGAATAGACTAAACTTTTATTCTTACCTTTGGAATCTGCATTTTGGTTATCACACTCAATGGCTCCTTCCCTAGAGATCAGCTATGGAAAAATTGTTAGATTTATTCTCTGTTGGAGAAATGCAAGGGCTTAGGAGGATTAATGTGTATTGAACAGCCTCGAGCTCTATTTTCTCCAACATGCTTTTCCCTAACTTTCTTGATGTGTTCGCCTTTCTCATTGGTGTTAGAGTTGGTATGCTAAATCACCACCTTTGGAAGTCTATATGCATTAGTGAGAGTTTTGGTTAGGATGGAAAGAGAAATCAGGTGAGGGGCATGATTTTTAAAGTCAGCATTTCAATCAGTCTTATATGGAAAACAGTTATTGTCAGTTAATTGCATATAATTGCAGAGACAATTGCTTTTTCAAAATGTTGGCATGTCCACTTCTTCACCTTTCAATCAGTTCAAGAACATCCAGCCCCAACTGTGAACATTTTAATTGTGTAATTTTAATTTCACTTCTGGAAAGGAACTTCAGAAAGTAACTCAGCGAGGATCTCCATTAGCAAGATAGCGCTCCTTGGGCACCCAGTGGTGCCCTAATTGACCTTGTGTCAGCTAACACCAATCTCTACAGAACACCTGCATCTTTTTCTTTGGTATATTTATGTTATTGGATCCTCCTTAAATGTCTTGTTCTTAAACTTCTTTGGAGGAAGGCACGCAGCTTGGACCAATGACTTATTTAAATGAAGCAGTCCACCCAATTTCGAATGGCCAGTGGATCATCTAGGAAGCATAAATCTCTACTGGCAGAGATTTATGGGGATCATGCACTCCCCCAGCAGCAGCCCCTCAGGAGAGGAGAGGTGTAGCTGGAGAGGGAAAAGCTCCAAGTGGGTAGGTGGGAGGCAATTCAGCCTCCATAACTGTGGATTTTCATTGTCTGAAGATTTTCCTTGGAACAAAACAGCTGCTCCACTCCCACTTGACACCCCATCTCTGGGGGCTACCTCTATCTTACTAATACCCAACACCAACTATCTAAGGCTTGGGGGTTCTAGAAAGGAGGGCAAAGGCTCTGTTTGGGGCTGGTCACCATGACTTCAGTCTAAGTGAGGAGGGGCTTTGCAGGAGGGAGACCCCGGAAAGGTGTGTACCCTGCAGCTGCCATGGCTCTTTCCCTCAGGGTCCCATCTGACCGAGCCTCGTGTAGCACGTGAGTTTGGGATTTGTTTTAAGAGAGCAATGTTAAGATATATCTTACCACTCTTTCGTGGTAAGGTATGCCAAATAATGGGGCCCACCTCATACCTGAGCGAGTGAAGCCCAACAGGAAGAAATCCTCTTAAGAGAGCAGATTACTCCTCACTTTACCCTCTATATAATCACAAAACATGGGCTCTCAGTGCCTTTATCTCCCTCACTGACCACAACACCCTCTTACCCGCTAAGTGCCCCTCGTTAATAAATCTCATTGAATAAACAAGCTCATAATGACACTGGGCACCTCCACTGGCTCTTTTGGACTCTGAGTGACCTAAGTCTGATTCTCCATTAAAGTGATAAGGCACCTCAGAGTCTAGATCATATATCACCCTTAAGACACCGGCCCCTTCTCATCAGTCCAAGATGTGTTGAGCCCAAAAGTAGGGTGGCCAGTGCAAGCTTAAGGGATCAAACTCGAAGAAGCACCAGAATTCCTGCAGCTCATCCAAATGCCACCTCTCTACATGGAGGATGCATTTTTTCCTATGAGCTACCATGGGGTTGTCTATTCAAAGAAAGGTCAGATAAATATATGCCATGCAACAAAGTCTGCAGAGGCAGTGGCTAAACTCCAGCATAAATCAACCAGAAGCTATAAGGCCACCCACAGAATGCCTGCCTCTTTGAAGTGGCACCTCATTCTTCAAGGGGGATCTGGGTAAACTGAAGGGACACAGAAAAGCCTCCCACTTCTTAGTGCTAGTGAAATCGTACACCATCTGTGAATGATTTAAACACTGCTGGTTAAGGAGTCAAGGCAAACAGACAGACAAGTCATATCCCCCTGCTCTCTTTGGCACAGGTGCAATGCCAGTGACCATTAATGACTGCAGCTAATGTACAGCTAGGGATGGTAGGACAGCACTCAGAGCATCTTAAATAAATAAGGGCAAACTCTATTTTTATGAGTCAGTTTCAATTCCTTCTAGTTCTCTTTAGTGGGTCATTTGGCAGACTTAAATACAACAGGTAAGAAGCAACCATAGCCAGGGAAATTACTTAGAATTTTTTGTTAAGAATTAGTTAAATTTCATCTGTACTGAGGTCATAGTAGAGACATTTTTGCTGAGCCATTATATTGTATTATAATTTACTGAGCTATTATAATGTTCAGATTGTTTAAGGCATAGTGAGTTCAGGAAAGATCAAGTATATTTTCAAAGCCAGCAGGGCTTCAAGAAATGATACAGAACTGTGATTTTTAAAGAAACACATAGAATTCAGATGAGGATCTGCAAATGCACCACTCTGTGTTTGTTGTGATGTTAGTGTCAAGTCCAAAGTGGTAGGGAAGCATGGGACAGGGAGGGCAGAACTGATACTCTCTACTCTGCTTCTGTTAACACCTTTACACTTGTTGCTGGCCTTCATTAAATGATGGCTGCCAGTATAATATGAATTATCATTCAGAAATATACAAAGCTAACTTTAAAAATCAACCACCTGCTGATACTTTGCAATACTCAAGTCTCCTTCAATCATGAAAATTCTCCCCTTGATCTTTTCAAAATACTCCTCTCCTCCCCGACTGTGGGAAGAGCTGCCTGTGCTCTTTGCTTTCTCATCTCTACCCACTCCTCTACCTCCTACAGTTGAACCCTCAGCCCACCTTGTCCTGAACTTGTGCTCTCAGAGGTGAAGAACCATCAGCACATTCAATGGTTCTCCCAGTTCTCCCTGACTTCTCTCAGCAGATGGATACTCTGACCCATCTCCTTTCTTGCTTTTTAAAAATACTTCTGCTAGTAAAAATAAATATTTTAAGCTCTAAAATTTTTAGCAGGTTATAAACGTAATGCAGACCCATGATTTTTAAAATTTATATTATAATTTTATTTTATTATTTTTCTTTTTTTTTTTAAATTAAGTTTATTGGGGTAACAGACCTATGATTTTTTAAAAGCTTAAAAATTATCAAAAAATAAAGGACAAAAATATTTAAATCACCCCAAATTCTTTTCCCCTTTTTGCCTTTTTCAATGGCAAAAATTCCATGAATTCCATGTACACTCTCATCAGAGTGTACATGGAATTCAGGAGCACACTGTATTCCCTTAACACTATGTTGTGGTGCTCCAGCCCTGTCAATATACATAGGTCTGCTACATTGCATTTTATGTGATGCGTGTACTGCAATTTATTCAGCCACTTCTTTTTCTGTTTCTTTTTTCTCATTTTTCACTGTTGCTAAGAAATGTTGCAAGAAACATTGATGAGCATTCTTATGTGTACATGTGCAAGTTTGTGTGTGTGTGTGTGTGTGTGTGTGTGTGTGTGTGTGTGTGTGTGTGTAAAATTGAGAAATGGCATACCTGATTCCCCAGTATATGGTTAAATTTTAAGGCACTGCCAAGTTGCCCTCCAAAGTTACTGTGCTAATTTACCCTCTCATAGCAAGTCTTTGAGAACACTCTTTTTCTAAGTCTTTCATCAACCATGAATTCATCTTTTTCTAGAGATCACTTCTGCTTAACATTTTGGTGCCCACTAGCCATTTTCTTCTTAAAATTCTCATGTCACTTGCCTCCTGTGCCTCCAGAAATTGGCAGTGGTCCCTCGGAGGGGTGCAGAGGTAGGAGAGAACCTGGAGAAGGGAAATCTTTCCCTTGAAGCATACATTCCAATAGAAGAGAAGGATAACAAGCTAGATAGGTGAAATATATGTCATGTTAGACATTATGAGCACCAAGAAGAACTAAGAGGTGGGAAGGGAGATATGGAAGAAGGAGACACAGGGAAGTGTTGACAATTTTGATGGGGATGCTCAAGGAAGGCTATCTCAAGGTTACTTTTGAGAAAGACCTGAAGGCTCAAAGAGAGTGAATAGTGAGGGCAGTGTAGGAATCTGGGAGAAGAGCATTCCAGGTGGAGCAACTGCCAAGCCCTGAGATGAAAGTGTACTAAGAGTGTTCAAGGGTCAATGATGAGGCCTGTGAGGGTGCAGAAGAGTGAGCAAGGTGGGCAGGTTAGTAATGTTGGGAGGACATGAGGTCAGGAGAGTCATCAGGAGCCTGGTAGGCTACTTGAAGCCTTTGGTTTCTATCTTTAGTGATCTGGGAATCACCAGAATATTCTCAGAGGCATGGGCCATGCTCTGATTCAGATTTAATGGCATCACCTGGCTTTGATGATGAGAACAGACTTCAAGGGATAAGAGTGGTCTCAGGGAGGCCAGGGCTGTGATCCAGGCAGGAGATGATTGGCGGCTTGGATACAGAAGTGGAGGGTAGTCTGTAAGAAGGGTAAGAAGTGGTTAGATTCTGTCTGGATGCTTTGAAGATAGAGCTAATAGGATGTTCTGCTAGACTAAATAAGGAGTGTGAAGGAAAGAGGAGATAAAGATGCCTTCAAGGTTTTTGACCTGAGTAACTGAAAGAATGGAGCTGCTGTGAACTGAGATGGAAAGAATGCAAGACGAGCTGTTCTCCTGCACAGCAGTCTTCCATTATCCAGGGGAGATACATCTCAAGACAGCCAGTGGATGCCTGAAACCATGGAGAGTTTGGAAATTTTGGACTTATTAGTCTGAGATGCCTACTAAACATTTCAATGACAATGAGAGGTCCTGAATGGAGGTATAAATTTGGGAGTCATCAGCATATAGATATCATTTAAAATCATAACAACTTCTGACTCAAATCTGCCTTTATCTTTCTCCTGAAATACAGACTGTAATTTCTAATCTATTAATATTTCTTAATAATTCATTGTCTCCCACTTTTCCTCCCCAGATCTCTTCCTTCAGAATTAGCCTCTTATGGCACATCCTTGATCTCATCATTATTTAGCTCAAGAAACTTTCCTGGCTCCCATTTGCCAAGGCCTGACTCTCTCGTTGCACACCTTCCTCCAGGCAGATCCAGCTGCTTGCCACTTGCCAACATTTCCCGAGCTACTTCCTCCTCCCCTTCCCTGTTACCCCCATCCTTAGAATAATAAGAACCAATATTCATTGAACATTTACTATATGCAGGTATGGTGTTCATGACTCTATCTGCATTCTCTTTTTGGAATTTCACTTTTTTGAGGTAGGGATTTTCTCCCATTTTACCTTTAAGTAAATGAAGACTCAGAAAGGTAAAATGACTTGATCTTGACTTTGGTCACACATTAAAGGGTGGAGACCAATTCAAAACTAACTGAAGTTCAGAGCTTTGTCTCTGTCAACAAAGCCAAGAATGTAAGCAGGAGACAAGTGACCAGGGGGAGGTGACCAGCAGAGCTGACGGGATTTGTGTAAAATGAGATGGGAAGTCTTTCCACTCTAAAACTTGTAAATTGTACAGTATAACAAAATGTTCATTTATGCATTCTGTTTTAATAGAATTCTTGGTATGTAAGTGATCGATTTGAACTCTCTGCAGTCAGGCTGATTGTGGCAGCAAAGAAACAATTAAAAAGTGTCTGCAGATATCAGCAAAATGGTGGAATAGGCAGCTCTATATTGCCAATCACCCATAGAAATGTCAAAAAAAACAACCAGAAAATGTCAGAAACAACATTCTCCGAACTTTGGAAAATAGTGAAAGGTGGCAAACAAATGAATGCTGAATCAAGTAAAAGGCAACTTTAAACTGATAAGAAAGCGTCGTGGCATCTTTGTTACATCCTCCCTGGTTTGATGGCAGTCTTGAAGATAGCAGCCCTTGTTTGCAGTGTGGGACCCTGGTCTTTGTTTGAAGAGGGAGAGCATAGCAGACTTTATTTGTAAAATCTTGTGGTTGTCTGTTCTAACCTGTATGGCTGCTACCTAAATGATTGACACTCCTGTTTGTTTCACCTAACTCAGAACTCTCACGGGGTAAAAAAGCTGTGGGCAGTGCTCGGAAACATTGTAAGGCAAATGAAAATTTGTAGCTGTCTGGGCAAAAAACTGTTGAGACGTACAATAAATCTCATAAAGCCTGAGAGAAATAGCTAGGGAGAGAGCTTCTTTGAGAATTAGAGCATTTAAAAGCACTTGTGTAGACTGGGGGATTTAGAAAGCCAAGTGAGTGCCCAGAACAGGATGCAAGCTCAGAAAAGACTTGGGAAGATCCTAAGCTTTCATCACTGGTTGATCTATGAAAACAGGAAGTAAAAGCTGAGGTATTGTAAATAGCCTGGATAAGTGTTAAAGGAGTGCCTCAACGTAGAGCAAATAAATAAAGAACCTTTGAGGCTTTTTGTTTTATTTTGTTTTGTTTTAAAGCTGATGGCATTCATGTAAATCTCTGTTGAAACACTGGCTGAACAAAAGCTAAGACTTCAGCAATTCAGAACACAAACCCTGGGGAAAGGGGGGAATCTGATTTTCAGAATTACTACTTTATAATATTTGAAAATCTGTTTTCAACAAAAAAATTAAAAAGCATATAAAGAAACAGGAAAGTCTCAGACATTCCAGCGAAAAAAATAAATTGACAAAAACTGTCTCTGAGGAAATCCAGACATTAGACTTACTTTAAATTAACTATCTTAATGCTATCTTAGGCTAAAAAAGCAAAAGGAAACCATAGACAAACACTAAAGGAAACAAGGGAAATGATGTATGAACAAAACAAGAATATCAATAAAGAGAAATTCTAAAAAAGAACCAAATGGAAATTCTGCAGTTGAAAAACACAATGCAGTAGTCTTTCCTTATCCATAGGGGATACGTTCCAAGTTACCCAGTGGATGCCTGAAACAATAGAGAGTACCAAACCCTATATATACTATGTTTTTTCCTATACATACATAAAATTTAATTTGTAAATTAGGTGCAGCGAGATTAACAAAAATACTTAATAATAAAATAAAATAATTATAATAATATACTATAATAAAAGTTATGTGAATATGGTCACTCATTTCAGGGGATCCCTTGCTGAAGTCTTCATATAGGCTCAATGCTTTCTGGTGCAACAGTTGTTGTCAATTGGAACATGTTTTCTGTCATGTCTTCTACCCACAAATTTAATGCCTTTTCCGTCTTGATTAAGCACTTATCATGCACTGTTACTGTAACTTTTGCAGTTTGAGGTGTGACAGCAAACCTAGTAAATTTTTTTCTTTTTCATAATTTCACAGATAGAAGATTTGTTTCTACCACAGATCTTAGCAATCTTAGAATGTGATTTTTTTTATTAAGTCAAGTACTTTCACCTTTTTACTTAAAGGAAGCACTTTATGGCTTCTCTTTGGCATATCTGGATTGCTAGCATCACTACTCTTGTGCTTTTGAGTCGTTATTAAGAAAAATAAGGGTTACTTGAATACAAGCACTGCAGTGGCATGACAGTTGATTTGATAACTAAGGTGGCTACTAAGTGACTAATGACTGGGTAATATATACAGTGTGGATACACTGGACAAAGGTATGATTCACATCTGGGTGGGATGGAACAGGATAATGTAAAATTTCGTCATGCTACTCGTAATGGTGCTTAACTTAAAATTTATGAATTGCATATTGATTTTTTTTTTATTTCTGGAATTTTCCACTTAATGTTTTTTGGACTGTGATTGACCGTGGAAAGTAGAACTACAGATAAGAGGGAACTATGATAACTGAAAAAAAAATTCACTAGAGCTATTCAGCTGTATATTTGAGCAAGCAAAAGAAAGAATTAGTAAACTTGAATGCAGGATAGTTGAAATGATTGAGTCTGAGAAACAGAAAGAACAAATATTAAAGAAAAGTGAACAGAGCCTAAGGAACATGTGGGACACCATTACATGTACAAACATACACACAATGGAAATCTCAGAAGGAGAAAAGAAAAAGGGGAAGACAGAATATTTGAAGGAATTATGGTTGAAACTTTCCAAATTTAATGAAAGATGAAAATACATATTCAAGAAACTCAACTAACTCCAAGAGGGATTAATTCAAAGGATCCACATGGAGATGCATTTCAGTCAATTGTCAAAAGACAAAGAAAGAATCTTAAAAGGAACAAAAGAAAAGTGACTTGTCATGTATAAAATTAGCAACTAAATGATTTCTCATCAGAAACCAGGAAGGCCAGAAGGCAGTGGAATGACATATTTAAAATACCAAAAGAAAAACGTGTATTGGTCAGAGTTCTCCAGAGAAATAGAACCAATAGGTCATATATATAGACTGAGACAGGAGAGAGAGGAGGGAGTGGGCCGGGGTAAGGGGTGGATATTTATTTTAAAGAATTGGCTTATATAATATGAGGGCTGATAAATCTGAAGTCTGAAGGAGTGGCAATTCAGGTAAGAGTTGATGTTGCAGACTTGATTCTGAATTCCACAGATCAGGAAACAGAGGCAGTGGTTCTATGTTGCAGTTTTATGGAGAATTTCTTTTTTGGGTAACCTCAGTCTTTTTTCTTAAGTTTTTCAACTGATTGGTAGAGGCTTACCACATTATTGAGGGTATTCTTCTTTATATGTAGCCTCATGGTTGTAAATGTTAATCATATCTAAAAAATACCTTCACAGAAACATCTAGACTAGCGTTTGATCGAATAACTGGGCGCCATAGCCTAGCCACAAAATCGACACAAAAAAACTAAGCATCACAACTGTCAACCAAGAATACTAGGTATGTCAAAATTACTCTTCAACAATGAAGGGAAAATTAAGACATTTTCAAATAAATAAAAGCTTATAGAACTTGTTGCTAATAGACCCTACAAGAAATGCTAGAAGAAGTCCTTCAGGCTAAACTGAAAGGACACTAGAGAGCAACATGAATCCATACAAAGAAATAAAGAACACTGATAAAGGTAGAGATAAGAGTAAATATAAAAGTAATTGCTACTGCACTTTTGGTTTGTAACTCTTTTTTTCCCTATATGATTGAAAAGGCAAATGAATGATACAATACTTATAAATCTATGTTAATGGGTACACAATGTATGAAGATGGCAATAACGATATAAAGTGAGGATGGAGATGTATAGAAGCAGATTGTTTGTATGCTAGTGAAAACCAAGTTGGTATTATTTAAACTAGGTTGTTATAAGTTTAGAATGTTTATTGCAATTCCCAAGGTAACCACAAAGAAAATAATTTAAAAATATACTAAAAAGGAAAAAAGAAAATAAAAATGGTACAGTACAAAAAATCGACTAAATTTTTAAAAAGGACGGTAATGGAGGAATTGAGAAGCAAAAATAAGATATGACATATAGACAACAAATAAATGGAAGAAGTAAGTCTTTCCTTATCAGTAATTACTTTAAATGTAAATAAATTAAACTCTTTAATTAAAAGGCAGAGTTGGGCAAAATGGTTAAAGAAGCACAATCCATTTATATACTGTCTACCAGAGACTCACTCGAGATACAAAGGCACAGGTGGTTAAAAGTGAAAGGATGGAAAAGATATTCCATGCAAAGAACAACCAAAAGAGATTTAGGTTATCTATATTATTATCAGACAAACTAAATTTTAAGTAAAAAAGTTTAAAAGAACCAAAGAAGGACATTATATAAGGACATTATATATTAATAAACATTTCAATCTGTCAAGGAGACTAATATTTATAAACATATATACACCTAACGACAGTCCCAAAATGTATAAAGCAAAGATTGACAGAATTAAAGGAGAAAATAGTTTTACAATAGCTGGAAACTTTGATACATTACTTTCAATAACACCTAGACAGAATATCAATAAGGAAACAAAGGACTTGAACAGCATTATAAACCAAGTAGACCTAACATAAATAGAGCACTCCACCAAAGGCAGAGTATATATTCTTCTCATGTGCACATGGAACATTCTCCAGAGCAGACCATATTTTAGACCACAAATCAACAAGTCTAAATAAAATTTAAAATAATGAAGTCTTACAAAGTATCATTTCTGCTGACAACAGAATGAAGCTAGAAATCAATAACAGAAGAAAATTTAGAAAAATCACAAATATATGGGAATTAAACAACATACTCCTAAGCAACCAATGAGTCAGTGAAGAAATCACAAGAGAAATTAGAAAATATCTTGAGAGGAATAAAAAGAAAAACACAACATATTAAAACTTACAGGATGTAGGGAAAGCAGTGCTCAGAGGGAAATTTATAGCTGTAAATGCCTGCACTAAAAGAGAAGATCTCAAAACAATGATCTGAATATACAGATTAAGGAAGTAGAAAAAGAGCAAACCAAACCCAAAGCTAGCAGAAGGAACAAAATAATAAGGATTATACTGGAGATACACAAAATGTAAAACAGAAAAACAATAAAAAAAATCAACAAAACCAAAAGTTGGTTCTTTGATAGACAAATCTGCAGCTAGATTGACTAATAAAAAATGAGAGAAGCCTCAAATAACTAAAATAATAAATAAAAAAGGGACATTACAACTGACTTTATAGAAAAGGATTATAATACAAAAATAAAAAGGGTTGTAAGAGAATACCATTAACAACTATACCCAAAGTGGATAATCTACATGAAATGAACAAATTCCTAGAAACATAAAACTACCAAAACAGACTTAAGAAACAGAAAATCTAAACAGAACTATAACTAGTAAGAAAATTGAATTAGTACTCAAAAACTTCCCAATGAAGAAAAGCCCAAGACCAGATGGCTTCATCGTGAATTCTACCAAACATTTATTAATGCTAGTCTTTTTCAAACTCTTCCAAAAATTTAAGAGAAGGGAACATTTTCTAACTCATTCTATGAGGCCAGCATTATCCTGATATCCAAGCCAGACAAAGACACTATAAGAAAAGAGAACTACTGACCAATATCTTTTAAGAAACCTAATTCAAAAGCCTCAGCAGTAAAATAATAAATAAAACTAAGCAATAAAATAACAAATTAAACTAATAGTAAAAGATTTATACACTATGACCAAGTGTAAAAATCAATAAATGTAATATATCTCATTAATAGAATGAAGGAAACAAAAATACATAATGATCTCAGTTGATCCAATCTCTGACAAAATCCAACTTTTCATGATTCAAAACACTTAAGAACTGGGAATAGAAGACAACTTAACCACAATAAAGGCCATATAGGAAATATCTACAGCTAATATCATACTCAATAGAGAAAGGCTGAAAGCTTTTCTCTTAAAATCAGAAACAAGACAAGGATGCCTGCTTTTGCTACTTCTATTCAACATAGTATTAGAACTTCTAGCTAGAGAAATTAGGCAAGAAAAAGAAATAAAAGGCATATAAATTGGAAAATAAGAAGTAAAACTACCTCTATTTGCAGATGGCATGATCTTATATCTAGAAAATACTGGAGTCCACATAAGCTAATAAACGAAATCAACAAAGTTTAAAGATTCAGAATCAATATACAAGTCAGTTGTATTTCTTTATACCAGCAATGACCAGGTAATTAAGAAAACAATTCTAATTACAATAGCATCTAAAAAAAATGAGACACTTTGGAAAATATTTAACCAAAGAGATGCAAATCTTGATCCATGTGGCAGGGGAGGTGGCAGGGTGGAGGTGTTCTGGAACCATTTTGTCACAGATACTGAAGGATAACTAAGTTTTTGCTACATGGCAACTCAGCACACCTAACCCCTGCATTGTTCAAGAGCCAATTATACATTATACATTATACATATTTAATACAATCTCTCTTAAAATCCTAATGGTGATTTTTTTTCAAAAATGGAAAAACTCCAAAACATCAAAGGGAATTTCAAGAGACCAGAATAGCCCAAAACAATCTTGAGAAAGAAAGAAGTTGGAGTTCTCACACTTCCTTATTTCAAAACTTACTAAAGCTACATAATCAAAAGAGTGTGGTACTGTCATAAGGATAAATATATAAGCCAATGGAATAGGATTGAGAGTCCAGAAATAAAACACCACATCTACAGTCAATTGGTTTTGGGCATGAATGCCAGGACTATTCAATGGACGAAGAACAGTTGCTTTAACAAATGGTACTGGAAAAACGAGATATCCACATAAATATTTTAAATTTTTTTAAATTTTCAATTGCAATTTACATACTACATTATATTAGTTTCATGTGTACAACATAGTGATTAGACATTTATATAACTTACGAAGTGATCACCCCGATAAGTCCACTACTGACCTGACACCATAAATAGTTATTAAAATATAATTGACTATATTCTCTATGCTGTACTTTATATTGCTTGACTATTTTTATAACCTCCAATTGGTACTTCTTAATTCCTTCAACTTTTACCCCAAATGTCCTCCCATCTGGCAACCATCAATTTGTTCTCTGAATCTATGAATTTGTTTTTGTTTTGTTTGTTCATTTATTTTTTTTATTACTATTTTCAATTAGAGTTGACATTCAATATTATTTTATATTAGTTTCAGGTGTACAGCATAGTGGTTAGACATTTATATATAATTTACGAGACAATCCTCCCAAATTATCTAGTACCCACCTGGGACTATATGTAGTTATTATGATATTATTGACTATATTCCTTATGCTTCACATCCTCATGACTATTTTGTAACTATCAACTTGTATTTCTTAATCTTAATCTCTTCACCTTTTTCAGCCAGCCCCCCAACATTCCTCCCATCTGGGAATCATCAGTTTGTTCTCTGTATCTATGAGTCTGTTTCTGTTTTGTTCGTTCATTTATTTATTTATTTATTTATTTATTTATTTATTTATTTA
>NW_011888801.1:14876539-14877299 GCF_000151845.1 Pteropus vampyrus | reverse complement strand
TTAGCTAGTTAGTTAGTTAGTTAGTTAGTTAGATTCCACATATAAATGAATTTATGTGGTATTTGTCTTTCTCTGACTTATGTCAACCTCTAGGTCCATCCATGTTGTTGCAAATGGCAAGATTTCATTCTTCTTCATGGTTGAGTAATATTTCATCAAATATTCCATTGAATACCACAATTTCTTTATCCAATCATGTAGTGATGGGCGCTTAGTTGCTCCCTCATCTTGGCTATTGTAAATAATATTTCAATGAACATAGGAATGTATGTATATCTTTTTGAATTAGTGTTTGAATTTCTTTGGATTAAATTCCACAAATGGAATTGCTGGGTCGTGAGGCAGTTCTATTGTTAATTTTTTGAGGAGCCACCATACTGTTTTCCATAGTAGCTGCACCAATTTGCAATTCTACTAATGGGGCACGAGGGTTCCCTTTTCTCCACAGCCTCATTAACACTTGTTCTTTGTTAATTTATTGATGATAGCCATTCTGACAGGTATGGGGTGATATTCTGTTTTCAATTTGTATTTCCCTGACGATTAGTGATGTTGAGCATCTTCTCATATTTGTTGGCCATCTGTATGTCTATTCAGATTTTCTTCCCATTTTTAAGTTGGATTGTTTGTTTTTTTGGTGTTAAGTTGTATGAGTTCCTTATATATTTTTGATATTAATACCTTATTGGTTGTATCATTGGAGAATATCTTCTCTCACATAATAGGTTGTCTTTTCTTTTGGTTAATGGATTCCTTTTCT
>NW_011888801.1:14668658-14876439 GCF_000151845.1 Pteropus vampyrus | reverse complement strand
TCTGGGCTTTCAATTCTGTTCAGTTGATCTATGTGTCTGTTTTTAAAGCCAGTACTGTGCTGTTTTGAGTATGATAGGCTTGTAGCATAGTTTCATAACAGGTAGTATGATACTTCCAACTTTGTTCTTCTATCTCAAGATTGCTTTAGCTATTCAAGGTCTTTCGTAGGTCTATGTAAATTTTAAGATACTTGTTCTAGTTCTGTGAAAAATACCATTGGTATTTTGATAGGGATTGCATTGAATATATAGATTTCTTTGGGTAATATGGACAGTTTAACAATGTTAGTTCTTATTCATGAGCATGGTATGTGCTTCCATTTATTTATATATTTTTTCAATTTTTTTCTTCAATGTCTCATAATTTTTCAAGTACAGGTCTTTTACTTCCTTGGTAAAATTTATTCCTAGGTATTTTATTTTTTGATGCAATCATAAATGGGATTGTTTCTTAATTACTTTCTGATAGTTTATTGGTGTATAAAAATGTAATCAATTTTTGAATATTAATTTTGTATCCTGCTACTTTACTGAATTCGTTTATCAATCTTAATAGCTTTTTTGGTGGAATCTTTTGGGTTCTCTCTATATAGTATCATGTCATCTGCAAATAATGACAGTTTTACTTTTTCCTTTCCAATATAAATGTCTTTTATTTATTTTTCTTTTCTGATTGCTGTGGTTAGGACTTCCAATACTATGTTAAATAGAAGTGGCAAAAGTGAAATCTTTGTCTCGTTCTTGGTCTTAAAGGAAAAGCTTTCAGCATTTCATTGTTGAGTATGATGTTGGCTGTGGGTTTGTCATACATGGCCTTTATTATATTGAGATATGTTCCCTCTATCTCTACTTTGCTGATAGTTTTTATAATAAAAGGATGTTGGATTTCGTTAAATGTTTTTTTCTGCATCTATTGATTGATCATATGATTTTTATCCTTCATTTCATTTATGTGGTGTATCATGTTAATTGAGTTGCTGATATTAAACCAATCTTGCATCCCAGTAATAAATCCCACTTGATCATGGTATATGATCTTTTAAATATATTGCTGAATTTGCTTTGTTAATATTTTATTAAGAATTTTTGCATCTATGTTCATCAGAGATTCAGTCTATAATTTTCTTTTCTTTTTTTGTAATATCTTTGGTTTTAGAATCAAGGTAATGCTGGCCTTGTAAATTGAACTTGGGAGCCTTCCTGCCTTTTCAATCTTTTGGAATTGAGGATAGGTGTTAATTCTTTGAATGTGTGTTAAAACTTACCTGTGAAGTCGTCTTGTCCAGGACTTTTGTTTGTGCAGAGTTTTTGATTATTGGTTTGATTTCATTAGTAGTTTTCAGTCTTTTCAGATTTTCTGTTTCTTTCTAACTCTGTCTTGGAAGATTGCATGTTTCCAGAAATTTATCCAATTTTTCCAGGTTGTCATATAATAACACATAGTATTTCCTTATAATCCTTTGTATTTCTATGGTGTTAGTTGTCACTTCTCTTCTTTCATTTCTGATTTTACTTATTTGGGTTGTGTCTTCTCTCTTTTTTTTCTTGATGAGTCTGGCTAAAGGTGTATCAATTTTGTTTATCCATTCAAAGAACCAGTTCTTAGTTTTATTGACTTTTTTCTTTTCTTTTTTTTCAGAATCTACTTTGTTTATTTACACTAATCTTTATTATTTCCTTCCTTCTACTCACTTTGGGCTTAGTTTGTTATTCTTTCCTAGTTCTTTTAGGTGCAAGATTAAATTGTTTAAGATTTTTTTCTTGTTTCTTGGAGTAAACTTTTATTGCTGTGAGTTTCCCTCCTACAACTGCTTTGACTGTGTCCCATAGATTTGAGGTCGTTGTGTTTTCATTTTCATTTCTCTTTAGGTATCTTTTGATTTCTTCCTTGATCTTATTGTTAACTCGTTCATTGTTTAGTAGCATGTTATAAAGCTGCCACATGTTTGTGTGTTTTTGAGTTTTCTTCTTGTAATTGATTTCTAGTTTCATACCACTGGGATCAGAGAGAAGAGGCTTGATACAATTTCAATTTTCTTAAGTTTATTGAGACTTGTTTTGTAACCTAACGTGTTCTATCTTGGAAAATGTTCTGTATGTGCTTGAAAAACATTTATATTCTGCTGCTTTTGAGTGAAATGCTCTAAAAATATCAATTAAGCCTTTCTGGTCTAATGTATCATTTAAGGCCACTGTTTTCTTATTGATTATCTGTCCAGATGATCTATACATTGATGTAAATTGAATGTTAAAGTCACCTACTATTATTGTCTTACTGCCAATCTCTCCCTTTTTGTTTGCCAATATTTGCTTTATATATTTAGCTGCTCTTATGCTGGATGCATAGATTTTTACAAGAGTTATATCCTCTTATTGGATCGATCCTTTTATCATTATGAAATGCCCTTCATTGTCTCTTGACACAGCCTTTGGTTTAAAGTCTATTTTGTGTGATATAAATATTGCTACCCCAACTTTCTTTCATTTTTATTTGCATGAAATATCTTTTTCTATCCCTTTCTATTACTTTCAGTCTGTATGTGTCTTTTTATCTAAAGTGGATCTCTTGCAGGCAGCATATGTATGGGTCCTTTTTAAATATATATACATTGAGCCCTATGTCTTTTGACTGGAGCATTTAGTTCATCTACATTTAAAGTAGTTATTGATAGCTATGTAGTTATTGCTATTTTATTAATTGTTTCCTGATTTTTTTTGTAGTTCTCTCTGTTTCTTTCTTATTCCCTTGCTTTTTTCTTGTGTGTTGATGACTTTCTATAGTGTTGTTTCCTATATGTTTATTTCTTATATGTTTCTTTATTTCTTATATGTTTCTTATAGATTTTTGTTTTGTGGATGCCATGTGCTTCATATATACCAAACTATGTCTATAGTAGTCTATTTTAAGTTGATGGTTGTTTAAGTTCAAATGCATTATAAATTACCACAATTTTTGCTTACCCTTTCCACATTTATATTTTTGTCATAATTTCTTACTTATTTTGTGCATTTGTATTCCCTAATTTATTGTCATAATTGCACATTATCTTCCTATTTTTGTCTTTTAACATTGGTACTAGCTTTATAGTTGGTCGATCCACTGCTTTTACTGTTTGCCTTTGTCACTGAAAAATTTTTCTTTCCAATATTTTTATTCATATTTTTGATTTTTTCTTTTCTTCTTAAATAAGTCTGTTTAACATTTCTTGTAATACTGGTTTAGTGGTGTTAAACTCACTTTTGCTTATCTGAAAAAACTTTATCTCTCCTTTGATTCTAAATGATACACTTGCTGAGTAGAGCAATCTTCATTGTAGGTCTTTGCCTTTCATTACTTTGCATATTTTGTGTCATTCCCTTCTGGTCCACAAAATTTCTATTAAAAAATCATCTGATAGTCTTATGGGAGCCCCCTTGTACATAACTAATCGCTTTTCTCTTGTTACTTTAACAATTCTTTGTCTTTTAACCTTTGGCATTCTAATTATGATGTGTCTTGGTGTGGGCCTCTTTGGATCTTGTTTGGGACTCTCTGTACTTCCTGGGCTTGTATGTCCATTTCTTTCCCCAGGTTAGGGAAGTTTTCCATTATTATTTCTTCAAATAGGTTTTCAATCCCTTGCCCTTTCTCTTCTCCTTCTGGTACCCCTGTGATGTAAATCTTGGTACACTTGATGTTGTCCAGAAGTTTCTTAAACTGTTATCATTTAAAACATTTTTTTTTTAATGTTCCAGTTGGGTGTTTTTCACTACTTTGTCTTCTAGATTGCTGATTTGATCCACTGCTTTATCTAATTTGATATTGATTCTCTGATGTATTCTTCATTCCAGTTATTGTATTCTTCATTTTTGACTGGTTCTTTTTTATGGTTTTTATCTCTGTGTAAGTTCTCACTGAGTTTATCTATTCTTCCCCTAAGTTCATTGAGTATTCTTATAACCAGTGTTTTTTGAACACTGTACCTGGTAGATTGCCTTCTTTTCGTTTAGTTCTTTTTTTAGAGTTTTGTCTTGTTCTTTCACCAGGGACATGTTTTTTCGTTTCCTCGTTTTGTCTGCTTCCCTGTGTGTCTTTCTATGTATTAGGTAGATCTGCTATGTCTCCCAGTCTTGGAAGAGGGGCCTTATCTAGTAGGTGTCCTATGAGGCCCAGTTGCACAGTCTCCCTGGCCACCTGAACAGGGTGTTCCAGGGGTGTCCCTTGTGTGTTGTATGTACCCTCCTGTTGTAGTTGAGTCTTGGTTGCTATTTGCAAATTAGTGAGTGGAATTGACCTTAAGGGTGATTGGCTGTGAGGGCTGGCTATTACTACAGGGGACAAGCTGTTGTGTAGAGCTGACCCCACAGTGCAGGAATCACTGTAGTGGGGCTCTGGTATCAGCCAAGTCCACCCTTCAGGTGTGCTGTTTTATGGAGCAGTATGGGTGGTACTTTGGTGTGGTCTGAAGCTGGCCACCAGGTGTGTTGGTTCTGGGGCCTCCTGGGAAGAGCTCTGGTGCAGGCCAAGGTGAGCTGCCATTTGTGCCTAGCTTGGAGCTACCTGGTAAGAGCTACAAAGTGATCTGTAGTTGGTTGACACTTGTTCTGGACTTAGTGGTGTTTGGGAAAAGCTATGCTGGGAACTGAGGCCAGCTGCCACTAGAGCTAGGCTTGGCATCCTTCGATGGGCATCACACTGTGAACTGAGGCCATGCACCACTTGGGCCAGATTTGTGGCCACTTAATTGAGACTGTTTTTCAAGCTACCACTCACAGCAGCTTATGCCAGCCTTAAGTCTACCTGATGTAAGTTATAATACAAGTTGAGAACTTCACTGCTTGTGCTAGGATTTGGGCCACTTAGCAAGAAGTGTAGATGTCTGCTGCTTGTTTGGGGTGTGTGGACCTTTAAGAGATTTTAGGAAAATCTGCAGTGTCAGCTCAAGCACACTGCTTTTGTAGAAAAACTGCTAGAAGCAGCTTAAGCCATCAGGTGAGCTGGGTGGGGCACGGTCTCAGGGAATCAGCAGGGCATGGCAAATAGTATTATCCAGATGAGCGGAGAGCTCAGATTTGGTGCCTCTACTATGGCCAGGTGAGTGGGTGGGGTGTTCAACAAAGAAACAACATCACCTGTCATCACTTCCCCCAGGAGAGAGCTGCCCTGACCTATCCCTCCAGCCCTTACCCTGAAGCTAGTCAATTTACTACCTTTCCATAAGTGCCTGCCACTTTTGAGCTGTTTCCCTCGGTTGGAGCCCAGAGCAAGTGAGTTTTTGAGTGAGGGAGTCCATGCGTGGGCCCCTCAAAATTCCAACAGCTCTCCATCTCATCTCCCAGTGGTTTTCACAGCCAGATGTTATGAAGACTTCTCTTCCCGGAAGTGATGCTCAGGGCTGAGGAGCCTGGTGTGGAGCTGGGACTCCTTGTTCCTCAGGAGGGACCTCCACAGCTGAGATATTCCTCCCCCCACACACTGAATTCTTAATTGCTGTAGTATGGGTGTGGGACCTGCCTGTTTTGTGTCTCTGCCCCCTGCCACCAGTCTTACCGTGGCTTCTTTTTTATATCCTTAGTTATAAGAATTCTTTTCAGCTAGTCTTCAGGTGGTTCTTCGGGGTGATTGTTTTATAATATAGTTGTAATTTTGATGTGGTCATGGGAGGAGGCGAGCACATTTACCTACTCTGCCATCTGGACTAGAAGTTCTCATATGAATATCTTTTAAATGAAGTTGGACCCTTCTCATACACTATATATAAAAATTAACTCGAAAATGGGTCAAATATCTAAATTTAGAAATTATAAAACTTTTAGAAAAAAATATGGGCAACTCTGCATAACTTAGATTTGGCAATGATTTCTTAAATACCAAAAGCACAAGCAACAAAAGGAAAAACAGAAAAACTGAGCTTCAGAAAATTAAAAACTTTTGTGCAGCAAAGGACACTATTAAGAAAGTGAAAAGATGGTCGGACAGGAAAAAATGGCGTAGATGATAGACCTTTTGTTCATCCCTCTTATGACCAAATCAAAGTTGTGACAGAGACACAGAGCAAACAGCAAGGAAAGTCACTTGGGATCCAGATGAACAGAAGCACTACAACTAGGGAGAGAAATAATTAATCAACCTGCAATTGTAGAAGGAAGGAGGGGGCAAAGATGTGAGGTTGTCTGTTCCCAAATGGCTGATTGGGACAGAGCTGTCGCAGTGGCTGCAGGCAGCTACAGACGCCTCTTAAAGAGGCCATATCTGCGAGCGGGATTCTGCAGTGATGGACCTGCTCTCTCTGAGCACTAGCGCCTGGTCGGCAGCTGGGGAGCACCAAAGACTTACGGGGGACACTGAGTTGTCTGAACAAGGGCTGGAAGCAAGGCTTTCTCTCAGGCAGAAGTGCTGCTGGTATCCACTGTTCCTCTGAGTCATCCCTGCCTTAGTGTGTGGACACAGTGCCCCCATAGCTCAGACATCATTAAACTGGACAACAGAGGTCGCTCAGCCCAGAGAAGTCCTTGAAACTCCGCCTCCTGCAAATTGCAGCTCCACCTAAGCCACATCCTGTTGTGTCCTCTGTGAGTTTGGTGCTCCTTCCTGAGCAGTGCCAAGACTCATCCTGGTGGCAGCTGGCCTTGGTTTCTAGTGTGGTTTCTTGAGGCAACTATAAGCCCAGCATCTGTGGATTGCTTGCTGAATCTTGACAGGTGGCCCTGGAGAGGCACAGGCTGGGGCTAAACTTGGTCTGCAGCTGAACTCCTCTCAGGACTGTGCCACTGGATACCTACTACACAAAGAGGCACTAATAAGATCGGGAGACTTAGGAGCTTTGCTTAGTACATAGAAGCAGACACAGAAGGCAGCCAAATGGGAAGACAAAGATGCAGAAACCATATGAGAGAACAGAACAGAGATCCAGAAATAATGGAGTCAAGTAATCTAACAGATGCAGAGTTCAAAACGCTGGTTATAAAGATGCTCCATGAACTTAGGGGAAGTGTAGATGAATTCAGTGACAACTTTAACAAAGAGATAAAAAGCATAAAAATGGAAATGAAAATTATAAAAGGGAACCAGTCAGAAATGAAGAACACATTATCTGAGATGAAGAGTATATTAGATGGAATAAACAGAGTGGATAAAGAAGAGGATCAAACCACTGATATGGAGAATGGGGAAGTCAAAGACAGTCAAATGGCAAGAAAAGAAAGCCAAGACTATAATAATAATTAAAGGAGCCTATGAGACACTGCTAAATGTAAAAATATCCGTGTCATAGAGGTACCTACCTGAAGGAAAACAAGACATTGAAGAGCTGTTTTAAGAAATAATGATGGGAACTTCTTTTACCTGGTCAAGAAAATAGACATACAACTCAGGAAGCTCAGAGAGTCCCAAGAAAGAAGAACCCAAAGAGGCCCACACCAAGACACATCATAATTCAAATGCCAAAGGTTAAATACAAAGAGAAAATCTTAAAAGCAGCAAGAGAAAAGCAGTTAGTTACCTACAAAAGAGCACACATAAGACTGGCAGCTGATTTCTCAAAAGAAACCACGCAAGACAGAAGGGCTTGTCACAAAATATTTGATGTGATGAAAACCAAGGATCTACAACCAAAAATACTTTATCCAGCAAGCCTATCATTTAGAGTAGAAGGACAGATAAAGAGCTACCCAGATAAAAATAAGCTAAAGAAATTTATCACCACCAAGCCAGTATTACAAGAAATGTAAGAAGAAAAAACATGTATCAAAAACAGGAATAAAAATTGGTAATAACTACATTCCTATCAACAAGTATCTCAGATGAAAAAGAATTAAGTGCTCTAATCAAAAGACAGAGTGGCTGAAAGGATAAGAAAACAAGCCCCCTACATATGCTGCCTACGAGAGACTCACTTCAGATAAAAAGACACACACAGACTAAAAGGAAGGGGATGGAAAAAAATCTTGCCTTGATGGACCTAGAGGATATTGCAATGATTGAAATGGGTTGGATAGAGAAAGACAAGTATCACATGATTTCACGTACACGTGGAATCTAAGGAACAAATTCAACAACAACAAAAATGGAAATAAACTCACAGATACAGAGAATATATTGAGAGCTACTAGATGGGAGAGGAGTTGGAGGAATGGCGAAAGAGGGCAAAGGGATTAAGAAGTACAAATGGATAGTTACAAAATAGACATGGAGATATAAAGTGTAGCATAAGGAAAATAGTTAATAATGTAATAACATGTAAGTGCGGATAGGGGTAGTAGATTTAGTAGGGTGATCACTTTCTGAGTTATGTAGATCTCTAATCACTATTCTGTACAACTGAAACTAATACATTATTACATGCCAACTATAATTGAAAAAAACTCATTGAATTGTACAATATAAATACAAGCAACTAATTATCTATTATATTTCAATAAAGTCAGAAAAAAGATACACACACACAAAAGAAAGTGAAAAGACAATTTACGGAACGGGAGAAAATGTTGCAAATCATATACTGATAAGGGTCTTGTACCTAGAAAATATGAAGAACTCTCCTAAATCAACAACAAAAGGAAAAATCCAATTAAATAATGAGTGAAGAACTTGAATAGCCTTTTCTTCAAAGAAGATACACACATGGCCAATAAACACATGCAAAGATGCTTAACATCATTAGTTACTAGAGAAGTGCCAATAAAAACCACAATGGAATTGCATTTCATACATGCTAGAATGGCTATAATTTTTAAAAAATAACAAGTGTTGGCTACAATGTAGGGAAATTGGAATCCTCATATGTTACTGGTAAGATGTAAAATGGTGCAGCTTCTGTGGAAAACAGTTTGGCAGTTTCTCAAAAGTTAAACATAGACTTACTTGCCGTATGACCCAGCAATTTTATTCCTAGGTGTATAGCACTCCCTAAAATTGAAAACAGGGACTCAGATACTTGTGTATCCATGTTCATAGCAGCTGGATTCACAATAACCAAAAGGTGGAAACAGTGAAGTGTTTATCGACAGATGAATGGATAAACAAAAATGTCGTATATACAAACAATAGAATATTATTTGGCCATTAAAAGGAAGGAAATATGAATACATATTATAACATGGATGAAACTTCAAAATGTTGTTAAATGAAATAAACCAGATAGAAAAGGACAAATATTGTATGGTTTTACTTACATAAAGGATCTAGAATGAGCAAATTCATAGAGACAGAAAATAAGTTAGAGGTTAGCAGGAGCTGTGGGGAGAGAAAGAGAGAGAATGATTGCTTAGTGAATGTAGAGTTTCTGCTTGGGGTATTGCAAAACTTTGGAAATAGGTAGTGTTGATGGTTATGTAACATTTTGAATGTCATTAATGGCACTGAATTGTACACTTAAAATTAGTTAAACTGGGACATTTTATGTTATATCTATTTTACCACAGTAAAAAATACTACAAAAAGAAAAATGAAAAAAAAATAGATAAACTAAGAAAATATGAGTTGGTTGGGAAGGAGGAGCTTGTAGTCCCTAGGGCTGGGGTGAAGTAAGAAAAAAAAAAGTCTGCAAAAGTCAAAAGCTTAGAGACAGGCAGTAAAAAGGCTCAAAGAACTCTTTAATGCAGATTCTTTTCCAGCAATCTGAGATCCACCTTATTTTTAAAGAAATGCTATAGCTGCTTTGTCTTATCATTTAGTGAATATAAACTAAAGGTGGGTTATGGGGTGATGGGTTGGTGGGTGGAGTTCATCAGAAGGGGAAGAAGCAAAAAGTCAGTTATTTAGGTAGTGTCTTTAGCCAACACTACAAAACATTTTAAGCATCACCAAATAACACAAGCTACTTACAACAGAAATTTCTCAATCAATTTTTCTCTCAGAGAAAGCAATTTTTTCTTCTGATTGAAATTCTTCCCATTATCTAAAACAGAACTCAAATGCCACGTCCTCCAGGGGGCCTTCCCTTATTGCTGATTTTGTGTCCCCTGGACTTCCACAGCATCTTCCCTGGAAGATTCTGGTTTTGGGTCACATAATGGAGTTTATGAAGACTCAGTCCTGGGCTCTCTTCTCATTCTATAGGTTCTCCCCAAGTCAATATCTCCAGCTCAGATCTTTTTCTCTGAACTCCAGAACTGCTGAGCCGACTTACTACTTCCACCTACATAGTTGAGAGCACATGAAGTTTAATGATGTCCATGTTCCTCCAGCTGAACATCTTTAATGTTCTCAATTTTAGTGTAGGGCATTTCCGTCCATCAGCACTTGGCTCAAGCCAGAACAGACTGGAACCACAAGACAGCTTCTTGACCCTTGCCTCCCATCTCCATCCCTTTAGGGAGTACCATTACTTTTACTTTAATCCACCACCCTTTTATGGCTGTCCTGGTCCAAGCTACTATCATCTCTCCTCAGGTTTGTTTCCATGCTTTCATTCTTGGCCCCCATTAATCTGCTCTTCTCACAGCAGCCATGGTTTCATTTCCCTGCCTAAAACTTTTATTCAGCCCTGCAGGATCAGGTCCCTGTCTACCTCTCCAACCTCATCTTCCCATCAGTTCAACAAATACGTAATTTGCTCATGCATCCAGCTTTTGCAGATATTAGTCCCTCCATTTAGAATGTTCTTTCTTTCTCTTTCTTCTTTCTCTCTCTCTCTCTCTCTCTCTCTCTCTCTCTCTCTCTCTCTCTCTCTCTCGTTAGTTTCTCCCTACTCTTTAAAGCTCAACTCAAATGGAATTCCAGAAAATAAAGTTTTTCAGATCTTTCCCCTCTCTCCTCCCCTTTGGCCAGTGGCAGGGTTCACTATGATTACATTCCTCTGTCAAGAGCTTAGAATTACTTTCAATTAGCAGTCAACAATGAGGTCACTTCAAATATATACATCTTTGTTCATCTGTATATACCTGATACTTGGAAACGTGTCTGACACATTAAATGCTCAGTAAAGGTTTATTGCATGAATGAATGATCAAGGGATAAATGTATTTTCCAGTCACATGACCTTGGAAAAATCTCTTACTATTCCTCATTTTCACTTTCCCAATGTGTAAAGCAGGGTATGTAATCCTTTCTATCCAGGTAATTCGTGTAAACTGTCTGGCATCCAGTGGACTCAAAGCACATGTTTGTTTCCACTCTTACAGTGAAGTAGTGGAAGCCAGAGGAAGATGCTAAATCATCCTGGGGTGATGAGGCCTCAAAGAAGGTTTTCCAGAGTAGGTGGCACTTGGGTCTGAGGAAGGAAAAACATCTAGGCAGACCGTACAGCCTGCACGGATGCTTAGAGGGTAGGGTATACCTTGGCGCACGGAGCTGGGTGGCCCTAAGGCACTTGCTGCCCACCTTGCAGGCCCTCCAGGCGGAAGGTACGGTGCTCCACAGACAAGCCAGCTGCACTGTAAGGGCCATAGCGCAAGATGACCAACGCGTTCCTGGGCATGGCTGGGCGGTCTGCCCCGGCTACAGCGCAACACACACTGCTAGGCAACTGCTCTTCTGTAAGGTAGGAGTGGGCGTGGCCATCTGTGGCTGGGCGTGGACAGAGCCGGTGAGGGTAGAACTTGAGGATCCCCCAAACCGCTCTCCTGCCAGCGCCCTGTGTAGTAGGTGGGGATGAGGAATTTCCCTTCCTGCATGCCTGCACCACCTAATGTGCACCATCGCTTGCTGGTGGTGGTCGAAGACGACTTGCTTTCGCGACCCTAACAGCTAGGTAAACATGGGATTTCAATCTGGTATGGCAGGTGCTGATAAATAACAATAGCCAACATTTACAGCCAGTTACAGAAAGTGTGTGTCAGGCGACATACTAAGTACTTTCAACGTTCTCTCATTTAATCATTTTACCATCCCTATAAAGTAGGTTGTATTGTGTTATTTTGTATTTACAAAACTGAGGCTCAGAGGGCCCAAGTAACCATCCCAGGCAAGTCGAGAGTTTAGCGTGGACTGGAAACTTGTAAGGTGCCTATGTATAGATTTCTTTTAACTTATCTTGCCTGGGATTTGTTGAAATTCTTGAAATTGTAGATTTAAGTCCTCTATCTGGTTTTGGAAAAATTAGAGCCGTTATCTAGTCACATATTGCTTTTGACCCATTTTCTCACTTTTCAGGGACTCCAGGTTAAACTTGTCATTGCATTTTTTATGTCTCTTCTATGTTTTTTCTTCTATGCTTTTTTTTTGAGATTGTATGTATGTATGTATGCATGTATGTGAGTATTCATTCATTCATTTTTACCTGTAATCCAGTTTACTAATTTTCTCTGCAACTGTTTCTTGACTGCTACTAAAGCCATCGATCAGGTTGTTATTTCAGTTATTTAGTTTTCAATACTAGAATTTTAGTTTGGTGCCTTTTCAAATGTACTGTACCACTTTTTAATCTATTAAAACGATACTATTATTTTTATTCTTTAAGCTGTTGATGAATAAATGACATTTATATATCTTCAAATATTAAACTATCTTGCATTGTTGTATCAATCTGATTTGGTCATTGGTGTATTATCTTTTTCATATACTGTTAGAATTTGTTTGCTAATTTTTTTTTTTAGGATTTCTGGATGTATATGCATGAGTGAAAACTATATGCATGTAGTTTTTCTTTATTGTATGTCCTATGCTGATTTGGATATTAAAGTTATACTAGCTTCAGAGAATAAATAAGGGAGTATAGTAGAAGAGGGGATATCTCCTTATTTATTTTGTTTATTATTAAAATAACCATTTCTTTGAACATTTGGTAGCATGTTTATAAAATTTTATGTTCCTCTCCCTTATCTTTTTTCCCTGAATGGGAAGATTTTAAACTACTGCTTCTGTTTATTTAAGATTTATAAGAATATTCAGAAAGAAGAAATATTCTTTCATCAGTTTTAATAAATTATATTTTTAAAGAATTTTTCTATTTTTTTCTAAAATTTCAAATTTGTTGGCATACAGTGGTTGATATATTTTATTTTTATATCTATTTTGTTTAGTTATGCCAACTTTTTTCATAATATTCTTTCTTTCTCTTTTTTAAAATTAGTTTTACTAGAAACTTGTCTATTTTGTTAGTTTTTTCAAAGAACCATCTTTTGCTTTGTTAAGCTTCTCTTTTGTTTTTTTTTGTTTTCTTCTTCATTGATAGCTGTTTTTAATCTTTATTACTTTATTTAGGTTTACTGTTCCTTCTGCTTTCTTTGAGTTTACTGTTTGGCTCTTTTAAAAAAAAACTTTTTAAATTACTCTTAGGTCATCAGTTTTCAGTCTTTCTTCTTTTCTGATGTATTTTAAGCTATAAATTTCCCTCAAAGCTATTCCGGAGGTTTTGATATAAGGTATCTTTATTATTACTCTACTCTAAATTTAAATTTTTCATTACTATTTATTCTTTAATCCATGAGTTTTAGAAGGATGTGTTTCTCTAATTTAGGAATATTCTTGGTCATTTCCTCTTGGAATAGTGCTTTCCCCCTATTTTCTCTAATCTCTTCTTCCTGAACTCCCATATACATTTTCCTTGCATTTTTATTTCTTTTTAATGTTAAACATATGTATTTTATAGTTTCTCTCTGTGTCACCTATTCTCTCCAGCCTTTGTGATATTAATTCCCCTGTTTGTTTTATCTGCTGCTTTCTATCCTGTGAGCCATTTCTTGTGCTGTTTGTATTTTTTGACTGTGAGCTCATCTTTAATGGAATATTTTAATTGGTGTTTGGTGTGTCCAGGTTTGTAGAAAGTGGTTTTATTTTTGATTCTGCTGAGATCTTTTGGGTCTTACTGACATAGGCAATTAAAAAATTACTGGATTGGAATTCCTGCTAAGATAAGTTGTATGAATTCAGACTCCACATGTGCATAGCATATGACACAATTGCATAGTTAATTTCTCATTGATGTCTTCTTTCCATCATCTACAGCCCTGAATGAATGGCACCATTTCTCAGTGCTTCCTGGGTTGATGGGAAGAGATATTTTAATCCTTTTTACAGTGTTTAATCCTTTTCACAGAACCTCTGTGAGGTTCTGGTTTTGTGCAGGAAGTTTAGCTGCATCTCCCACCTTGCATGGGCTGAGGTTATGTTCTCTCAATTTGCAGGAGTGGTAAACCCTGTTGTCAGCCACTACAGTCTGTATCTGGTCTGATACACCTCAAGCTCCCACTCACTACTTTGTTTTGGGCATCCTTCTTTTTTTCTGGAATGTAAGGATTTCTTTCTCTCGAACTGGACTATATGTTTAAAACAATTTCTTCTTTCTGTTTATATGTTTTGTAGGTAGAGGCGGCCTGTCTGCGTCAGCTCAGCCTGCCATTTTTCTGTTCCTTTAATATAAGAAATTAGAGACCAAGGACAGAATCCTGAGGCCCAATAACAGATAAAGTACAGAAATAGGAAGTGAATTCTCACAGGGAGATGGAAGAAGTAGGGAGAAAAACTAAAAAAAACAAGGAGAGAGCTGGCTCTTTGGAAACAAGGGAGAACGGAGCTTTTAGAAATTTTCTCTTATGATATGTGAGGCCAGCCTTTCCTAGGGGTGACATATCATTCATTCTGCAAACTCGAGAGGCCTCTTTGGAGGGAAAACTCAGAGAAACAACAGCAGGAAGATCAGTTGAATTTACAAAGAGAATCTAATACACTGGTTCTCTCCACCCCTTGCCAAGGAGAACTCCTTAGGAGTAATTTGGAAACTTCTGGTTGCTCTTGTGAACCTAGGAGGGACTCTTCACTCATTTTTACCTGAACATATCAACATCCACCCCACAGGACCTTCAGAGACAACAAGGAGCGGGTGACATTATTTTTTTAAGTTGCTTATTCATACTCTTCTCTCTCTATTGTTTACATCTGGTTATTTTGGGGCCAACTGTGATATATATGATAAGAACAAGCCCACATTACTTAGATCCTGCACCTTCCTATCCCCACCATTCTTCCATGAACATTCTTAGCCATTACATTTTTGGATGACGACTTCTTTGCATTCCAATCACACAAATCATACACTTTGAGGTTCCTTTTAGGTTCTGATTAGAAAGTGTTTGGGCTTCCATTCAGAGGAATCTTAACCCTAGTTCTTTAGATTATTGTGGTTGTGGAGGGGCTCTTGCAGCTTGGAATATATTTTTTGGCCACACAGGCTGAGGGACCTATATACACAGATACTTATGAGCCTGCAATAAGAATGCTAGTTTTATGTTACTTCCTAAGTTTTCAAACAATGGCTGTCTTATGTCATCTTGCCACATCCCTGAAAGTGGGTAATAATGATATCAACATCCCCATTTTACCAATGAGGCATCTGAGGGTTAGAGAGGTAAAACGATGTTCTCAAAGTCCATGGTAAATTAAGATAGAGCTAGGTTCATAGGCCAGGCATTCCACGTCCAAACCTGGTGCTTTTCTTCCCACTCCATTCTGCCCATGCATGTTTGTGCAGGCCTAAGTGGAGAGACCCAGGTCTATGCCCAGTTTTCTGCCAATCTGATCACAAACTCCCTATGAAGCCTCTCTGCCCCTCATCCCCACCCCATGGTTCCTTCCTCCCCTTTCTCTCTTGGTCCTTGTATCTAAAGATATCTGTCACTGCTGCTGACAGACCTTAGGCAAAGGCAAACAAATTGTTGACCCAGCTCACAGAATTTACACCAAAATTTTTATAGCATTTCTAGGAGAGAAACAATGGCCAACACCATCTTTATTGGCATTACTTTTTATTGAATACAGACTTACAGTCTTTAAATAATTTGAATATAATGTTTTCAATGTCCAGTTCTTTAGTCATACATATATTTATTTAAAGCGCAAAACTATAACTTAGAATGGAAAGGCGATAAATACACATGTACATATTGCCATAAATCTAAAAATATTTTATAAAAATAGAACTCAAATAACTTTATGTATTTTGGCAACTTAGCAGTATTGTAAGGTGGCCACATACATTTTTATTATGTATCACTGTCCCAAAATGACTGCCTCCAGGTTTCATTTTCTATCTCTTTGGGGACACTTGGAACAGTCTCCTTTACCAGAGTCCCCACAGAGTTGCCCATGGCCATGGCTCAGTACTGCCTTTGCATAAAGACTCTGTGCACCCACCTGTGCTTGGAGGAGGAAGACCAGCTTCCAACCTCTTCCTCAGAGAGAGGAGGTGTCCCTCCTGCCAAATGTCCCCCATCCACACTTCTTGAAGCCCTCACAGTATATGGTTGATATCTGAATATAGAGTCACTTTTCTTTCCCTATACTCCGAGGGTGGCAGATGTGAGTTTGATTCTGTTAAATCAGTGTAAAAAGTTTGAAATAAAAATCACCCAAACAATGCCCACTGGGGTAAGTAACATCATCCTGGCAATGGGCACCAGTGCCCATCTGCTTGTGCAAGGCCCTTAATACACATTCCTCACAGCCTTGCAAGACTGGGACATTCTTGTCCCCCACTTGATCTTGTAGGGAATTCAGTCTCTGGGCACTAAGTCTCTTGGCCAAAGGTCAGCAGAGCTGCCTGATGCCAAAACCAGAGCTCTGCGCCTGCCCAAAAATCTATGGAGAGAAACCAGAAGAGAACTCAGATGTGCACTGTGATCATTGGGTGAGAACAGACAAGTGGCTTTGGGTCAACTTACAGCAGGTAGACAACAGTTCCCCCAGACATTGTCAGGGCTCTTAGGCTGCAACTTCCCAAGGGGAATAGGAAGGTAGATGTCTGAGGGCAGGAGGAAGAACCTACAGACCAATGACTTTGAAGGGCACTGCCAGAATCTCCTAGATCATCCAATAGAAATCTGCAATCTAGAAACCAGGGGCTCAAGGAATTAACTGGCTGCTTGGAGCTGCTTTTGTTTTCAGAGAGCTGAGCAAAGGTTAAAATGCCTTCCTCCATCTCTGCCCCCAGGTCAAAGTGCAGACAGCATGCACAGTAGCCGTAAAAAGGGACATGTGCAGGGTCCCTGGGTTAGAGTGGAATGCTTAAAATGTCACAGAGCATAGCAGGATGGGTGAGGGTGGGGAAGACTTTTTTAGGAAACCCCCTCAAGGAGCACAGTGGAACTGGAAGTGATGAGACCTGAACTCTGCACCTCCTCAGGACGGAGGCAGGCTTTGATTTTTTTGCAGTTTTGATTTTTCCGGTTGCTTTCCCACTCCTTTGTCCTTTTAGATTTCCCATGAAAATATACCCCAATAAGATCTCCACGATCACAGCCTCTCAGGACAATCTCAACTCTGACTTTGTGGACTGTCTGCCCCTCTATCAAGGCTGGCTCTGGACATGGCCATTCCCTCTTCCTGGCCCTGCTCTCTGCCAGCCGTCCCCTCAGCCCCTGAGGCCAGCGGAGAGCCTTGCCCTAGGCTCCTCCACATGGGTTTTAGTCAGAACCCTTGGACAATATCCTCCACAGAAAGAAGTACAGCTGTCCAAAGGTGTCCTGCTTGGGCCATTGAGATCATTTCCTGAAATTAAAGTCACAGAAGTTTTCCTTAAGAATAAACAAAACAAAACAACAACAACAGAAAACTCTCAAGGCAACCCATTCTCTTTTCTTCTAGAAGGCAGATCACCTGTCTGAACATGTTTCCTCTGAAGGGGAGTGGAAAGCAACCAGAAAAAACGCAAGTGGCAGGATCGTTGGAGAAGTGGGCTGGTTCTCCCTCCATTCCACTGCTTGCCCTGGGCTGTGTTTGTTCATCCTGTACTGCCTCAGAGGTCCCTGGGGAAGCAGAGAGCAGCAACTACTTCAGGGCAATGGCAGGAGAGTTTTTCTCCCTTCCAGAATAGCCAGACCAGATTTTCTGAACTCAATGGAAGGCTGCCCCTGGGAGGTGGAAGGAGAAACATGTTTGTGGTCCTAGGTCACTATATTTTAAATTAACTTGGTCTCTCTCTCTCTCTCTCCCTCTCTCTCTCTCTCTCTCTCTCTCTCTCTCTCTCTCTCTGTGTGTGTGTGTGTAGGGGAGGGGGTGCTTATAGGACTGTATGGCTTGGTGCAGGCCACTCTGAATGATCACACTGTTTTGAATCTGAAAACAAAGCCTCCCTACTCCTCTCAAAAATAAAAGAGGTAATGACTTGTAGTTAGCCTCTTCCCTCATGATTCATGTAGGTACATTACACTTAATAAAGTGACTCATTCTTTCATTGGGCAAAAACAAGACCTGGACGTGCTAGGTCCTGTTGGGGAAGCAAACACCACCACCGAGGCCATGGAGGGAAGTCAGTGTGCACTTACTTCCCCACCTCACCCTAGACCACCTCCAAGCCAGGCTGGTCTTATTTTCAGTACACAGGCCAGAGGGCACGGTGATCATTAATGATGATTCCCATGCATAATGAGGGACACTTTCCTTAGGACACTTAGCTTTGAGTGAAGCCTAAATGTGGTCTGTGTGTTGGGCACCGAGGACAGGGAGCTGCAGAAAGCTGAGGAGAGGGTTAGGAGCAGGGGGTTGGCAGAGTCTGGCAGCTGCAGAATGCTTGATTTGGGAAGGTGACACCTAGTGGCAGGAGTCAAGGTTGGTGGCCCTGGCTGGGCCTTGTTGCTTTTCCTTTTGACAGTGGCTCGCCCATGGGAGACTGTGGCAGACTGCAGAGGTCTCTCATTTCAGTGAGGCTTTCTTCCACAGCTTTCGCAAACTTGGTAGAAGAGGTCTCCTTGCAGCCATGGAAGCTGGAGATGCAGAAGAGGATGCTTTCAGGCTGGGGGTTGTAGCAGGCGCCGTACCCATCGGGCACCACAGGTCCATAACAGCAAAACATCTCCATGGTTGTGGGTACCTGGAGGAGAGGACATATTAGGAACTGCTTGTTCTGAAATGCAACCTGTGAGCCTGCTAGAATGAAGAGCATTCCAACAACCCCGGAGGCCTTGACAGAGTATTTGCTCCTCTGTTTTCCACCTGGGTGTTTGACTGAATTAACCAAATCAACCAATTGCTTCATCATGGATGGTCATGGCCAGAGTCATAAAAACAAACCCATCTAACTGCATGATATCAGAAGAAGAGGGGCCATAAACCACTCCCTGGTGTGAAATCTGCTCTACTGTGGAGTCAGAAGCTTTCAGATTCACCTGCTGCTGGGTCTCTGCTGAGTCTCTCTTTCACCTGGGGGCTGTTTGAGGCACCAAGGCAATCAGGGTAATTTACTAAATGGCACCCTGGTGACACCCAATGGTTCGATGGTTTCCCAGAGGGAGTAATTTATGAACTGGAGGAAATCTGGCCTGTCTCTTCTGTCTATTTCCCCCACATCCTTAATTACTGTCAGCATTGCCTGGCTGTTCTGATTTTCTCCACATAGCCTGGCTATGCACAATTACCCAGCACTGGGTGTTTCAAAATTGGCCATCAATTGGAGTTTTAGTTATGCACCTAATACGTTTTGAATTTAGAGTGCTGAGATTTTGTAATCCAGATCACAAATCAAGAAAAGGTGTTTTTGAAGGCATTCAAGCCATAAATGTTCATTTTTAGTTAAAAAAAAAAAGCCCAAACCATTGCACCCCAATTAATTTTATTAGCTGGTCTTAGGGGAAAATAGAATACATTCTTGGGCAGGTGTAGGGTGGGGTTTATTTTAAACCCACTGGTTTCTGGCACTGTGTACTTGGGCCTTCAGAAATGACACTGACTGTTTTAATGGGGCAGAACAAACCATTAGTCCTGCTAATAGAGTCACCTCATTGTCAGATAAATTTGCCGTGCAACAGCCAAAGGCCATAAAGCCATTCCAAAGCACTTTTTGCCCATGGATGGTTTCCTGAAGAATTTATGTTGTGTTCTGTCCTCCTTTGTTCATGTCTGTGAGCTCACTGCTGTAATGACAAAATCAAATTACTGAGGGGGCTTTTATCCTCAAACATAACTTTATCAGCTCCTTTTATTGCCCACATCTAGCTTTTCGCAATGAGATGGAGTTTCAGGAAATTGACGCATGGGTGGGTGGCAATACTTTGTCTTCTAAGCTGCTGCCTTTCCCTGATGGATTTCGTTCTGTCTTTGTGACAGTGGTCCTCCAACAGAATGAGCCTGTGGTGCAGTTTAGGAGACACTGGACTGGCAGCTAATTGCCTGCTATTGGTTGCGTGGCCCTTTACAATAATGGCTGTGACCTGCTTGGAGAGCCCTGTCCATGCCAGCTACTGAGCTGGGCTTTCTACCTACATCATCACATCTAGTTGAACTAGGACTTTGTCCTAGGCCAGTCAGGCTTCAGAGACTGTGGCCACCATGGTGGAACACCACCACCTCTCAGGTAACAGATCGAAAGGTAGTAGGGTACCAGAATGGGTGCTTTTCCATCCCGTCTACCTCTGCTAAGGTGGCATCTGTGATTACTCTCATTTAGAAGATGGAGAACCAGAGCTCTGACCATTTAGGTCATTTTGCTGAAGGTCACAGAGCTTATGAGAAGCAGATAAAGGACTTGCCTGACTCCAGACAGTAGACCGTATTCATTGAGCTCTTTTGAAAGCCCACTGGTTACACTAAGTGGTCTTTTGGGCAATGGCTACAATAGGGCTGTACCTGGCTGGTGGAGAGGACAAATCGATTGCTCATCAAGTATGTTTCATCCGTGAACATTTCAGGCAGCTCCTTGCACATGTTCCGGGCCAGCTCCCGCAGCCCTAGCAGGTGGTTGTCAATAGCCATCCCTGTTATGGCCTGGGCAGTAGGGGGCAAAGAAAAGGAAATGAGACGTAGGCTCCCACGTGCCTCCTCTCCATCTCTCTAGTCCATAATGCTAATGGTGACTCCAACGGCCATAGTTACCCAGTGCTTGCTGCAGAAAGCATGTGTGGGTGGCTGCCCAGGACTGACTACTTTACCACATGGCCTCTGCTTCTTGGGCCCTTGTGCATTTCTGTGTGCACAGGATGAGTCCAGATTGGGTTGTATTCTAACATGAAGAAGCCTGCATTTAAGGTTGGCGAATCTGAGTCTCTTCCCATGGTCACTGCTGATGTGCACTGTGTATAACCACTTGGTACTCTAAGTGGAAGGAGTGGGCTGGCTGGGCTATCCCCAGTACCTTCTCAGGAAGGAGAGGAGTCTGGGGAGAAGGAAAGGTGCTGGCCCAAGGACTGCTGAGCCCCATCCAAGCATGGCGAGAGGAGCCCCAGGCTGTCACTGGTCAGACTCATCATAACCAACACTTTATCCTCTAGCAGGTGCCCAAGGAATGAGGATAGATGGTATTAAGACCTGTTCCTGAATCTTGGCTGCTATTTCATAGGCCCAGAATGAATTCAACTCAACTGGATTCATTTTCTAAGAAATCATTTTGAGATAGAAACTAGACATCTTAGCAGAAGTTCAACTGATGTTTTCAAGGGGAAAGCTTGTTAAATGAAGAAAGGTTATTTTTCTTTTTATTACAAGGTATTTAAGCTTTTATCAAAGGCTAACATAATAGCTTGGGAGGGGCTCCAGAATCTCTATGTGGGAGGTGCTCAGGGTGGTGGTGTGGCTGGAAATGGGGCAATGGGCCAGGGTACTCACGCTACATCTTTTCCACTTGAGGCTGCATGTGTAGCATGCACACTGGTTTTGCTTGGATTATATGTTTACTTGGGGCAATTTGGGGGGCCGATGGAAACATGGGGGCCACCTTTGGCCTATAGTAATAAGTCAACATTAAGGTAATTGTGAGTAACATTTAGGGGTTTCATGGTTACATACGATGGCCACTTAGCCTTTAAAGCACTACATAGGAGGAAGCCTCTTATCACAGTGAACTTTGTTCAGGTTTACAAGGCACGTTTTGAGATTTGACAGCTGTTATCTTTCAGTTGGGAATGAATGCATAAAGATGACTCAGAGGCTCCAGTCTCTCCAAATGCACCTAATTATAGGCTGAAAAGACATGTTATACAACCACATCTCACTTTAGATGTGTCCCGTTAGGACAGCGTAAGAACTATGAGCCCACTTCTAATTTCTCTGGTTACTTCTGTCTAATTGCTGATTTGTGTAGATCTACAGAAGCAGCTGCTCTGTGCAGCAGCCAACCCATCCCTGTTTTCACCATCTCTGAACCCACTGTAGCAACTGGGATTGACTTAACAGATTGTTTGGATTAGAGCCTTGAGTAGTAATGAGTAATACAACTTATTCATTCATTCATTCATTCATTCATTCATTCAGAGAATTTTAATTGATGCCTACTATGGGCCTGAGGCTGCTGAACACTGACGTGACAACAGAGAATATAGCAGTCCTACACTTAGCTGTCATGAAGCCTTATGTGTGGTGGGAGGCAGATATAAAGTAACCATTCAAATAAACTTGTGATCATCAACCAAGGTAAGTGCTATGAAGGAAATCACAAAGTGCTGTGAGAATATGTGATATGAAGTCTGGACCACATTTGCTCCTTCACCAGAATTTCCTTTCTCCACTACCACTACCAAATATACTTGCCAAATGTCTGGAGAATTCCTTGCTCCTGCACGGCCTGCGAGGGAGTAGGTTTACCTAGAAAGCATCTTCGTAGCTCTCCTCTTCCCATCCTCTATCTCTTTTATTTAGTTGTTCCCATAAACTTAAAATAGTTAACACAAAATTACCCTATGGCAATGCTTTGGAGGATAATTTTCTAAATTTTTCTAAAAATTTTAAATTATTATCAAAGTTATGTATTTATATAGTTTAAAAACCCTTAAATCAAAGGCTTATGTCACCTTGCCAGCACTGAATCCCACTCCACAGAGGCAACCACTTGGAATGCTTTTGTCATTTACTTTCTTATTTCTAAACAACATGCTTAGACAGCCATTACTGCATTTTCCAGTTTTACCTGTAATCTTCTTATAGAAGATGAACTTTGGCTCTTTTATACCCCTGCTCCCCTAATACACTTCCACTCTCCCATTCTCCCAATAGAATTACATTTTAACCCTTTGTTGTTTGATCAACATTCAGTGTTTACATAATTATAATTATGTAAGTATTCACGGCTGGGTCAAATAGTGTATTATGATTAAAGTTCCTTTCTTATTCAATATTTTATTTTTCTTAGAACTGACGATTCTTAAATGATTGAATTGTGCTTTTTTCCACTTGCTGATCTTTCTATGTATTTATAACTCATGGATTCCTAAACTCTCAGCCAGAAGCATAAAACTTCCCTCAATGCATTAAAAATATATCCGATAATTTATCCATTTTACTCCTCTTTTCACTTCTTGCTCTTCTATGGACTAATTGCTCCCTAGGTCTGCTGAGCAGCTAACAACTTGGTCTCCCTTTACTATCATTTTTCTCTACCTCTTTTCTTGTATTTAATCTTCAGATTTTTGGATCCTATGATTTCTTTTTTGTTTGATTCTCTTACTTTAGTGGTCTACATCCTGCAAGAAAGAGAGCTTAATAAGTAAAAATTGTGAGACTTTATCTGTCTAAAAATGTCCTTATTTTATCTGCAAACTTGATAATAGTTTAGCTGGGTATGGAATATACATAAAAATAATTTTCTCCCAGAATTTGAAATCATTGCCTCACTATCTTCCACCTTCCAGTGATGCTGTTGAGTGAGAAGTCCAAATACATTTCTACCATATTTTCCCCCTGAGTTATTTTTATTTCTTGAAAAAATTTTTTAGAGTTTTATTTTCTTATTTATAGATATAATAACATCCTTCATTTTTCAGAGGATCTCAATTATAGTTTTTAAAAAAGTCCTGTTTCCTGCCTTGTTTTCATTCCTTTTAAATTTCTTTTAGATTATTTTAAAAATTAAAAAAAATCGTACTGACTTTAGTCTTTTATGTTAGCAGCTCTCCTCAATGTTTGATAAGTTATGACTATTTATTTGTATCTAAGAATAATATACCAAAAAGATATGTATGTGAGAATATGCTTGTCAGCTGGTGGACTTCGCTGTGATGTGAGCTGGCTGGGCTATTATATAGAAGATATAGAAGATGAACTTTGGCTCATCTTCTTTGTTGTTTGATCAACATTCAGTGTTTACATAATTATAATTATGTCAGTATTCACGGCTGGGTCAAATAGTGTATTATGGTCAGTATCTGTGACTCTGTTCTCTCTTGTCTTGGTCACTTTTACCACATAGAAATCCTCTAATGTCCTGCGTGGAGAAGAGATGGTAATAGAGGTGGTTTCCAGTGTACCTGGAGCTGAATGGCTGAGAGGTATAACATTGAATAAGCAAATTTTGATTAATCCCCCTATTTCGAGGACAGTGTCCACTCCCTCAGTTGTACCTGATGTCCCTATGTTTAGAGTCTTTTTTCTTCATCCTCTCCAGAAGAAAAGCTTCTAGTCTACTCTTGGGGAAGGAGAGAGTAGTAGCCTGGCTTAATGAGGTAGTAGAGAGGAAGTGGGAGTCTAACTATTTTTTATACAGATCATCAACCAATTATCTTTTTTTTCCCCACATGTACCCCTACTTTTGGTGGGTGCCCCCAGTGCCTGAGCCATTCTGAGGTTCTGCAGTGTAGTTCACTGGGCCTCCCTCACTGTTTGCTTGAGTTTCAGCTATCTCTGGTCTGCTAAGTTATTTGCTATCTGTTCTTTTTAGCACTAAAACTTTGCTGTCACCTTTTCCATTCTCTTTGCCATAGTGTATTTGTAGCTTAAAAAATCCCTTTGCCAATATTTTTGAGGATTTTAGGAGGAGTGACAGTAAACCCTTGTGGTTAATCCACCATGTTTAATCAGAAGTTTGTGTTTCCTCTTCAACCCCCTGCCCCTGCTCTACTTCAGTCCTTATACCAGCTAACTATTGATTAGCTGCCTCTTGGCAGACCACCCCATGGTCTAATCAGTCTTTATACATGGTCAACAGAGTAGCTTTATGACAAGAAATCCAACATCATGAGCTTTCCTGCTCCTCTGTTCTTTGCACACACTGAATTACTTGCTTTTCCTCCAATGTGTCATATGCTCTCAAGACTTTGTCTTTACACATGTTGTTCTCTTCTGGAGCCATCCTTCCCTTCTATGCCTGTTACAAGCACCTCTTCATCCTTCAAGTCTCATATTGAGCACCACTTCCCAAGCAGAGGAATGAGCTAGCACCTCCATGCTCTCTACTGGTTCCTGAGGGCTCCTTTCACATGGCATTGGATTTATCATTTAAGGGCCTCTCCTCCCAACTACACACAAACTCCCTAATGACAAGGCTTATGGACTTCATTTTTTATTTCCTAGCACCCAGAGCTTTATCTGGCATGAAACAGAAAACCAAAAAATAGCCTTTGATTACATGAGAATGAGCTTGATTTTTCCCGAACAGAACAAACACTTCACTCTTTAGATGAATTAAGAATCTATATTAGAGAATATACTGAATTAGAGGAAAGTCTATATTGGCTAGTTCTAAAACCCAGATATGTGTTGTATTTGCTTTTAAGTATACAGAGTGAAGTCTAGTTAACTCCGTTTGTAATTTGTATGATCCTTCAAAAACTGTATCAGAGTGGTTTACAATTAATATATTGATCACCACCCCTAGTAGTAGCTTATTCTCTGATGTTTGTGTGCTGGTTTTGCAGTGCTAGAAAATAAATTATTTTCCTAAACTAGGGAAACATTTTCCTTACAACATTTTGATGTCACTATTAATTTTCAGAAAAGATTTTTTATTCATGGGCAGTATAAATAGAAACATAGGAATAAGAATGCAGAACCAACCTTAGGTGGGAATAAATACTGCCTCGCCTGTGATTGTGCAAGGTGTACAAGTCACATGGCATTGGATTTATCATTTAAGGGCCAGGCTTAGGTACCATCCCATCATATTTCACTCCTCTTTTTGTATAAACTATAAATTGCTATATGTATTTGGTGCTATTATTATTGTTGTTGTTGTTTCAAAGACCATTCATTGTATTCTCATAAAATCCGTGTAGAAAGAAGGAGTGGTGTGCTACATAGGTTCTAAAGATAATAAAGAGGCTCCAAGAGGCAGAGTGGCCTTGCCAAGTCACTAGGCAGTAGGTGGCCCACCTCTCAACCAGTCTGTGCTGAGACCCTACTCTTGTAGGCCCAGCTCTGACACAGCCTATAGTCTATACAAGTGAGGCAGCACCTCATCACTCACCATGACTGTGTACTCAGTTTGGGCTTGGATGGCATCCTTCAGGAGCAGCAGCTTCTCCAAGTCCTGTAAACAGACCAGAGACACAGCCACAGAGCTTTAAGAGGCTGCTCAGTGATAAACAAGCCAAAAGAGCTGGTTGTTATGGAACTAAGCAGATGGGTGGTCTCCTTGAGACTCCTAAGACAGAGCAGGACTTACCGGCATGTCAGCCTTGTGGTCAGTGATGGCTTTCACAAAATTCAGTGCCTCTGGAGTGGCCGATCGAATATTGTCCACCCGTCCCTCTTGGAATCGGCGAATGGACGCACTCTCGTAGGTGGGCACGAGTCTCCTGTGGAGCCTGCACAAGATGAAGGATGAATGGCAAACGGTGATGCATTCTCAGGGACTCAGGAATGCTGAGAGAAAAATAGCTCCAGCAGGCTTTATTTTTACAGTTCTGACTTTAGTTGGCATAGTATTTCATTTTAATGTTAATAGAATTCTTGAGGAGATTTCCCAAAGACGAATGTCAGGACGTCTCTAATATGAAGAGCTATGTACGTTTCCATACATTGGTGATACTGCACAGATATAAAATAAAGAAATGACTGGTAGTTTAAAAAAAAATCCCAATCTGGTGGGAAACCTAGAATTTTCTGTGAGACCAATGAGTGATTAATAGCACAGAATGGAGTAATTGTGTAGTTAATCATTCACATCTTTGAGAAAATCTTATTTTATTTAAAGCGATTCATTTGTGACCTATGGATGAAGGTGGGGAGAGGCCTCAGTGATCATGGGTATAAACTGCTGCACAGGCCCACCTGTTCAGGGAAGTTGGGCTTCCAACAGACCCATGGGCACTATGGCTGAATCTCTCTTCCTTCAAGTCTGTGATGGAAACAGCAGCGGCCACACCACCACCAGCCAGGGAAAGTCTCTTCCTTGGGCACATGAACCAAGCAAGCACTTCTAGGCTTGCATACCTGACTGGCACACACCTTTTTCTACTAGTTAGTAAAGTCCTAGATGTTGGATTTGGGGGAAGGGCACAACACAGAACACAGAGAAGAGTAGTGACAGCCCAAAGTCACACAGCAAATAGTGGCTATGTCTTAGTGTCTTCAGGGCACATCTCTTCCACACTGGGTGAGCTCTAGGAGGGAGAAGGCCAAGTCTGATTCAGCATAGTGCTTGGCTCTGTATTGCTTGGTGAGCAAGTGAATAAACTTCCTGTACACTTACATCTCATTTTCCCAAGACACTGGCAAGGAGCTCATTTCCTCTATCTCTATGGCCCCTGGAGGCAAATGCAATGCCATGCACAAAAGTAGATGCCATCACTGGCTGGTTACTGATCAACCCCAATTTAGGCAGCTCCCAGGTTTTTACTGAATCCAGAAACATTTTTTTAAAAAATTGTTACAGTTTAGATTCTGAAGAACGTTCTCCATGGGAAGCAGATCATATTTCAGCTATTCAATGAGCCCAGGAGCCTCTGCCACATCCATTCCTGGCCATGTCCAGTGACAACAAAGATTGCATGGGGAGGAGGTGCTCTGTATAGGTTCCACCAGCTCCTCTTGGTTATAGATTTGAAGCTCTAAAGTGCTCATTGAAAAGTGTCCCCATTTATGGCTCCAGCAGGACCCCAACCTTATGGCCCATTTCAGACAGTTGCTATCTGAGTACCAGAATGGCACTGACTACAGTTCCAGATGCCAGGTCCCGCCATAGCTCAATGCTGGCGAGGTCTCTGTGTCCCGGTCCACATGTGGGGTGATGTCAGCTTTTCTCAAGGAGCCCTGAGAGGACAGATGCTCAGAATGGCTGCTCCTTTCCCTGTGAGTTATAGCCCTGCATGGGACACTGGGAACCAAGATGCTGTGTCCACATGGGTGCTGCCTGCTCTTTAGTGAGACTTCCTTGTCCAAGCTTTATCACAAAATCTTCTTGTGTTCCTCTGGATTTTGCAAATAGAAAGAAGGTCTGGTGGGGAAAGTACTGTTTACTAGCTGTGCCAGTTTATGAGCTATTGCTTCTGGAACTCTGGAGCCACCTGAAGCCAGCCCTATCTTGAGGAAGATCTACTTTGCATGTTAGTTTTAGCCTGCTATAAAAGGTGAGTGGGGCACCCTACCTGCATTCAACCCTTACTCTCTATACTTCACCTCTTCTCCAATACAGAACTATCACTCTAGAGGTTTTTCTAAACCACAGACCTGACTATGCCATCCCCAGCTAACACTCCTGTAGTGTCTACTTGTGTTTGACTCAGTACTTGATGCCTACTCTGTGCCAAGAGTGTGAGACACCCAGAGTGTCATGCTTGGGGGAGACAGTCTAGAAAACAAAATCAACAAATCAACGAAGAAGGCAGTTCACATGAATAATAATTACTATGAAAGAAAAAGAGAATGCAATGGTATGATAGAGAACTGGCATGGGGGCCTGAGGTGGCTCCTTCAAAGGGGTCAGGAAAAGCCTCTAAGGGCTGACACCTGAGTGGTGGGAAGGACCTGGCTGGTGAAGAGTGGTAGTGACAGGTAGGTAGGCAGAGGCACAGCAAGAGCAAATGTCTAGAGACAGGAGAGAGCTTGGGGGAGGACCCCAGAAGAGGCAAACTCACAGGGAGCCTTTCTAAGCCTGGACTTTGTTCTAAGCATACTGAGAAGCCATTGGGAGGATTCAAGGTGACAAATAATATAATTTGATTTGCATATTTCCAAGTTTACACTTTATGAAGACAGGATATAGTGAGCAAGAATGGAGGGAGAGACCCCTGGGGAGTGTGCTGCAGTTGACTAAGCATGAGATGGCAGGGCCTTGGGAGGGGCTGATGGCAGTGGAAGTGGAGGTGGAAGGCAGAGAATGGGTTTGAGAGAGACTTGGAGGATGAGAGATGGGGACAAATCAAAGATGAGTCCAAAGTCTTTAACTCAACCCACTGGAGGATGCTAGTTCCATTTTCTTATCTAGGTCAGAAAGCCGGTGGGGAGATGGGGGACATGTCACAGCTACAGGGGCCCAGGTAGGCTGGGTGAGATCAGGAGGAGGAGCATCTCCTCAATTTGATGTCCCCATCACCTGCCTGGCCCTAGTTAGCTCTGTTCCTGTCTTGTAAGCTCTGTGTCCTGGGCCATCACTCACTCGACTGACTGACTGTGACATCCTTACTTCTCTTTTCTGAGGTTGGATTCATACCTTGAAACCCAGTTAGGTGGCACCTCCTTCCATGTAGCCTGCCCTGGTCATCCATCTGTCCTCTGGGCCCCCAGAAAGTTGCCCTCCCTACAGTATACTTCTATACTCTAGAGTCTAGAACAGCTTGTCAGTTAGCCTACCTAGGAAGGCTTTGCTCACCTGTAGAAGGCCAGTTGGAGGGCCACCTGAATAAAAGCATCAGGGCTGAATTTCTGCTTCTTAATGAATGTTTTTCCATAGTTGTCAAAGTTATAAACAGTGAAGTCCAGATTCTTTACTATTCTGTGGGAGAAAAAGAAAAAATGCTTTTATTGCATGCAAAATAGAATTCACAAACCACAGAGTCTAATCAAGTTTCTTCAGCCTGGTCTATGTCCTAGCACTCTGGAAGTTCAAGACACAGCGCCTTACTTCCAGGAATAGATTGAGGGTCAGAGACAGTTGTTGACATTTGGAAGTGGCCAGATCAAGGGACTTTGAGCTGAAGATGAGGCTTGATTGGGCAGGATGGTGGCCCTGCTCTGGGGGTGGAGGGAGGTGGGCCTGGCTGAGGGAGGGTCACCAGGGCAGGAGAGTCATTTGCATAGGTAGAGAGAACACTACCCACAAACAAAATTCTAGAAGCCTGCTGCCCATAGAAGGAGGCCCGAGAGAAGCCATTTATTTGACCTGTTTGGGAAGGTGTGCTTAGTATCCCTATGGATTCTTTTGGCATTTTGGCCATCCTGCCAAATCCACAAACTCTTTGTCCAGGGAAAAGCCTGTTTCTCAGATGGCTACAAGCAGCATCTCCTTACTGAGACTCATCCATGTTGTGCTTTGGAAAGGAAAGTCTAGAGCCTGGTCTCTAGTCAGTGTCATCCCAGCAAAGGCTGCGTGTCTGGTCTTCACTGGTGACTAAAAATTCATTATACCCAGAAACTGCTGCTGCAGCTTCCATGACATGCCCAGGTCTTTGCGGCTTACAAATATTGTCAGAGCAAAAGGAAGATTCCCTTAGTCTATACTGAGACCCATGAGCACTGGTCTCTCCCTTCCTGCCCCCGAATCATGACCAGTCTCCTCCTCCTCAATGAATTTGGGGTCTGGGCTGACAGCCTGGTGGAGCAATACCCAGTAAGGTCCACACCATCCGTCTAGCAGCCATGCGTGAGTGCAGAGCCCTAGTGGGGCAACCCTGGCTCCCCACTCACATACTTTCTCCCTCAGGACTCCATGCTTCCTGCCTGCCCCTCTTTGAATTATTCCTCCTGTTTCAGGTGAGCTTAGCTCTCAGTGGGGCCACGCCAGGTTCTGGAGACTCAGCAGGACAGAGAGCCAGTTCCCATTAGAACTCACTCCTCAGTCTGGCCTGTTGACCCACTGTTCCCAGACAAGCTGAGCTCATGGTTACCACAGCATCCTGGAAACCTTTTGCCCAAGCTTTGCCCACCCATTTCCATGGGCAGCTCAGGACCTCCCCCACCTACAGGCCTCTCTCCAGAAGGAAGAGCTGGAGGCCTCAGGATTAAGTGGGGAACTGGTCTAACCCTTATAAGTGAGCAGGCTCCTCCTTCCTCTCAGGGCTCACCAGCGTACTGACTTACTACCCTAGTGGCCTGCTTATCCCAAGAACAGCTACGTAAGATTGAGATATCAGCACCACTTTATGGGTAAACACCTACAGCCTCTCCCATCCTTCCACAAAAGCTAGTCAGCCTCCATAACAGCTTGCAGTGGACCTGTCCTCCGTACCCCTCAGCATCTGAGCCCAGCCACACTCTGTCCAGCTCAACTACCCTAGTTTCACAGTCTCCTCTATGGCTCCCCAAACCCCTGCACAAAATCCTCTAGAGCTCCTTGCAGCTTTCAGGCCCTGTGATGTAAGGAATGTGAAGCTCTTCACAATGTGGCCCAACTTCCCTTCAGTGCCCCAACTCTGGCCATTCTCTCAGTTGCTGGTCTCCAAAGCAGTCTGGATCTCTTATGAACCTACCCTTTCCCACAGCTGCCTGAAACACCAACTCGTCCCCATCCTTCAAGGCCCATCTTTGTAAATCCTTCCCTCAATGTCCTGGCAGAGTTCAGCCCTCATGTCCTCTATGTGTTCACATCTGTAGGTCTCTCTCTGGTTTATTGCATCATACACCTTAGCTCTGGAAGTCCACTTCCTCTGCTAATGGAAGGAGGACAGGCCCTATGACACATTCATTTCTGTGTCCTCAGAGCCTGGCACACACTAGAGCCCTGCACATATGGGTGAATGAATGAATGAATTACTCACTCTCACTTCCTGAATGAGGGAATGAACAACCAAGAATCAGTTGTCAGCCCCTGGTTCCTTTCACACCTTGCCACTGCCAGGACTCCCCCCTAAGAAGGGCCCACATCTGTCCCTGGCCTTCCTGCCCGAGTCCGTTAGGGCCTGAACTGTTCTTAGGAATAAAGGCCCCTTTGTCAGGTTGCAGTGAAAATTCAAGCAAATTGAAATAGCTTGGATTCAAATGACCTATTCAAACCAGTTGTTTATTACTTCCTTGAAAGCAGGGGATGATTTCCCCACCTTGACTCTGCTCAGTCAGGTGAAACCTATGAAAAAAAAAAAAACTCCACATTTGCATTTTATGGAAATAATGGATTCTTCAGCAAGGTTATTTTCCTGAGAGTTATAACTCTCCTTTAGTTTGATTACATTTCCATGATAGGGTACGGGGGCAGAGGAGCTGGGGTTTCTGGAACCTTCCTAGGTGTCTCAGTAGCTGAGGTGGGAAAGAGTGACTCATGGAGCACATCCCCAAAGGAGACTTAACCTTCTTCTTACCGCTGAAGTTTTTCTGCAGAGGAGGCTAAAAGGCCTTGAATTTCTGGGGAGCATTTCCACCTCAGTCTCCTGGGGGCCGGCAGCTCGCTGACGGAGTCAGCTCGGACCAGCTTCTTGCTGCTCCTCATCCTGCAGGCACAAAGAAATGACCTTCTATGGCCCTGTGTGCCAGAAAGCTAGGGGCAGCATGTTTCTCTGCCCTCTGCAGTCATCTCAGTTGCTGGAAGTTCAGTGGGTATGTGCTGCCCCCCATCCCCTAATCCACTGCAGAGAAGCCACCCGAATTAGCAAGTGGTAGAGCCAGGACTCCATCTAGTCCACCTAACTCCAAAGCCCATTATTTCTTTTCACGTTTTCCTGTTTGACTGCATTATACCACTAACACTTATAAAACATTTGGAGAGAAATTGAAGCAAATGGTGCCGTGCTGTCTATGAGAGTTGGTTTGGGTTTCAGAGATCTTAAATCTCTTCCTAAATCATGGAAGAGATTCAGAATGTAGATCAGGGAGAAGTTTCTAGAAGGAGAGAATGAGCAAAATTGTAAATGAAGAAAGGAACTTGGTGTATTTAAAGGACAGAGAAGCCTTCTGACCAGCCATCTTAGAAGGGAGGGAGAGACTCAGCTAGAGGGGATGGAAGGAGGTACAGCTCTGAGACCTTCCCTCTATTCTGGGTCATCAGTTGGCCCAGCTCAGACTCAGAACTAACAACAGGGATTGATCTGAGCTTCCCTGGACCGAAGCAAATGTTCCTTTTTAGCTGAGAATTCTTTGCCAAGCCCCTCCCTAACTGCCCTAAACTTGGCAGAAGTTGGTCCCTTCTGTCCATGGCTGATAAAGTGTATGATGTCTCATTAAACCTGGTTTGCAAATTCATCTTTTGCTAATACATTTTCCAGACTAATGTAGGCCCCCATGGCCACTCCAATTTTTCTTGGCCTAGCTTGGTGGGGGCTGGGCAGTCTGGCTTTGCCTCCACTGCTGCTCTGGAGGGGTCCTGCCTCTAGACTCACATATGCTTGAGCAAGTGCTCCGTGCACTGCACCAGGACGATGCCGTCGAATGGAGAGTGTTCACACACCACGCCGCAGGTGCCATCCCGGCCCACCACAAACTGCAATGAGGAGGAGAGAGGTGACCAGGCCTTCAGTAGACTCTGCGTTTCACACCCGCCCCATGGCTCCAGGGTAGGCCTCCTGGCCTCTCAAGGGACTTTCTCCTCAAAAACACCAAAGTATGTGATCTTCTAAAAAGATCGTTACCAGGGCCTGAGAATGTGGGTGTCTCAAACAGATCTAAACTATGTGACCTCCTTTTCAGAAATGATCTGGGCAGTGAAGATGCAGCCCAAAGTTTCTTGGCTGAAGTAGCCCAGTGATTGCTGACAAGCTTTGCACACTCTCCCCAGGTCGTGGGCAAATCCTTTCAGCTTCTGTTAGTCTTGTCTTCCCCTCTCAGTGTGTGTCAGGGCCACTATATTGTACTCCGTTGTGTGATGATGTGTTTGATGACCCCTATGTGTTGATTTTATTCCCAGGATCTAGACCAGTGTCTACCCCATAGTAGGTGCTCAAGAATTTTGTTGAATGACTGAGTGAAAGATAACAATTTAATTTGAATGGCATGCAGATTCCTAGAGAGAAATAAAACCTCCCTTGATGAGAATGAGCAAAAGGTGTGCTGAGGGTGCCCCATTAACTGCTGCATGGGTTTTGTGTCAGGGACCTGAATTCCATTTCTGATGTTGCTGCCTGCTAGCTGGGAGAGCTTTCACAAGACACTTCAACTCTCTGGCTTCAGTCGGCTTGCCTTTAAAATGGATCCATTAAAGCTGGTACACAGGATTGATATAAAGACTAGAGAGAAGGTATATGAAAGGATCACAAGAACTGTAGATTACTCGTGATTTTTTTCATGACCTTACAAAGGCTGTATTTAGCTGACTTGGAAAAAGAACATACTCAGTGCATAAAAGAACTGGAACAAAGTAATAAAAATGAGATTTGATTCTTAAAGCAAAACCCGAATGAATTAGGGTCATCTTGTAACCCATCCAACACAACATCACACTCAAGAGTTACTAGGCCACCATCCCAAATCAAACAAATAAACAAGCTATTGAAATCTTTTCTGGGGCACACCTGAGATGACTCCATGTCTCCCCAATCTCTCACATAGTTGTCAGTTGCCCAAAGCTTTACTCCCATTCTTCAAACTTCCCATAGAGTTTCTCTCAAAACTCATCCCTACAGACTCTTTTCTCTCTCCCTTAGAGTCCTCTACCTTTCTCGAGCCTTTCTTCACATTCAGAGGCCATCGGGCTTCTCCAGCTCACCTGCTAATCTGTCCTGCCTTGAAGAAGAGCCCAGAGGTGTGCACAGTCACCCATGTGAGGCAGGAGGGAAGCACTGTGCCCACTCACACATTAGTGTTTTTCTGTCCCTGTCATTAAAAGAAATAGAGGCAAATGGTGCCTTTTAAAAACTGCTACAAAGCTTTACTATGTTTCAGGTCTTGTACATCCATTATATCATTTCACTCCCACAGCTGCTCCGTGAAAGATTACAAGCCATTAGCACTGCTGGTGGAGGCTGAAACAGCCAGCACACCAGCAAGAGAACTCATCAGAAATTGCAGAATCAATATGCAAATCAATAAAAAGGATAACCTGCAGAATGTACAGGACAGAGAAAGAGAAAAATAAGCCCAAAAACGCTTATCAGTGTGAGTGATGCTAACCCAAACACAGAGATGGTCGGCTACTATTTAATATGGTCATTGTGAACGTGTAGTGGCTTTAAAAATATACAAGATTAGATTCAGGATTGGCATGCTGGGGAAAAAAGAATGGAAGAATAGGAACGAATGGTCCAAACTCGACCTCATCCCCACCTGTGTGAGTGTTTTTCTCCAGGTCAAAGTGAGTGTCTTGTTTCTGGCTTGATGTCATAGGAATGAAAAAAATATGAATTCCTTTATTTCATTTTATGGCTTTTCTTCTGTGGAGATGCTGGGTTGCTCTACTTCTCAGAAATGGAGGGACATGTGCTAAAATGGCCAGACAAGGGCGAAAGAAAAGCTAACATATCTGGACATCAGATGTGATTCTTGCTGAATGTGTTGAGGATTTGTTCGGTGGGAGCCTGAGGCATGCCCACTCCTTACAGTGTATGATGGGAGATGGAAAATGAGCCCCAGGTCCCACCCAGAGAGTTCCCTGGCCTGGCACAGGCTGCAGAAGGTTAGGTAGTTTGAGTTGGGTTTAGCCACTTGCTCTTGAGAAAAGTCCTGGCCAGTTCATAGGTTCATACCAATGGCACATCTCTAGTCACTTCAGCTCCCTTGGCCCCACACGCAGCATCCTGGGCAGCAGAGGCCAGTGAGTGAGTGTGCCAGATGTAAGCACAGTGCTGGCTCGGGCCACTGGCCACGCCGCAGGGGATGCTTACCTGCAGTGACTTGTCATACCAGCGGTTTGCCCCATTCTTGCTGCAGCCTCCACCATGAAGGAGCTGGAGCGCCCTGTTGGTGTCACTGAGCTCCAAGCCCCCTGGGGCATCCAGGCAAACTAGGCAGATGCAGCGCTCAATCATGTCCAGTGAGTCCCGGTTGGTAGAGTCTGCAGGGCAGACAAGCAAAGCCTTAGCACTGCCCCACTTGAGGCCTGGGGTTCCCTCTGCACAGCCCCATATACACCAGAGGCAGGCAGATACACACATGGACACCCAGATCTTGAGCCAGTCCTCACCCCTCTCCTATTCCAGTTGGTGGGCCATGAAGTCAGCCAGACTGTCCTGAGCTTCTGTACTAACCCCAGGGCTCAGCTCATCCTCAGAGTCCCTGCAGTAGTCCCTCCCTCCAGGTGTGGCCAGTTCTGCCTCCAGATGTGTGGTCATTGGTCCTGCTTGACAGGATGAAGGGGGCTGGTGTAGGGCCTTCTCCATGGACGTTAGACACTCAGACCAGCCTACGCCAGGGGAGGAGCTCCAATCCCTTCATTTAACAGCACCCCCCCACACACACACACTAGTACCCAAAAGCCACATCTGGCACATAGGCATGTTTATTTGTCTTGAACTATGATTTTCAAACATTAATTACTAGAATTTAAAATTAGTCAATTTCATATGAATATTTGAAGTAAGAGAGTAAGAATGCTTCTCTCCCTGCCATCCAGCAGTCATGTCGATATAGAGGGCAGATGGAAGAGCCAAGCTGCCCTGAACATGTATCCAGATGGGGGTTATTTCAGGCCTGTGGAACTCATTAGGACAAATAGGTTAAAAGCCACTGAGTTGTGCAGGAGATGTGTCACCAAAGGAACTTGACTCCTCCATGGGAACATTGGGCATGGAGTTCCTCCCAGAATAGAGCTGGGCTGGCCAGATGGGCTGCAGGCAGCCTCCTCCACCAAGCACAAGAATGTTCACAAAGCCTGTCCAATGGGACCCGACCATGGCCATGGCTGGTGCTGCTGTGTGTCCCCTCTCCCAGTCAGGAGTCTTTACAGTATTGATTGTGTTCTTTTTTCACCATCCTATACATGGTGTGGCATCAGGACCCAACAGGGAGGCTGTAAATCTCCCAAAGATCAAGACTTCTGGGCTAGATGCTGTAACAGGATGAGGGTTACTGCCACACTCCACAAGTCCCAGAATATTCTATGCATGGGAAAATGGGGAGTGTGGTATTTGGAGGCAAAAGGGCATCATGTGTCAGAGATTGCTAGTTGCATATTGCAATATCCATTCCCCTTTTAGTCATAGGGTGCCTAGTTTTCAGCTTGGCCTGGGGACAGCCAGAACCAAAGCTACATTGCCCAGCTTCCCTTATGGCTAGAAGGAACCATGTGTCTAAATTCTGCCAACAAGATCTAGAAACATGATAATGACATCTTCCAAGAAACCTCTTTAAAGATAATTAGCATATGCTCTTTGCCCTTCTTCCCACCTTCCATTCTGCGACCTAGAACAGAAGTGTGATGGCCAGAGCTCTAGTCTCCATTTGGAACCGTGAGGATGAGGGCCACGCCCCTGCAATGAGATGGAAGAACACTAGCCATTATGTATCAGCTCTGGCTCACCAAATCTAATCCTAACTTATACTGTTATATACTGGTGATGTTGAGTTCACATTCTTACACTGCAAGAATTTGCTGGAGCTGAGAAGCTGCACCCTTGGTTTGCCACAATCCTCTATCATTTATTTATCCCATTTGGTTGCTACATTTAAATTCCAGGTCCTTGCCCAGAAGCTGTTCTCTTTGTGGGAGAGAAGCATACTGAGGATTCCTCCAAGATGACAGTCAAATCCTTCCCTGTTCCCTTTTGTCCCAGCATCAAGGCACTCACTTGGGTGTCCCTGGCCCTGGGTGATGACTTTTTTATTTTCTGTAGTCAGCCTAGGCATGCAACCCTCTACATGTGCAGCCACATGCACCTTTCAGCTCCTGCCCCTCCCCCTCGCCACCAGGATCCCAGTGACCACTGAGTCAGAATGCCTGCTTTCAGAGCCCCTGGCTCTAGAGGCTTCTCTTCTTCTAGAACCTCAAGCTAAGAATTATGCCCATCATTGATCACAGGCATCTGAAATCTGCCTTCCTGAAGTTCAAAGAATGTATGGGAGCAGCATCTGTTTCTACTCTTAGGCTCAAGGTCCCCCTTCATCTTCTATTTATCAGCCAGATCCTGCCTATGGGTCAAAGCTAAGCATAACAGCGTCTACCCTGGTCAGTGGGAGGCTGAGTCCACACACAGCTTATGCTGCCAGTAGGGGACAACTCCAGGAATGCACCTGTCCTCTTCTCGGACTGGCTAGGGACAAGGGGTGGCTATCGGTGAGGTCCTGTGTGCTCCTCCTACTCTTGGCCTCGCCCTGGCCTCTCTGGGCTGCTCCCTCACTCAGGCATGTGAAGAGTTCCCCTTGCTGTCAGCCTTGAGTGAGGCAATCCCTAAGACCCTGCTCTGGGATTCCTCAACACTTGCTGGGCACACAGATGCTAAGGCCACCTGTGCTGTTCCCTATTTCAGCCCAGGTGATTACTCCAGTTTCATGGAAGGTTTCCACATGTCTTCATGTGAAAGGAGTCTCTAGTTCCCACCCATCCCATTCCTCCCACTTTTTGAAAATCCTGGGGGAAAGAGCCATCGCTCACAGCAGGCCTTCCACTCTGGAGAGTGAGCAGCAAGCCGGCCCATTCTCGGTCATCCATTCCTCCTTGTCTAGAATGAGGGTTTGGGGAGTACTGTCCTTTCAGATGCCTCTTGACCTCTATGGGGCTAGGATGACTCATCACCTTCCACATGGCCTCTTGGGCTCTCCTACCTCAGTCTGATCAACTTCAAGGCTTTGGGCCCTGCCCTAAGGAGCTAAAGGTAAATGAGACTCTCATCATTTTCCTGGAGAAACTTGCTTTCCCTCTGCTCCTTAAGTGTGGTGTAGTCGCTGCATCACACCTTTAACCTAAAACAGTTCCTCCTGCCCATCAGGTAGAATTCAAACTTCTAAACACAGCCCCTGGGCTCCAGGGCTCACCTCTGTTGCCCCCTGACTCCCTGCATGGACCTCACACCAGCCTCCTACCACTCTCTGGACACCTGTGAACAGGATTGTCTCCAGAATAGGGGCCCTTCTCCCACTCTGCCTATCAAAGCTCTGCTCCTAGAATCCTCCTGAACTCTGTAATCCTCTAACAATGCTGGCCCTGTGCCCAGGCATGGTGAGAGCAGCCCAGACAGAGTATCCGCCCTCTAGGAATTCTCATACCTGAAGCCACCTGCTCAGTGCTCTGTCCACCAGGCCAGCCTCACACAGCACTTGGGCCCACTGTATCCTACCTCATAGCATATGCTCCTATAGCTCATGACCCTGCCACTGTCCCCAGAACCCCCATGTTTCAAAAAGTCACTGCCAGTCCAGCCGCAGAAACCCTAATCTGGTCCCCTTTCCCTATATCTGTGAGCTCACATAGGGTGGGGCCTGAGTCATCACCTTAGGCAGACACAAGAAAGTATCCATGGCTTACAATGGACAGATGAGGCTGAGATCTGTGTGCACAGCTCAGACTGGGGATCCAGAAGAGCCCTGGCAGCACACAGGAAAGGGCCATGTCCTCTGGAGGGTCAGAAAACCACTACTTTTGGGGCATAGAGCCTCATGGCAGAGAGAAGGTTAGGGAGGAGATGGGAAAGGATTCCTTACCCTTTGCAAGGCTCCAAACCCTGCCCCTCTCTGCTCTAGTACGAGTCCCTGCCAATGTCCATGGTTCCTGGCCCTGTACCGTGTGCTGTTCTAGGGGTTCCCTTGGGCTCGCAGGCTGGCCAGTGACTTCAGAGCATGGGAGGGCTTAGCCAGGCCTGGGTCAGATTCAAATACGCAGAGAGGAAGGGAGAAGCGTGTCAGGAAGGAGATAAGAGTGCTAAAAAGGTCTGAGGACTGGAAGGTAGACACCCAGGCTTCTGTGTGGAGCTTATGGGTGAAGGCATGCAGGACTTAGGTGAGGCTGGAATGACATTGTAAAGTGATGCTAACCTTTGTTGAACACCTAGTATGTGCCAAACATCAATCTAAGCACCCATACTAATGAATATGGGACACACACTATTATCAGTGCCACTCACTGGTGAGGAGCAGAGAAGATATGTGTCTTGCTTAAGCTTACCCAGTTAAATGGATGGAGCTGGGCTTGATCTAAACTCAATGCCTAGACTATGAGCAGATCGTCAAGGATGGAATGGCAGCATCAGGAATATGGACTTCATTTAGCAACAGCAGGGAGCCACTGGAGGATCTGGGCACAGGTTGATGTGATCAGAGCAGAGTCTAGGATGCTTAGCAGCTTGGGAAGGCTGTGGGCCTGGAAGCCTGCCAAGTGGTCATAGGCAGCCCCAATGCTGCCTACCTTGGCTTTTTCAGCCATGTCCTGGTGAGCTCTAGGGAGCCCAAGCTTGGTATCTGCCTACTGCAAGGTTTCCTTAGGAAGAGCTCCAAGGCCAAAGTGGAGTGAGCAAGTTTCAGCTCTCCAGGAAGCCCATAGGAGTCCAACCAGGATACTGGGGAGCAGGCTTGACATTGCATTTAGATAGGAGAGTGGATGCAATGCACACTCCTTCCTAGCTAGGCAACTTGAGGCAGACAGCAAAAAAGGATAGCTTCTTAGGCATCAGTGCCCCACCCTCCTCCAGACAGAAGAGAGGGTCCCTGGGAAGGGCTGAGCCATCACCACTGCATGCTGGTTGTGCAGGACTTTGGAGCTAAGCACCAATCAACAGGAACCAAGTCCTGGCTCATTAGACAGAGTGAAATGGAAGCAGGACAGCCGAACAGGGATGCCAGGTGGCCTTGCAAATGAACTCCCTGCACACAAGGAGCTGATCGGTCAAATGCTGACAAGTTTATCATGTAAGGCAGAAAATAAACTACAGCCTAATTCATTCACCATGACTCTGGTCCAAATGTAATGGAAACAGGGAAGTGGGCTGGAGGCACATGGCAGGGGCCGTTTGTCTTGTGACATCCTCATCAAGCACACGGAGGCTCTTTAATGTGGTAAATCAATCTTCCTCAAGGAGTCCTTGCTTAATAGTGAGAAGTCTGAGTTGAGTAATAGGAGGAGCTTGCTCTGCCACCCACGCCTGGGGAGTTGATGGCTTTGGCGATGCAGAAATTCCAGAGGATACGAGGCATTGGAGGGCCATGGAGCTTCTGTTAGAGGTAGAAAGCTTACAGACTGTGACTAAGGTGAGCAAAGGCAGAATCAACAAGGTACCTCTGCCTTTGGAGGGCTGCAGAACACTCAGGTGCTATTGTCTAACACACACACACACACACACACACACACACACACACACACACACACACAGAGCCTTCTCTCGGATACTTGCTTCTTCTGATCTATTCCTTAGGAAGGTGGCATTGGGCACATTCTCAGAGGCTTGTAGTTTCTAAACCATTGACAAATGCATTTGAATATCTTCCCTACTCAGATCATATCTCCTTTAGGGGAAAAATCTGCCATCACACATCCTATATACTTCTTTATTCTATGGTTTATGGGGTAATCTTTATGCTCCCAGTCCCCAGAGGCTATGTGATTCTAACAAATGTATTTCTTGCCCAATTAAATCAGGTTCTTGCAAATCAGAACTGCTTTGACTTGAGATACAAAAGCTTCCTTAAAGAGCTCAAGAAAGAAGAATTTCTGCTTTCAGGACGATCAAGTGGACTTTTCTTTATTCCTACCACTAAAAACCCTGGACATTATATTTAAAACAAATGTAGAAGAGTCTTAAAGATGGAGAGAGGAAGGCAGAGTGACTAGGAACCTTAGGACCCAAGGATAGTGGGTTCCCTGGATGTTATGGACTAAACCGTGTCTCCTCCATCCATCACCATATTCATATGTTGAAGCCCTAACCCCCAATGTGACTATATTTAGAGACAGAGCCTTTAAAGAGATAATTAAGGTTAAATGATGTCATAAGCTAATATGCCTGTTATCCTTATAAGAACAGGAAGAGACATAGAGATGTGTATGCACAGAGAAAAGGCCATGTGAGGATGTGGTGAGATGGCAGTCATCTATAAGCCAGGGAGAGGCACCTCAGGAGAAACCAACCCTGCCAACACCTTGATCTTGGACTTCTAGCTTCCAAAACTGTGAGAAATAAATTTCTGTTGTTTAAGCCACTCAATCTTTTGTTATGGTAGCCCTAACAAAAGAACACACTGAGTTTTCTGTTTTACCTGAACTATCCCAGACTTGGAGTTGAAGTAGCCAGCAACCTAAAAACACAAACAAGTGTGAACCTGACAAAAGTTTGCTCTCTTTAACTAAAGGACCAGATAAGGGGCAAGCTAGCAAGACAGAACACTTTTAGATAATGATAACTTACCCCCTCACTCCCATGCCAGCAAAGATTGAGTGAAGAGTCTAGACTTCCATCATCATCACTCTTTAATGAGGCATCTCATCTTGGATAGTTTCAGAGAGGGCATGGTCTCAGATGGAAGCTGGGACTTTCTTCTTCATTAGGTGGTAACTACTATCACAGTTGCTCTCCATACAGCATCAGGAGAGACCATGTGGGGAGATTGAATTCCCACCCCCGACTAGTAACAAGGAGTACCCTCCCCTGGTGTGTCAACGTAGACCACATAAAGAACCAGGACTTCTACAACTACCAGATGTAACAAGGTGGCACCTGCCTCTGCTGGAGCAGTGTCAGAAGAAGTCAGCTAAAACAAAAGATTTGTTTTTATTTTATTTATTTTATTTATTTTTTTATACCTACAGCACCTGGTCTCCGTAGGTGGTCTCCCATCCAAATACTAACCAGGCCCGACCCTGCTTAGCTTCCAAGATCAGATGGGATTGGGCATGTTCAGGGGAGCATGGCTGTAGTCAGGGTGGTATGGCCGTAGAAACAAAAGGTTTAAATAAGGTCCATAGTTTTAGAACATAACACATTCAAGTTTCAATAGAAAAATCACTTGCCATACCAAGAACCAGGGAAATCTCAACTTTAATGAAACAAGACAACTAATAAATGCCAACATAGAGATGACAGAAATGTTAAAATTATTTGAAATTATTTTAAAATTAGCTATCATAAAAATTCATGATCACATGCAAAACAAATAAAAAAAAACAGAGAGTCTGCAAAAAAGTAAAAGATATAAAAAATAAAGCCAAATGGTAATTTTAGAACTAAAAAATATAATAGGCAATATAAAAAGCTCAGTGAATGGGCTCAATGGCAGAATGTAGGGGGCAGAGAAAAGAATCAGCGAACTTAAAGATAAGGCAATAGAAATTAGTCATATGAACAGAGAGAAAATAAACTAAAAACAAAGAAGGAGGAGGAGGAGGAGAAAGAACAGAGCTTAAGGGATCTGTGGGACAAAAGATCTAACAATCATGTCATTAGAGTCCCAAGAGAAGAGGAAAAAGAGCAGGGCAGGAAAGTACTTAGAAAAATAATGGCTGGAAACTTCCCAAATTGGGCAAAAGGCATAAACCTAAAGATTCAAGAAGCTCAGTTAATCTCAAACAGGATAAATTCAAAGAAATCCATACTAAAGCATACCATAGTCAAACTTCTGAAAACTAAAGATGAAGAAAAAAATCTTGAAAAAATCTTGAAGCAGAGAGAGAGAAGGAGATAGAGAAATGACACTTTACCTATAGGAAAAAACTTCAAATTACAGCGTATTTCTTATCAGAGACCAAGAAGGCTGGTGGCACAACCTTTTTCAAGTACTGAAATAAAAGAACTGTCAATGTAAAATCTCATATACAGCAAAAATATCCTTTGGGAATGACGGAGAAATCAAGACATTCTCAGATGAGGAAAAACTAAGGAAGGAAAAACAACATAAAGTGTAAAAATCTTAGTAAATAAATTTTCATTCTCTTTCTGAGTTTTTAAAATTATATTTCACTGTTGAAGCAAAAATTATAGCACCACCTAATGTAGTTTATATTAGAGGAAATATTTATATTAGAGGAAATATTTAAGGCAATTATAAATGAGGGAGAGTAAAGGTATGTAAAGGGTGGTAAATTTTCTATACTTTACTAGAAGTTACAAGATTTCAGCACCAATAGAGTGTGATAAATTATGTATATATAAGGTAATACTACAGAACCACTAGAAAAAGCTATACAAGCAGATATACTAAAACATTACAGATAAATCAAGATGGAATTATAAAATATGTTCAAGTAACTCAAAGAAGGTAGAAAAAAAGCAAGAATGAAAAGCAGAAATGAAAAACAAAACAAAACAAAAAATAAAATGGCAGAGTTAAACCACAGCATATTAATAATTACATTGACAGAAATTGATAAAGTAGATTAAAAAAAATGTCCCAGTTATATGCTATCTCCATAATTCACATCAAATGTAATGATACAGGTTGCTTGAAAGTAAAAGAAAGGAAAAGTATATATCAAGCAAACATTAATCAAAAGAAAGTAGAAGTGGCTATATTAATATCAGATTATGTAAACTTCAAGCAAAGAAAATTATCAGGATATTACATTTTTAAAAAAGAATCAATCAACCAAGAACACATAACAATCCTAAATGTGGTATGTACCAAACATACCACAAAATATTTGAAGCAAAAACTGACAGAACTGAAAGGAGAAATAGACAAATTCATAATTGTATTAGGAGACTTCAACACCCCTCTCTTGATAACTGATAGAACAACTAGACAGAAAGTAGGTAAGGACATAGAAGGACTCAACGATATAATCAATCAAGAAGATCGAATTGACATTTAAAGAACACTCCACCCAACAACAGTAGAATGCACATTCTTTTCAAGTGCCTATGGAATATATGTGTCAAAGTAGACCATATCCTAGATCATAAAACACCCTCAACAAATTGAAAAGAATTAAAATTACACAAAATGTATTCTTTGACCACTGGAATCAAAGTAAAAATAAGTAACAGAAAAATATCGGGAAAAGTTATTTGGAAACTAAACCATACTTTCCCAAATAAAGCCATGGGTCAAAGAGGAAGTCTTAAAATTTTTTTTTAAAAATTAAAATGAATGAAAATAAAAATATACCATATTAAGATTTGTGAAGCCCAGCTAAAGCATTTTCGAGAGGGAAATATATAGCGCAAATGCTGACATTAGGAAAGAGAGAAAGTCTCAAATGAATAATATAAGCTCTCGCCTCAAGAACCAAGAAAAAAAGATGAAGTAAATACAAAGCAAGCAGGAGGAAGGAAATAACAGAGAGCAGAAATCAATGAAATTGAAAACAAAACAAAAAATAGAAAATCAATGAAAAGAAAGCTAGTTCCTTTAAAGATCAATCAAATCTCTAGGAAATCTGACGAAAATAAAAAAAAGAGGGAAAGACACAACATCAGGATAAAACAGGATATCATTGTAGACCTTGCAGACATCAAAAGCTTAATTGAGAAATACTATGAACAACTCTACAGACATAAATTTGACAACTTAAATGAAATAGGCCAATCCTTTGAAAAGTATAAACTACCACAATGTACCAAATATAAAATAGATAATTTAAATAACCCTATAGCTATTAAGAAATTAAATTTGTAAGTTTAAAACTTCTGAAAGAGAAATCTCCAGGCCCAGATGGTTGCACTGGACAATTCTTCCAAATGTTTAAGGAAGAATTAACACCAAATATACACAATTTCTTCTACATATTATAAGAGGAGGATACTCTTCTCAATTCATTTTATGAACCCAGTGCTACCTTGACACCAAAACAAGACAAAATACAAACACACACACACACACACACACACACACACACACACACACACACCCCGACCAACAGACCAGTAATCCTAATGAACATAGATACATAAATACTAAACAATATATAAGCAAATAGAATTAAGTAACATAATATAAAAAGAGTTATACTCCATGACTAAGTGGGTCTTATTCCAGGTATGCAAAGCTGGTTCAATATTTGAGAATGAATCGATGTAATCCATCATATTAACAGACTACTTAAAAATACATGATTATATCAATTGATGCAATGAAAGTATTTGACAAAAATCAACATCTACTCATGATAAAATCTCAACAAGCTAGGAAAAGAGAGGAAGGAACTTCCCCAACTTCATAAAGAGCATCTACAAAAAAGCCTATAGCTAACATCATACTTAAAGGTGAAAGATTGCATGCTTTTCCCCAAAGATCAGGAACAAGAAAGGACACCCACTCTTACCACTGCTGTTCAACACAGTACCACAGTACCAGAAGTTCTGGCCAATGAAACAAGGCAAGAAAAGGTAATAAAAGGGATACAGATCACAAAGGAAAAAGAACTGCCCATATTTTCACATGACATGATTGTTTATGTAGAAAATCTTAAGGAATCTACAGAAAAAAAAGCACTAATAAATGAATTCAACAAGTTTGCAGGATACAAGATAAACATATAGAAATCCATTGAATTTCTGTAAATCAGTGACAAACACATGAACATCAAAATTAAAAATAAAATACCATTTACCATCATGCAAAACAAATGAAATACTTCAGTGTAAATCTAACAAAAATTACAGGACTTGTATGCTGAAACTACAAAACACTAATGAAAGAAATCAAAGAAGCTCTCAGTAAATGGAGAGATATACCGTGTTCATGCATCAGAAGACTCAACATAGTGAAGATGTCAACTCTCCCCAAATTGATATACACATTCAACACAGCTCCCATCAAAATCTCAGCAAGACTTTTTGTAGATATAGAAAAGATTATTCTAAAGTCTATGTGGAAAGACAAAAGAACTATGATAGCTAAAACAATTTTGAAAACAAATGAAGTTGGAGGAATCAGTATATACAATTTCAAGACTTATTATATAGCCACATAACCAAGAACACGTGGTATTGGCAGGGAGGTGAACACATAGATCAATGGGTGAGAATTAAAAAAACAAGAATAGACTCATATAAATATAACCAACTTATTTTGACAAAGGTGTAAGAGTAATTCAATAGAGAAAGGATTCAACAAATGTTGCTGGAGCAATTGGACACCCATAAGCAAAAAAAAAAAAAAAAAAAAAGGCCTGGATATAAATCTCGTTATATATATATATACTACTTCAAAATGAATTGTCAATTTAAATATACAATGTTATATAAAACTTTTAGAAAAAATATAGGAGAAAGTCTTTGGGATCTTGGGCTAGGCAAAGAATTCTTAAACTTGACACCAAATACGCAGTCCATTATATTGGGCTTTTTTTACTCAGTGAAGCATCTTATTAGGAAGATGGAAAGATAAGTTACAGATTGGGAGAAAATATAAAACCATGCATCCAATAAAAAATTTATAAAGAGTACATAAGCAATTCTTAGAACTCACAGTAAAACAAACATACAACAACAACAAAAACCAACAATCTAATTGAATAATGAGTAAATGATATGAAATTATATTTCTCTAAAGAGGATATAGAGGTGGCAAATTAGCAATAAAAAAAAATTCAACATCATTAATTATTCAGAAAAATGTAAATTAAAACTACAATAAGATATGAATATAGACCTATTAGAATGACTAAAATAAAAAATAGTGACAACACTGAATGTTGTTGAAGATGCAGAGAAACTGGATCACTCATACATTGCTGATGGGAATGTAAAATGACAAAGTCATTCTGGAAAAGGTTTTAGCAGTTACTTAAAAAACTAAACATGCAGATATCATATGACCTAGCAATTTCATTCCTGGGTATTTTTCCTGAAATGGAAATTTATGATCACACATGAACCTATGTGTATATGTTCATAGTAGTTTATTTGTAATAGCCAAAATGTAGACACAAATCAGATGTCCTTCAATGGATGAGTGGTTACATCACCCATTGTGATACATCCCTACCATAAAATACATGAAAAGGAATGAACTATTAACATATGCAACAACTTGGGTGAATCTCCAGAGAATTATGCTGAGTGGAAATAAACTAAATCTCAAAAGGTTACATATTGTATGATTCCATTTATATAGCATTCTTGAAACAATAACAACATTATAGAAATGGAGAACAGATTAGTGATTGCCAGGGGTTAAGGAGGGGACAAACAGGAGGGAAGTGGATGTGGGTATAAAGGGGTCATTGTGGGGATGGGAATGTTCTCTATCTTGACTATCTCAATGTCAATATCATGGTTGTGATGTTGACATACTAGAGTTTTGCAAGATATTAGCATTTATGGGGAAAGGATACAGGCAAGATTACATCTCACAAGTGCATGTGCATCTACAATTATCCTCAAATATGTTTAATTTAATTTCAAAAAAGACTGGGGCCAAAAATTGCTCCTTCCTCTGGGCTCTAACTACCCTTCCCACAAAGGCGGATGTTAAGAGCTATCAGACTTCCAGAATCAAGGGAGGGGTGGCGAGTGGAGAAGGGCAAGAAATACAGGAAGAACACCTCACAGCTGCCTTGTACTACAAATACCATTGTGCTGCCTATGATTTCATGGAAAGCGAGGGCCGGAGAGATGGTCACCATGGGAAAATGAAAGGAGAGAAGTGTCTGTAGTCTGTGCTCACAGGGCATGTGGTTTGTGGGGAGACTGAGGGAAGCAAAAGAGCATCCCAGAGTTAATAAGGGTTGGGGTTTCATGCAAGGAATACAGGCTATTCAGTCTGAGGCCACAGGCCACTCTCACTGACTGCATGGACACTGCCCATTCAACAGGTGCACATTTTCAGTTCATCAGGTTTTTCTAGAGAGGTTGTGTTCCCAGAGTATCTCCTCAAATCTAATAAAATTTATTTCTTAGCTAATACCCTCTGCATACCAGGCACCTGATCACTGCTTTGCAGCCCCTCCAAATCCCCTTGGTCCTATCCACAAGGAGGGGCTGCCACCTCCATATCCTAGCCTAGGGAGCCAGGCTCCAGAGGACAGCAGAGACATCAGGTCAAGGCCAGGCCTCTTGCCCTAGACTGTGTGCCTCTCCCAGTCTGGATGCTCTGGTCCATAAAAGTCTTCATGCTTCCACTGTGGGAGCAAGGCATTGGCTCAAGCCCCATCTTCCCCCAAGAAAGAAAATAGCATTCAGCCTCGAGAGCCCAGGAGGTATTTCTGGGCCAATTAAATCAGAGAGGCTGTTATTGCTAATGTGTAATTGGTTTTTAAAGCAGCAGACTTGCCAATCTCTGGATGACAATATTTAAATAGCAAAATGCCCCATTCCAAGTGGTTCTTGTAAACCATGACCGATGCCTTCTGCAGATGCAGCCACCTTCTGTCATCTCCCTCCTTGAAAGCAGTGGCTCAGCTCTAAATGACTGCTGGGGATAAATATTTATGGGACTGTGTAAATGGAGACATCTGCTTCCAAGTTTGTTGGCAGGATCTCCACAGCAGCACCCAGGAAAGCTGGTGGTGGGGGTGGGGGGCTCTCCGAGCTGGCTATCCTTTTCCTACAAATTGACAAGTGCTGTAGTCTTCCAGACTCAGGGCCAAATGTCTAATTAAATTTCCAGACCAGGATAACGGTGTTGGTTCCTCCTGGGTTCAGGAAGCCATAGCTTTGCAGCTTGCTGGGGAGGGAGGTCCTAGGAGGATGTGCATGTCCCTCCTGAGGCCTCGAATCCCACCCCTGACTGCCAGGCCCTGCAGATCTCAGGCTTGGAAGGCGGATGCCCCAGGGTCAGTCCCGGCCTCACAGCTGACACCACCAAGGGTGGGTTATCTCAGCCTGTGGAAGACCCAGCCTCCTCCATTCCATGAGGTTGAAATCTCCCTTCATGGGCTATAATGAAGACCTAAAGCAACAAGGGACCGAAAGTGCCCAGGGCAGGGCCCAGCATCAAGGGGGAAACTACATGCACAATAGCTGCTAACATCTGAACAAAGGGGTCCCATACTGGGCTGTGAGTGTTTAGACATATATATTCCTTGGCTGCACTCTTGTCTCACTGGAAAATCACTGGGGCGATGGAATCTATTTTTGTTTTTTGTTTTTTTTTGTTTTAAGGAGTTCTTGAGATGACCCCGATGTCGTTAGCCAGCTCTAGTCACACAGACGTTGGCTCACTTGGGTTTAGTTTCAAGTCCCAGTGGGCACAGGAAGCCCTCCTGGGTTATGACAGGCAGAGGGGTGAGGTCCCCACAGGCCCTCAGGACTCCTGTTGGAGGCACTCCTTTGATTTTATTCCATCTACTTTTGTCCTAACAATTCTACTTATTCCAGTCTCCCAAACAAAGACCGCAGGCTTCTGAAGACAGTGATGGTCCTGGTGTGGCTTGGAGCTCTTAGACCCCCAGGAGGGCTCTCAGCATTGGCTATGGATGATCCAGCTGTGGATACACACATATGTCCTGCACCATGATCTCAGTGAACTCTGTATGAGAAGCTCTGTGTGAGAGGCTGTGGGGGTATGGAGACACTGGGCACAGAGTGAGGGCATAGGCTTTGCTGCAGACACCTGGCTCCATCGCTTGTGAGCTGTGCCACAGTGGCAGTTACTGGACCTCTGTGAGCTCCACTCTTTTATTGTCACAGCAGTAGAGTCAGATTGAGGAGCCTGAGAACTCATAGAGAGAGTGGACCACCTCTTCTCTCAAGGAGAAAGGAGTGATGAAATCAACCTGTCCTGCAGGGCCTCAGTTGACCCTCTGAGAATTCAGGTACAGATTTCATCTGAGCTCCACCAAGACAAAAGGAAATCAGCTTGGCCAAGGTCTCTTGCAGGATGACACCTGCCTGGTCTCTGCCCAGGTCTCTGGAAGGGAGATGAAGACCATAGGATTTCAGTTGTGATGCCCTGAAAAGCACCCACCTCAAGGTGTCAATTATGATACTGCTATGGGCTGGAAATGTGTTTCCACCCCAACTCCAGCCAGGTAGGCATTCCTGGAACTAGGAGAGAATAACGTCCCAGAAGTTAAGGGGTTGGGAGCATTGTTTAGAATGATGACAACTGCCCCTAGGTCTGTCACTGGCACTCCCATGCCCTGATGCTCCAGTGGCCTCTGCATGGGCTCAGCCCTCACCCCTTCTCCTTTCCTCTTTCCTGATTCCTTCATGATGCCTGGCTAGTGATGGCTGGTTCCCTGCATCAGTAATCTCTTCTGAAAGTGTTCTGTTCACCTTCTGCCTCAACTGGAGGCAGTCCCTGGGGGTACATATCCCTGTGCCCAATCATCATTCAGGTAGCTTGAATGTCCTTGTGGATGACCCAGGCCTAATCTTCCTCTCTCAGCCTCTCAACCTCCCAACTTTGACAGTCTAGCCTCAGCATCCACTCCTGCAATCATATCTTGGAACTATCACTACCAGGAACTACCCCCACTGAAGTCTCAGTTTCAAACATCCCATACTCTTGACTTATCTCACTGATACCCCAAAAACCATCGGCCCCACTACCTATTTCGACTATCCATCATCCACGTCTGTCTTTCACTTCCTTTCTGTCATGGGCTGAATTGTGTCCTCCCAAAATTCCTAAATTGAAGTCCTAATTCCCAGTACCTCAGAATGAGACTGTATTTGGGAGTGAGGTCTTTATTGAGATAATTAAGGTAAAATGAGTTCAGGTTATTAGGGTGGGCCCTAATCCAACATGACTAATGTCCTTATACGAAGAAGAGATTAGGACACAGACATTCACAAAGAAAAGACCATGTGAAGACACAAGGAGAAGACAGCCATCCGCAAGCCAAGGAGGCAGGCCTCAGAAGAAACTAACCCTGTTGATACTTTAATCTCAGATCGCTAGCTTCCAGAGCTGTGAGAAAATAAATTCCTGTTGTTTAAGCCACTCAGTATATGGTACTTTGTTATGGCAGCTGGAGCAGACTACTATGCCTCCTTACTGAGTTCAGGTTCCAACATTATAACTGTTTCCTTGTCACACACACCCTTCCCTTGGTCATATTCACAAGCTTTGTCCAAAACTGGTGATTCACCCACCTACTCCTTGCCTGAACCTGAAGAGCTGAACATTGTGGGGAGTGGGGGTGGGGGATGGTGCAAAACAATGCTAATTTTTTTCTCCTAAAATGTATGATCACAAGTCCTCAAATATGAGTAAGTTCTCTTTCCCACTTTCTGAAAGCCTATTTCATGTGTTCTCTTTCATCTTCAGAATTTCATCCCCTGCCTCTCAGCTCATGGATGTGGCTCTGTCGATCTGAGACCAGAAGTCACCAGTCGGGAACCTCCTCATTCTCCCACTACCATAGCACAATCTTATGTATCTCGGACCCAGGTTTCTGTTTTCCTTGCACAAACCAAAAGCTTCTTTTTCTCTGGGCTCTGTTTCAAGAATTCCAGGACTGGTTTTCTGTGTGAAGGACTGGTTTTCTGCTATGCAGATGATACAGTCAGTGCTAACTGGATTAATCGGACTTCTGAAGAGAAGGTGCATGTGCCCCTCCTTTCTGTCACACATCCCTGTTGCAAGAATTCCATCTTTCCATTGACCTTCTCTCTCCTCATTAATAATTCTCTTATGGGATTAACTCCATGAATTTGTCTACATGCAACCATGCCCTTGCCTCTCCTACTAAAAACACTTTCCTTGATCCCTTCCTTTTCCAGCAATTTCTCCATTTTTCTGCTCCTTTTAAAACCAAACTGTGAAAGAGCCATCCACACTTACTGATGCTACTTATTGACCTCATCAACAATTTCTCCCTGCTTTTGGATCACATCCATCAGCCTACAACCATTCACTCTTCCCACTACTCCAGTCTGACCTCCGTGAAGGTCACCAATGACTCTTCCTTGAGCTCTCAGCAGTATTCCAAGTGGTTGGCCACTCCCTCATTCCATCTTGGATTGTTGTGACTCATTTGATTCCTTTTGCATCTTTCTCTACCTGACCTCCGAGGCCCCGTTCTTTTGCTTCTAGATGATCTCACCCAGGTCCATGACTTTAAATATCACTTATGTGCTGATGGCTCTCAAATTTATAACTCTGTACTGACCTCTGTCTTGAGGCTCAGACACATAGATCTAATTTGATGTCTCCAGTTGGATGACTCAAAGCATCTCAAACCTGACATAATTGGAAAGAACTTCTCCATGCTGTAGCCATTTCCCCACCTGTTTCCCACCTCCGTGAATCGTACCACCATCCACTCAGTTGCTCAAACTAAAGCTTAGGAGACTTTGCCACTTCTCTTTTCCTTCTTCTTCTACTTTGAAATATATGTAGACCTTACCCATGTCTTTCCCTCTCAACTCTAGCCCAAGCTGCTATAATCTTTCACTTTTATACAGAAATCATTTCCTAAATGGTTTCCCCATCTGCCTTCTTGGGAAGTGGGGTGGCCGTTCCAGAGAGGAGGGCTTTGTAAAGGACTGGTTTTCTGCTATGCAGATGATACAGTCAGTGCTAACTGGGTTAATCGGACTTCTGAAGGGAAGGTGCATGTGCCCCTCCTTTCTGTCACACATCCCTTAGAAACAGCACTTCCATTTAGAAATCCAGATCAAAATCCATTAACAAATTAATTCTGATTAGTGCAGTCCAAGCCCTGAGACCTCAAGGCAATCATGAGCAGGGAGATGACTTGGCCTGGCCTGCTAATAAAGTGGAAACTGTACTGGAAGCAGAAGCGATTATTTTGATGCCTCAGGCTGTCCCTGGAGAGGAGAAGAGTGGGATTTGATTACAACATGGTCTCCTGAGGGAATTAACTCACTTTCAAATGATAAATTATTAATTCCTCAACTTGGTTAGGTCTATGAGAACGAGCTCAGTTCTCATACCTCCTGGTGGCCTGCGTAGTCCCTGATTTAGGAAGAAGCATTCATAGGTGCCCAATAACTGGATGAAAGAATACTTAATTGGTAAGTGAGAAATAAGTCTGGGGCCTAGTATATTTAGTAGCCCTTCATTCTTTTATTGAACAAATATAATTGGGCCCTTACTGTGCTTGGCATGGCAGATTCAAAAATTAAACCAAATAGATAAGGCCCTTCCTGGACTTTATTGACTGGAAGAGGAAGGCAGACAATCAGCACGACTCAAACAAATGAGAGTGAGAAATGCAGTCAGAGTATATTAGGAGAGGGATGCTCAAGGAGGGCCTAAGGTGGTAACACCTGAGGTGAGATCTAGATGGTGCAAAGAGCCAGCCAATCCTGTGAGAAGAACTTTCTAGGGAGAGGGACCAGAAAATCTAAGTACCTCTTGCCAGAGAGCCAGGTCCTGCTGCCTTCTTATTCTCCCGGTATGACCAGTATGGCCATCTTTGCCTCATGGTAGGGCAGGCGCATCACTGCTGGCCTGCTGGTTTTGCCCACAGTCAGTTTGCCATTCTGGATGCTATCCTTCTCTCCTGCCTCTCTCACTTATGTCACAGGACTTTGCTCAATTCCCACCTCTTCTAAAGAAGCCTTTCTAAAGCCTCCCAATTGGAAGGGCTCCCTTCTCACTCTGAAGTCTTGAAGCATTTATTTGGCACCTGCTGTGTCTATTATGTTAAGTGGATAGATGTCACATTACCATGTATTTGAACCTGCTCCTGCAAGCCCTCTTTTCCTCTGTTTCTTTCAAGTGGGCTTGGGGGTAAAGTTTTCATCCTCTCTGCCTCTTATACTCCCCAGGCCTAGGCCAGGTCCTCAGCTTACAGACACTCAGGGAGTCTTGATGGACACTGAGCCAAGTGAAAGCCCGAGTGGTAGATGGAGGCTCACAGAAGTCTCATCTGTCATCCAAGAATCTCTAGCCTATGCAAGAAAGGTAGGCTCTCCATCCAGTTCCTGGGAATATGACTGGCTTTGGATTTGAAAAGTAGTTTCCAGAAGTATGATTTAAAAAAGTTAAGACTATTACTAGCTTTCTTATAGGGATGCTTGGAAACATTCACAAAGGGAGCAGCCAGTCCGAAGGATAAGGTCAGCTTGAAAATGAGAAGTTCTAGGACCAAGAAATCACATGAAGGAGGCAACCAACCACCCTTCCAGAAGTGAGCTCCCTCCCAAATCCCCATCTGACAGCTCTCCCAGTGACACAGACCCCTTAAATGAGAATGATCCCTGCCCACAAGAAAAACACAACTGCTTAATTATAGCCAGCCTCCTTCCAGCTCAAAATCTTCCCTTGCCCAGTATTCCCAGACAAGCCAGGATTCCAGTGCTAATCAGCCTCACCCAGAAAGCTGAAATAAGAGGGTCAGCGTCAAGGTGTATCGTCCGACAGCAGAACTTGTTGCCAGGTCCTGAGTTGGAGGGAGGCCTGAGCCCCCCATGCAATGGCAAATGGGGATGAGGCATGGTGCCTGACCCTGGAGGAGGGAAAGCCAATGGGCGTGAGAGGATGAGATGAGTGTGGAGATGTGCTGGACACTACTGCTGACCTTTCACGAGGACCGTCCTGGCCTCAGCCCACTCGCTCCTCCCGTCTGATGTCAGCAGGCCGATTGGAGGCAAACGTTCATCCTCGTTGGAAGCCATTTTGACTATCTTTCTCAACTGAGTGAACAGATCCCCCTCACTGAGACGGCGGAAATTAATGACAACATCCAAGACAAAGAACTGTAGGGGAAACAGGTCAAACATGTCACTCATGGCAACTGGCCCAAGGCGCCAGGCCTTCACTGAGCCTTCACAGGTGAGAACGGATGGGGATGCTCAGGCCCAAGGTCTCTGAAGTATGTGATGGCTCTGAATAGTCACAATTTGGGACCAACCCAACTCTGTCAGCGGTACTGGACTCCAAGCTACTTCAAATCAAAGAAGTCCAGATTAAACTTAGCTAAAAGAACATTTGATTTTGTGGTTCCTAGTTCATGTAAAACTATTATGTTTGTGGGGGAATTGAGTATAGATTGGTACAACCACTGTTGGAGGAGGCTGTGTCTATCATTGCTAAAAATGTGCATACCCTATGACTCAGTAATTGTACTTATAAATACATACTTTAGCCTATGGCTTAAAGAAACATACCCTAGTGCCAGAAGACCTATACAAGAATGTGTATATCAGCCTTGTTTGCAGCAAGATGGTAGAGCCTAAATGTCTCCAGTAGGTAATAACTAAGTAAAATGTACCTATCCAGAGCATGTCTACCTAGTAGTTAAAAGGAATGAACTAGTTCTCGATACAGCTACAGGGATAGATCTCAAACATCCTGGTGAGTGGAGAAAAAAGATCAAAGAAGCCTTCAATAGTCAGTCTGTAAAGCTGTCCATCTGCCTGTGTATAGTCTCCAGGAAGGCCACAGCCTCAGTGACTACATGTGGAGGGGCTGAGGCCATGCTGGGTCTCATTAACGACCCTCAGCCCATCCATTCAAGTAGCTCTTTTGACCTGACCTGGTTAAGGATGGAATGGGAGCCCATGGACAGTGTTCTCAATAGATGACTCTCCTCATTCTTAAAATCTAACCAGTAGAGAGAAATGGGACTGACTAGGAGTCAGGAGGTCCCACTTTGGGGCCACTCTGGCCCAGGTCACTGTGAGACTCTGGGAGAGGGCTATGAGTACCCTTGGAAAAGCAGGAATGGATGAGCACATGTGTGCCCTCCCCAAGCCCAAGAGGCTGCAGCAGCAAGGGGCTGCTTACCTGGTTGCAGCAGGCCACAATGATGTGCTCCGGCTCGGGCATGACACTGCTCTTCTGGGCCACCAATGTGTCCTGTGTGTGGCCAGGGAGCCGGTAGGAGGAGAAGAGCCCATAGTATTGCTTCATACAGAGCTGCTGCCCTGACAGCTGGCCTTTGGCACAGTCAGTGGGGATGGAATGGCTGGAGGGGGAGAGAGGCGGAGAATCAGAATTGGTTCTACTAACCATCCAGCCCTAACTTGATTAGGCAAAGCAGGGCACAAAAACTAGAACTGCAGTACAATGGCAGTCAAAGAGTTTGACTCTCCACTTTTTAAAGTACTATAATGCCCGATTTGTATGGCCAAGGAGACCCTCAGGGTTTCCTCACCCGTCTCAAGCACTACAGTGCAGATCTTGCCATTTTAGCCCTCTGTGCCTTTGCTCATGCTGATCTTTGCTTGGCATGCCCTCACCCCACCCTGTGCTTAGCTAATCTGTTTAGAAAACCCCTTCTACTCCTCCAAGAGCTTACTCCTTCATGACTTCTTCTAGAAGCCTCCTCTGAATTCAAGGCAGAAAACTCTTTCTCCTGTGGTCTCAGCATATTTTGTGTCTTTCCTTTCTCCCTCTCCCCCTTTCTCCTCCTCTTATTTCTCCCCCACTATCTCACTCCCCTTCCTTCCTTCCACCCTTTCAGACAACAAATGTTTTTGAGCGCTCCTCTGAGCCAGGCACCATTCTGGGATCTGAAGAAACAGTGGCAAAGAAAACATGAGTTTCCTGCTCTAATAGGGTACAGGTCTTGGGATATTTAGGTTGGGCACAGACAACAAGCAGCAGACTGGTAAACAGGAGGGTTTCAGGTAGTGAGCCAGGGTGACAAGGAAGAGGGGCCAGGAGCAATCTCACTGATGACCAGACGTGTGAGCTCAGCCCTAAGGATTAGAGGCAGCCATGACTAGAGCTGGGGCCCATTGAGGTGGGCCAGGTGAGTACACCACAGCCCTGCTGCTCCAAGTGCAGGTATTAAACTGAGCTGTAATGACCAACACATGACAGAGTGAGTATAGAAATCCAGAGGGGGCTTTCAGAAACTTTTGCATCAATCAAGCAGAGGAATTTTATGTCCATTGACTCTAATAATAAAACAAGTGGTCTCATATTTTGTACTTTCTAATAATTCACTTTTGTAATGTTTTACAAACATTTTATAAAATTCAAAAATATGTTAGTTCTTCACAGATTATTTGATGAACACCAGTTTAATGTAGAAAGGAAGCCAGTGGGGTTGAAGCTGAGTAAGCAGGCTCAGACTGAGGAGACCATTCTCCTTGAGTAGCAGGTAGCAAGGCTGACTCACCATGCCTCTCTCCAGCAACTCTCCCTTTGCCACCTTCTCATGTGTTCACTAGATTCCTGATACACATACAAGTGTGGATATACAAGGGATTGAGGAAGGGCATTATTTTAAAGATATCAAGGAAGGACAGTGCTTATCCCAGGAAAAGGAACTGTTAATGGTTGGGCCAGCTAGGGTAAAGGTCATCCTGATGCTGAGAGGTAGATGGGGTTCAGTGACAGGAACACAGGAACCAGGAACACAGAGCTGAAAAAAGACAAGGTCCCTGCCTTCTGGAGCTCCTTGTCTAGTGTGGGATGGAGACAGGTGAATCAACAGGCTGTGCTGGAACAGGGCACTACCCTTTTCAGGCTGGGCCCAGTCCTACCTGTCCAGCAGCGCCTTGTAGTTGAGTATACCAGAGATGAGATTGGCAGCAAACCTGCAGAGAGAGATGAGGCCTTAGCCTCTCCTTTCAGGGGCCCAGGCTCCCTCCCTCCTTTCAACCTTCTTCTCCCTCCTTTCCTTTCTCTTTCTCCCTCCCCACTTCCTTCCTCCCTTCTCCCTCTATAGTTTGCTCGCTCTCTCTTCTCTCTCTCTCTCTCATTCTCTGTCTCTCTGTCTCTCTCTGTCTCTCTGTCTCTCTGTCTCTCTCTCTCTCTCTCTCTCTCTCTCTCTCTCTCTCTCTCTCTCTCCCCACCCCATTCCCCAAATTCAGTGACCACCCACCAGATACCAGGTCTTTGTGGTGTCCTAATCAGATGGGATTCCTGCCACTCTCCCACTCCATGCTGTCAGTCCCTCACAAGCTTTAGATTAAAAAGTGTTCTCATGGAGAGAACTTCAGGGAGGAGAGGAAACTGGAAAATGAATGATGAGGAGGAAGAAGGAGAGGAAGCCAGGAGAGGCCACAGAGCAGTCAAGAGAGGGCTTGATGGTCAGGGATGGGGTTCTTCCTAGGAAAGGCTCATGCTGGGGCAGGACTGGACCAAGATCCCAGGGTTTTGCATCGGGAAATCCAATCTCCTGGGCAAAGTCAATAATTTGGTTCTCTAAATGCTAATGAAAAATAAAGTGAGTGCTGGGAATAAAAAAGATATTAGAGGACCATACCATGGAACCATGTCACCTTAACTGTTCATGGATGACAAACCCTGGCTTAATTGCATCAGGAGAAAAATGCTCACTAGGATGAAATTTTGATAACTGTTTTTAAAAGTCATTCACCCATTCATGCACTTTGTTTATCCCAGGGGAAGGGGGAAGACTGCCCCAGACGATTGGGCTGGTCTAGGTGAAGAAGGAGCGGGTATGGATCTTCCAAGCATAGCTGAGCCTTATTCGTAGGCAAGGTGGGCCCCGCCTCTTGTTCTTTTCCTCCCTATGAAAGGTCCCTATGTCATGCTCCCTTCAGGTCTTAAAACCAGAGACCTGGATTTGGGTCTGAGTGACTACTGCAGAAAGACCTTCCTCCCTGCCCCACCCCTGCATAAGTGGCCCCTCCATTGTCATCTTTGGGCCCAGAGGCCAGTCCAGCAGCTCAGTGAGCTCTGAAATTTCAGCAGATGGCACAGGATCTGGCGAAGGTGGCTTGCAGAAAGGAACCATTTCCACCCCATTGGAACCTCTGTTTAGAGCTGGGGGCTGGAGGGCAGCAGAGGTCTCCCAGATCACCTGGGGCAGTGTGTCCCACTGACAAGTCCCAGCACTGGCAGGGTCAGAGGGTACCCACCTCCCCCTAGAGCCTCAGTCAGGCCGACTGCAATGGGAACACCTTGGGGCCCATGCTGTCCATTAGTGCCCATCCATCTCAAATAAATACATTCTGAGGAAGACTTTGTATTTGTTCCTCACACACAACCTCCTTTCTGACCCCGCGACCTGGACAGCTGCTGTCTTGGGGCCATTTGGCCTCAGAAAGCTCTGCAAAGGCACAAGCTTTGGCCTTTTGTTCCTGGTGCTGGGTACAGGACCCTTCCCCAAGGCAGACTCCCAAGATGCAAGCCCAGGAGCACAGTGACCTCACCTTAGCTGATCATTGGTGTCCTGGAAGTGTTGCCGGGCAAATATCACAGCTGGGCTGGAGTTGACAGGCAGGGCCAAGCGGTTGTTAAGATACATATCATTCAGCCAGTACTCAGACACCTGTGGGGGAGAGTGCAAAAGGGGTGCCCTTAACCCTATGGACCATGTACACCCCTCCAAACAAGGGCACCTTACCTGTGTACCAGTCCCTTCCTGGCAGCCCTGAGGGACAACTGGGACACTTTACTGGATCATGCACTTTTTTCATTCATTCATTCCACAAACATGCACTGAGTTCTAAGATCCTTCTGCTAGGATCATGTGCTTCCCGACTCACATGCCTATCCTTCATCCTTGGTTCATACTTTCTCCTTTCCTCCATCTCAGGTTCCCATCTTGGTTGTTTGGTGCTTCATCCATGTTCCCTGACCATCCTTATGAGACTTACATTCCTGCCTTTCACCCCTCTCTGTTTTCCTGAACTCATCTCTATCTTCTGCTGCCCCATACCTGTCACCCATCTATCCCCCAACCTTTTCCCCATCTGCCCCATCCTTGCCCTTCTTTGTCTCCCATCTATTTCTCCCATCTGTCCCCCTCATCTCCATCTTTACCTCCCACATCATGTTTGTCTGTTCCTTACCTTTGTCCCTTACTCTCCCCCATCTCTCCTCCATTCTTGTCCCCCATCTGCCCCATCTTTTTCACTTACCTCTCCCTCATCCAAATCCCTCTGTCTCCATGTCTGCCTCCCGCCTCCCAGTCATGGATCCCTTGTCTACCCTGTCAACTTTGTCCCAGTAACTCTTACCCAGTTTGCTGTCTTCTCCTGCTGCTCCAGCAGCTTCTGCTGCAGGGTCTCCCCAAGGCCACCAGGTGCCCCAAACCGCTGCACTATGGCCTGGCTCCTCTTGAACTGCTCTTTGGGCACCAGGTGCTGCATGCACCGTAGGTAAGTGGCCAAGGTCTGCTGCAGTGGGGGCACTGGGAGTTTGGGCAGCCCCTGGAAGAGAGGGTTCACAGGCACTTGCTATGCCTGTCCTTATGTGTAGTCGATACCTGTCCCTAAATTGATGCCCAATGTTTGTCTCCATCTTCCCCAATCTTTGTTCCCTATCCTGGGACTCATCTGTTTCCAGGCCTTTTCATATTATTGCTTAAATTTCACAAAGTTGGCAGATAGCGGGTTGCCTTCTTTCAGGGGTTTTTCCTCTGTGGGATGGTGCGGGTGGTGAATTTCCACTCCAGGTAGACTGTGGAGTAAAGGGGCCTGTTGAAAGCTTGCCTCCACTGTGCTCCTGCTGCTGCACAGGCTAGAGCCTCCACACCCACCCTGGGCAGATGGACCGATATGAATATGCACTGATGAGTGAATGGAAGTCCCCCACATGTCTGATCCTGTGTCCAGAGTTCACTACCCTAGCGGGAGGAAGGAGGGTGTTAATGTTAACTCTGGGCTACTCCTGCCCTGGGGACCACTCGATGGGTCTGAGCAGCGTTTCAGGTTGTCCAGCCCACTCCCAGAGAGCCAGGTCCAGGTCTCCCATCCAGCCAGTTCCCTCTCCCTTCTGTTGGGGTCTGGGGATCTGTGTGGTAAGCGAGTGAGCAAGCACCTACAGAAAGCTCAGTGCAGCTCGTGGTATTGCCAAGAGTACCAGCAGGTCTGGCTGGAGCTTCTGCTAGAAACAAGCCACTTCTGACTCTGCCCTGGGACTCAGCCTGGGTTATGGGGATTTGGTGATGGGTAAAAAGGAACAAAGTCAGATGTCTCAGCCTCTCGGGGCTCCTCCCAGACTCTCATAGACTTCTGGCCCACAATAAGGACAGAAGCAGGGACTTATACTAATGAAGGTCCTTGGACTCTAGAGTCTCAGGTCAATACACATTTCCTGGGCAGTGCACATGATCCAGGCTCTGGGCTAGACTCAGTTTCGATGGAGAGACAGGGCTTGCTCTCAAGGCAGCCACAGTCCAAAGGGAGGGACACATCATGGAGCAGAAGCAACAACAGAAGTGTTGTCAGCTGCAATGGATAGGACCATGTGGTGAGCAACTTCATGGGAGAAGCCAGAAAGTTCTTATCAGGGTTTCAAATGAATCCTGGGGGATGGGGGTGTCAAGGAGGTGTCAAGAAGACAAGTGTGGCAACGTGCAACATCCTGGTAGTCAGATGTGTTGCTTTATCACTCTAGAAGGTGAGAGGAGTAGGAGAGAAAATGCCTGCTCAGGGAGGAGTGGTTTGTCTCAAGTCAGTGGGAAAGATGGTGCCTAAGGCTCCAGGGCTAAACTAGAGACAACAGCTCGGGTGCAACAAGACTTAGAGTAGAGAATTCAGCCTTACCTAAGGAAACTCCACTAAGCTCAAAACTATTGAGAGTGAAACTTAGGGTGGGGAAAAGTCCTGAGAGATAAAAAGAGTACTTGGCTCTGGTCAAGGGCTCTCCCTGACCTTGGGGGTTAGGAAGTGTGGTTGTCAGTATTCCAAACTAGCACCCCGTGAAGCTACTTCCAGCCCCACACCTAGGCCTTCCCAGGCTCCTCAACAGGGTCAGGGCAAGGCTTCAGCCTGGACCTCATTCATGCCCAGGAGAGTACAAGGCTAGGGGCCGGGCAAGTGCTGAGGGCCAGTCCCACTCAAGACTGTTCTGGAAACAAGAGCATGTCAGTAGGGAGAGCAAAGATGAGAAAGAGGGCTCCAAAAGTCACTCACAGTTTCTTCCTCACTGCTGGGAGATTTTGCTGCCATCTTATGGGGGGCTTTTTCCAGGATGGGCATCTTGGTGACTTCTGGTTGAGAAAGCAGAAGTGCGACCTAAGGACCAAGAAACAGGAAGGCATCAGCACAACAGCCATGTAGACCTGCCATGAGTCCTTCACCTTCCATAGTCTGACACCCACTCACTCCCTGTGAGGAGACCAGAGCTGGACAGTAGTGCACACAAGTCTCATTGTAGGTCTGATCTCAATCTCCTGGCCTCCAGACCAGCCATCTCTGACCACAGTGTCCTCTCTGAGCCCCCAAATAGGGGAATATGGGGCCTGAAGTGACCCTCCAGCTGGTACCTGCTTTACCAGACTGCTGTCATCCAGGCCCAATTGACCACCTCAGGGTAAAGTGGGAAGGAGCAGGGCTCTAGATCCTTGCCCACTTCAGATCCACAAGGGGTCATTGGCAGAGTTCCTGCCTGGTACCAAATAGACGTGTAATTTAAAGATTAAAACCTCTCTTTCCCACTAGACTGTGAGCTTCTCCAGGGCAAGACTATATCTGTCATGTTCAGTGTTTCATCTCTGGGACCTAACTGGTGCCTGGCATAGAGTAGGATGTGTGTTGCAGAGCTGAGTAAAAGAAATGCATGCATACATGAATGCGTGTCTGAATGGATATATGCCTGAATGAATACAAGGCTCTCCAAGACCCTGGGCTCCAGGAGGCTCTCTGGGCTGATTGAGAGCCTGCCTTGTGGTCAAGGCAGGGAGGACCCTGAAGCCTGCTGGACAGGCTGTGACTTAGGCAGTCTCTGGTCTGCAGATTCCCAGTGTAGGTGACATGGGAATGCTGAAGGAGGTGATACAAGAAAGCTGGGCAGCCCAGGCACCTAGGGGCCACGTGACTCAGCTTGGAAACTGGTGAATTAATTTTGAAGGAGGAGTAAAAGTAAGCCAAACGAAGAGAGACAAAGGTCCATTTTTAAGGCTAGTGGGGCTCACCTCTACCCTCAGATAGCCCTCTAAGCTAAGCGTAAGCCTGTAGAGACACACACACATGCTTTCCACTCACTCCTCTCTAATTTATTACCAAGAGCTTAAAACTGATGCTTAGCCCATTCCACCCCTTACCCTATCCTCACCCCAGGCAGGCACAGTCCAGGTTGGGGCTGGGCGTGAGCATAGTACCCAAGGACAGAATATCCAGAAAGATGGATGAACCCAGCACGGGGGTGGAGAAGCCTTGGGCTGCCTGGAAGTGTTGGGCAGAGAATGTAGAGTCCTTCCAGACACTGAACAAGAGCCTCTGGACTAAGTGGTCCCCAGACCCATTAGTGTCATAGAGTGTAGGGGCTGCATCTATTCACTGCAGAAGTGGCAGTATTCAGGTGAGGGTCCACCAACAGTGTGGCAGGGTTTTGAGGGGACAAAGAAGGGTGAGGTCAGCTTGGTAAGAGCCTTAGATACAGGGTGGCACATGCCTTCTCTTGCTCTGGTCCTAGGCCAGCACCATAGCGAGAAGATACTAGTCAGACCTCAGAGATCCCACCATCTGGGAGAGTGGAAGGAGAGCTAAGCAAGATGGTTTCCTAGGGGCTAAAGGGGAGGGCCTGGCCCTTACTCCAGATGCAGTTTCTCCTTGGACCTTGGTGCTTAGAGGGTGTATGTGCCTATGTGTTCAGTCTGTCTGTTTGATGCTTTCTCGGCCAGCCTGGCTTCCAAAAGCTTCACGCAGAGATCTCTGTTCTGCCCTAGAGACCCAATCTCAGCTCTGCCCTGCACCACAGGCTTTCAACATGCTCTAGGGACTCTCTTCGACCAGGCTCGTACTTGCCGGCGGCGCCAGATCCCCACCTCCTTCCTCTTCTAGAGTAGGAGAGGCGAGCTCGCCCCCGCACTTCCGAGTGGTGGGGGGTGAGACCTGCGGGCCTTTCGACTGGGCACAGAAGGTCTGCACCTTGGCACATGGCAGATGGAGGTCCAGGAGAAGTGAGGACATTCACGTGGAGCCGCGGAGCCCTGATGGTCAAACCAAGCCTTTTCTCCCTAACGTCTTATTGTCCAGCTCCCCCACTCCCTGTCCCCACTCTCCGTGAGGAAGCACTAGAGCCGCTGGATTCCTCAGTCTCCTGGCGGTCCCCCGACGGCCGCTGCGGTTTAGGACTTGGAGAACTCCGCAGGTCCTGGGACCTCTGTCCCGGCGCGGTCTCTGAAAGGAACCTCCCTCCGGTCCCTGAGCTTTACTCCCGTGCTGCGCGCCAGCCCAGCCCTTCTCACCTGCTCTGCTCGGCTCTGCCGCCTTGGCCGCCGCTGCACCTCACGGACCAGGACTCGGGGCGGGAGTGTGAGCTGGAAGAGATCTGGAGGCACGTCAGCAGAGCGGGGGTGCGGGCTGCCGCTTCTGTCGGTGGTAGAGCCTCCGACGACGTTGCCGCGTCCCCGCGGGCTCCCGACTGGCTGCCAGCGAGTTGGCCGCGCCTGTCCTCTCCTCCTCCTGTTCCTCCTCCCTCCCCTCCTTTCTTTTCCTCCCTTCTCCAGCCCCACCCCGGTCTCTCTCTTTCTATGTCCTCTATTTCCCTTGCACCCTCCCCCCGCCCTCCGCCACTTCCCGGTGCCTTCCGAGATCCCACCTCTAGGTCCCCTGCCCTGGCTCGGACCAGTTTACACAAGGGCAGCAGAATTCAGGACCGAGAAGGGCATGCAGAACATTGCCCCACCCATGCCCATTGCCCCCAGCCCAGCAGTCCCCAGTCCCCGCGCTCCCCAAATCCATTATCTTAGCAGCGGCTGCATCTGCAGAACGCTGGGTAGAGTTAGGTCTGGGGAGATCTGTACCCTCCGCACCGTCTAGGTCAGGCTCAAACCCTACTACAACTCCTTTCAAAATTAATAATAATAACACCTCTTTGTTATTCACTGCAGGTCCTCCCTCCTTTTTATTTCCACCTCTGTTAGCACTGTTGGGGGTGGGGAGAGATACAGACTTGGGGATGCTTAGAAACACCAGCCAGAAGCAGGCACTTCTCCTAGACAAAGCACTCCTCCCCCAGCCCACACATAGATCCTTACAAGCAAACACATACAGACAGACTCACAAAGACAGACCCTGTCCAGACAAACACATAAGAGACCACCCACATGCAGACCAACGACAAACGTACACACACTAGCCATGCAGATTCTCTCAGGCGTTGTCTAACTCTTAGGTATTCCTCAACCAAGCCACCTTTACTGCGCGCCGGAATGGGAGGACTCTGCGGCCTTCAACAGGCCGCAGGCTCCAGGACTGGGAGTGGCACACAAACGCGGGCCTGGGTCTTCTGAGGACCCGCACTCAAAGTGGGGAGACGTCTCTGACGGCTCTGGGCGGCTGCTTCCACTCAGGACGGTGTAGAATTGGGAGGGGGTGGGGTGGGGGTGGGGGTTTGGCACCAGCTCCAGCACTCGCACCCTCTCCAGTCGCGACTCCGACCCGTAAGGCAGGGACGCAGCAGACACACCAACAACTGTTCCCCGACTCCCTGTAGGATGGAGCCTGGTTCTCTAACGAACACACGTCACACACGCATATTTCTAGAGATCGGACCTCGCCCAGAGCAGCTTGGCTCCTTCTCCTTTTCGGAGCCTGGATGCCGGAATTCAAGGGAAGCCCAGCCCTGGAGTCTCAGAGCTCTGTGTTTAACGCAGGGCGTGTCCTCAAGGGGTGGGGCCTACGGACCCTGAGGGAGCGGGTCCGCAGGCTCCCCAAGGCGGCGCCCTGGGGCACTGAGCTGGGCTTGGGAGGGCGGGGCTGTCGCGGGCTGAGGGAGTCATATGAGGTAGGATGTCTGTGGGTGAGCGACCTTGTTGGGTTTGCTTCTTTTGTACGAATTTCCTTTTCTAAGTAGCAAAAAAGCCACAGACTCCCCGCGTGCCCGCCGGGCTGAGACCTGGATTGGGGTTAGACCTAACTCACCCTCCCTTCCGTCCTGGCCCTGACCTGGCCGCCCACTCCCCATCAGTAAAGAGACGTGGGATCGGACATATATGGTTTATTGATTCGGACCGAGGACACCGCTGTGCAGCGGGCAAAGTTGGCACTTGGAGGAACGAAAAGGGAGACAGTCAAACGCACATCTTTATACAGGGTGGCCGCGAGGTAGAGGCCCGCGCCCCTCTTATTCTGTGCCAGAAGCCCATCCTTTTGCATGCCTCCGTGCTCCACGCCCCCTGGACGAAAGGGAGAGGGACACAAAAAGGGTCATGGCTAGGGGACCAGAGCAGGGGAAGTTAAGACTGGGGCTTGCGCTAGGGTACTCCCTGCAGGGTTAGGCCCTGAACCTGCGCTGGCTAGTGCTCTCACAGAGCAGCAACCTTGACTCAAGGGGTGGGGAGTGGGTGCGTGGCCTGGAAGAGGAGCGGGGCTGTTAGCTGCGGGTGTAGTAGTCGTTATAGTCATCCTCGCAATCGTCAAATGGACCGGAGGTGCTGCGAGGAGTTCCGTCTGGGTCGGACACAGGCCGTTCACGCAGGCGCATGGCATCGTACAGACCCTGCGGTGGCTCATCCAGCAGCACTTCGCGCTCGGAGCGGGAACGCGTCAGGAGGCCCACGTTGCGCAGCAGCAGCAAGACAGGCGCGTAGAGTAGGTTTGCCAGACCCATGCCAAGGCTAAGCTGCGCAAAGCCGAGCGAGTGCACGATGTGGCCCGCCACTATGGGCCCGAGCGCATAGGCCACAGAATAGGAGATATCGGCAATGGCGTAGACGCTGCCGTAGACGGAGACGTGGCGTACGTCCACGAGAAAGGCGAGCGTGGGCAGCAGGGCTGTGTCGACCAGCGCAATGCCGAAGCAGAGGCCGCACAGCGAGACCACGAGTGGTGTGAAGGAGCGGCAGGCGGGCACCACGCACGAGCTGGCGCCAATCACTGCCAGCCCAAGAGCGCCATAGAGCCACTGCAGGTGTGGGTAGCGCGCCGCCAGGCGCACAGTGAGGTAGACGCCCAGCACATGTGGCACGAAGGCCGGCAGCCAGGCCATGCCCATCTCCCACTCAGATGCCGCCATCGTGTGCTTCATCCACGTGGCAATGGTGGGTTCGAGGAAGGCGAGGGGGATGTTGCAAGTGGTGAGCGCGCCGGCTACCACAGCGATGTAGGGGTCCAGCATGAGGCGGTAGATGGGCGTGCCCACCGGCAGGTTGGCCCGCGCCCGAGCCGCGGCAGAAAAGGGTTTGGCTACCGCCAACAGCAACAGCGCGTCGAACAGCGACACAGCGGCGAGCACCAGAAAAGGCACGCGCTTGCCTGCGAACTCGTAGAGGATGCCCCCGAAGGGTGGTGCCACTAGGCTTCCGAAGCTGATGAAGGCTAGCGCCACACCCAACGCTCGACTGCGCTCAGGTTCCTCAGGATATTTGTCGGCGATCATGGCAATGCCGGACGTATCCGCGAAGGCTGAGCCCAGGCCTTGGAGGCTGCGCGCAGCAAAGAGCGTGGCGTAGTCTTCCGCGAAGGCAAACAGCACGGTGGAGGCGAACATGACGCCCAGGCCGATGAACAGCGGCACGTCGTAGCTCATGCGGTCGATGAAGGGCCCGCTCAGGGGGTTCACCAGCAGCTGCAGGATGGCCTTGGAGGCAAACAGCACTCCAATCTTCACGTCCTCGCTTTCTGTAGGGTAGCGGGGCCTCAAAGCAGATCCGGCAGGCCACGCGGCCGTCGGGGACTCTGAGCTGTTGACCACGTTGGCACTGACATTGGCCGGAGTGGGCGACAGCATGGTGGATACCCACACTTCGGGGGTCGGGGTGGGGCTCTCGCTGCCGCCGCGCATGTGGGCTATGTAGTCGGGCACGATGGGCACGATGACCATGTACAGCATGTTGTCCAGGAAGAGCGCCACGCACACGATGACCAACAGCAGGCGCCGCTGCCGCCGGGGCTCCTGGAGCGCCGCGCCCACCGCCTCCGACAGCTTGGTGGCTGCCTCCCGGGCCTGGCCTGCTGGTTCCATTACCCCCACCCGGCCGCTTTTCCAAAGATACCTCCGCTGGGGGTGGGCTAGGGCGCCCTGCAGTGCAGCAACGAGGGCACAGAAGTTCGGGGGCGCGGTCCGCGCAGCGCCCCCTGTGCTTCAGGTGGCTGCAGGGATCATGGCCTGCGTCTTGGGAAAGACAAGACCCTGTCCCGGAGGCGCTGCCGCTGTTCGTTGCGGAGCCGAGGACCCTCTGCCGCTGGGTTCAGGGGTGGTCAGGGAAGGCGGGAGTGTGGAGGGGTCTGGGCCTGAATCTGAGCGCGCTGCGCCTCAGGAGTGCCCGGAGCCGCCCCCGCTGCGCTGAGAGGCCGCCCGCACCGGCCGAGGGGCATGCTGCTGCCGCCCGCCCGCCGGCTGCTCGCCCAGCTGCCGCTTTCCCCTCCCCTCGCACTGGCTCTTGCCTCCTCCTCCTCCTCCTCTTTTTTTGCTTTTCACTCGGGGCTGTGACGCGGCGAGTCTCGGCCCCCGAGTGGTGCCCCGGCCACTTGCGTCGCTCATGCTAATACGACGTCGGCGGGGCGGGGGCCAGGGGCGGAGCGCAGCCGGGCGGGGGTCCCCTTACCAGAAGCGTCAGGGCTGAAAGCCCCAGAAAGGGGTCTTGGTGCAGAAAGAGTCCCAGCCAAGCTCCTGAGGATGATGGGTGCTCCGTTCGAGGAGCAGGCTTTCTGCCCACCCAACCCCCCGTTAGGACCTGTGGGGTCAGAGCCCGCTCTTCTCCCCCCATGAGGGGGCTCGCAGCGGCTGCTTTTCCCCCGCCCAGCGGGAGAGAGGGGGGCGCCGGTGGCTGAAGATCTCCGTCTCAGCCTGGATCTTGGCACACATCAGGCAAGATGCCCCCGAGGTGAGCCGCGACTGTGCCCATCTGTTCTAGCAACTGGATTGTGGGGCGGTAACTGGAGGGGCGCAGGGTACAGATCCCCCAACCCTTCCTCTGGCCCCGCCTCCTGGCCCCTTCCACCCCTGGGAAGGGAGGGGGAGGCGCAGAGACTGCTGGGCCGGGCTCCGACTTTCCAGCCCAAGGGGAGAATGTCACAGCAGAGAATTCCTAAGAGCATCTCGGGAACGAGCGGGGAAAGTCGCCTTGCTCCCACCCAGGGCCTGGAATATCAACCCTGCCTCTCCCACCCTCCTACACTACCTCGCCACTCTCTCCCAGCCAGTACTCCCCCTTTTCTCTTTAACTGTCCAGGACCCCAGCTCCGCCTCTTTTCTCTTTTCTCCTCCTCACTCCCCCTCCCACTCCCAACTCCTCTCCAGCCCTGAAACGCTCCAGAGGAAGCCCTTACTCCTTTCTTGCGAGGCCTGCCCCCTCCCTATCCCCCATCCCATCCCCTAATCCCCAGAGCTGCCTCCAAGTCCCAGGTGGGTTCCAGGAGTGATGTGGCCTGTGTCTTGTCTTGGGACTCTAAGAAAGCCCCTGTAGGTGCTGTGCCCAATCCTCCAGGCAGGACCCAGCGGCTTTGCTCTCATTAGAGACGTAAGAGAGGTTCACTTCCCGGAAAGGCCACATTGTCTGAGACGCCCCTCTCAGCAGACTGCATGAGCCGCCCTGGCTGTGCGCTGGGCCCTGTGCATCCCCCAAAGAGCGTTGACCCTGGATGGCACATCGAGTCAGCATTCTGGTCCGTGGGTTGGCAGGAGAGAGGCTCTTAGGCAGCTGAGGTTGGGATCTTGTGTTATTGAGATTACAGTTCCGTCTCTCTCTTCCAGTCAGAGAGGATTCTTTCATCCTCAGAGAGGATTCTTTCATCCTCCTGGCCTCAAAGGCAAACTAGCATTAGGTACAGCTTCTTCCCCTACCATGCTTCCCACCCCAAGGAAGCACCATGTTGTAATGCAGTGCGAAGAATTTAAGCTTTAGAGACAGATGGCTCTCAGCTTTGTCACTTACTAGTTGGGGTGCCTGGGAATTACTTCGCCATTCTGTTTCTCAGTTTCTTTGTAAAACGGGGTAAATAATAGTACCTACTGCTTAGGGTGCTTGGCACATAGTAAGAGCGATGTGTTTGCTATTGTTATTATTATCATCTGTAAAATGTGCTGTTTTATCTTCATTTCACAGTTGTGGGTCTTGTGCAGAGCAGATAAAAGGTATAGGGGCAGCCTGGCTTCCTGGCTAGTCCCTCTTGTTGGATGGGCATTGTGATTCCAGGCTCTGTACAGGCTGGTGGAAGGCTTGAGGGCATTGGAAAGTTGGCTTCTGTCCCTGAGATGGCTGTGGGACAAGGTAATGGAGACCAGGGCATCAGGGTGAGAGGCAGCAGCCTGCTACCTGTTATCTAATCTCTCCACTCAACCCAGGCACCTCAGGGAAAAAGAAATTCTTCCATTTAAGGAGCTGCCAGCACTTGCTCTGCAGTGGCCAAACTGCCCTCTGTTTGAAGGAGGGAAAGAGCCCCAGTATGGGGGCAAGCCTGGCTCTGGATGACTTTGGGCAAGCCACAACCTCTCTCTGGGCTCTAGTCTTAGACTCTGTTAAGTAAGGAGTTAAGAGAGAGCTCTTTCACTGAAGCTCTTGGGCAGAAATGGATGCTGTAGAAGGGCTCTGTTGGGGTGAGAAAATTATTTTAAATTTTATTTGAAGGTCTTTAGTCACTACACACACATATTCTCCAGCTCATTGCAAGCTCCTTCCAGCTGGCTTTGCACATTTATGTCATTTGTCTGGCTCTCCAGTCATTTGAGTTTGAAACCTCTGGCCTTTTCTGACTCTCCCATTATGGGTCTTTTAAAGAGGCAGTCTTTTAGCCTACAGAACAATTATTATTTATGTGTATATTGTTTTTCTTGTCAGAATAAAAGGAGAGATTTAAAACAGAAGTTTCCTGTCTAGTGTTAGAAGAACTTAGAACTTAGTGGAATCTTAAAGAAGAGAAACTTTCCCAGGGCCTTCAAGGTACAGACCCCTTCTCCAAGCACTCTGGCCTGCATAGTTCATGGTTATTCTTGAGCATGAAGCCAAGTTGTCTCTGGGTTCATTTCTAACTCTCCAGTCCTCTGTTCCCCAATGGCAAGAAACACTCATTTATTAAACACTCTGTGCCAGGGGTGTTATGTGTGCTGTTTTATTTGATTCTCACTGAGTTTTGGTGCAGTGTAGGTGTTATTTCCCCTGTCTTACTTATGAGGAAGCAAGGCATAGAAAACCAGGGTCACTTGCCCAAGATCCCAGCAGTAGAGCCTGGATTTAAACCCAGGCTGTGGGACCTTTCTTGTGGTCCTCCCACTGCCTCCCTATTCTCTGTGCCTCATTGTGCTTCTGCTACTCTATCTGCAAGCCGGTCACATCCTGGCAGTGTAGGGGAGAGGGGCAAATGATCCATGTGAGGTGGAAGGTCCTGGTCTGGTGCCCTAAGGAGGCTCCAGGACACTAAACTTCTTCACTCTCCAATTTCAAGCTCAGAAGGCAACCCCTCCAACCTGTCCCTCAGCAGCCCCAAGAACTAGAGTGTAGGAGTTGTAGGGAGATAAAGACCCTATGCCTCAGCAAAAGGCTTGGGCCTGTACCTTGGCAAGATGCAGGAACAACCCCATTCTTGTATGGGCCTTCGGGGAGCTGTCCAGGGTTCTGGCCTTGACTTAACCACTTGCCAACCTGCCTCCCACAAGGGCCCCGCTCCTCAGTCTTCTTGCACTTGTGGCTTCTTCTTCAACAGAACTTTCTGGAGACTCCTTTTCCTAAGCATAACTTACAGGAACAAGAGAATTTCCCATCCAATTCTGTTGGAGAAAATGAAAGCATTTTTCCCTCTCCTTTCTTAGCTAGATATAGGAACTGTTGCTACAGAGTACCTATCTGGTACTCAATGTAAGCAGAATGAGTAAAGGGAGGAATTTATTTGTTAGACACATATAAGTGTTTATAATGTGCCAGGCACAGCTCTAAGTATTTTCCAAACATTAACTCATTTAACCCTATTACCAACTTTCCTATTATCTTTCATAGGCAAGGATGCCGAGGTATAATAATTTATCCATGGTTAGACAGTTCATAAGTGGTGGAGACAGGATTCAAACACAGGCTATCTGGCTCCAGCATTCAGCTCTCAGCCACCATGCTGTCCTGCTCGAGAATGGCTGAAGAATATGAGATGACTTATTTGAAAGTTTGAAAGGCTCAATGCCTGACACTTTGAAGGAACTAGTTATTATGGTTTTCCACGAATAGAGACAGCTTGGTGATTGCTGGCTGACAACCTTTCACTCTATCTGTTGAATACTATTGTGATTTCAGTCTGCTAGAATAAAGTCTTTTTCACACTGGGCTAGTGCCCAAGTGGAGCTTGTTGTGGTGTACTCAGGGAGTCCTGGAGTATAAGAGCTTGGGGAGGGGGTGGCAGGGTAGTCTTCCTACATCTGTGCTTGGGTGAGGTCTGGTGTGTGTGTGTGGAGGAGAGTTTGGGAGGAAATTGTGGTGGGGTGGTACTTTGGAGGAACGTATCAGCCCATCCTGGACTATTTTCTGAGAAGGTCATGGGCCCAGTTAATTCCAGGGCCTTGCCAATAGTTATTTAATTGAGAAATCTGGTCCCTGAGACTTGAAATGACCATGTTTCTGTGGAGAAACAAGTTGATAGTGGTGGTGGCAGTGTGTGGGTGGGGCACCTGCTCCTGATTTATTATTTCTTTGTCTCCTTGGAAGCACTTAAGTGCAGGCTTAGTTCCAATGAAGCTCATGAATCTCTTTAGATTCCAATACTGGGACAGGGAGTGTAGTTTCCCCTGGCCTCGCTCACTACCCACTCTGTGAGCTTCTTTGGGAGGACCTCAGCATCACTTCTTTGGGAGGTCCTCAGCATCGCTTAATTAATTTAGGCTTCCCCAGCCACATATTCTCAGATTCAAAGAAACAGAGCAGCCCCGTCTGCCTTTCCCGGAAGCCTGGGAGTCTGGTGGCTCAAAGCCAGAAGGACTACGTGCCTGCCTGCCTGCCTGCCCTTGGCCAGCTCGTCCTCAGAGCCCAGACCTGCCTGTGCACAGTGTAGCTGAATTCCAATGGGAAAAGAAAAGGACTGCAGCTCCTGCACTGTGGGCAAGCCTTGGAGTTTCTACAGCTCCCAGAGAAGGGGTTGACCCTACCAGTTTTCCTTCTGACTCTCAACACTTCCTGTGAATCATTGGATGGCAACAGGTCCTCAAAATCTTAGTTTCTACTCCCTCCACTCACTTCCCATCCCAACCCAGTGAGTCTCTCAGGTTCATCTATCTCTTCCATTGAGACCATCCCTGCTCCCTAATCTTCTCCTAACCCTAACTTTCCCCCACATTAGGGCAATCACCTCCCAACTCATCCCTTGTTTCCTGACCCAGCCAACCCACCTCCTGCACGTATGCCAAACTTCTTTCCTCTATGAAGTTTCAAGCAAGTTTCTACATGCTACAGATGTGGCAGGACTTCCTGCTTCCTGGGACTGGCATCTAGCTTCTTCGTCTAGAATTGTGGCTTTCCATAGTGTGCCCCCACCTTTCCTGTCCTCCTCATTTCCTAACAGGCCCCGGGAGCTCCCACCTCTGTACCTTTAAACCTGAAGTTCTCTCAGCCCATGCCCAGCTTTGTCTCTCAGTTGCCATATGATCACATTCTCTGATTCCTGAAGTATTGTGAATAACTTCCCCTCCCCCTCCACATGACCTATCGACCCCTCTTCAGAAATTTATCCCACATGGTGTTGCACCTGTTCCCCTATACCAGCCTGAGAGCTCTTTGAAGGCTAGATCTGTCTTTGTGTGTCTAGTAACAACATTTTGCTTGTTATACATTCTGCAGAGCAGTGGCCATAGCATTTTGCATAGGAGCTGATGTGTCAGTGGCTTTAAATTTTATCCCTACATTCATTAACATGAAAATTAATCATGTAACACGTAATAGAAATTGTTTATAGAGATACTTATAGAAGTTAGAATATTATGAATGTTCATTCATGGCCCCAAACCCTGGTCCCCTCTGCTACCTCTCAGAAACTACCACTCTTACTGTTTTCATATGTATTTTCCAAGTCTTTTCTAAACCATTTTCCATACATATCTACAAACCCATATAAAACACAACAGCCTTTGTGTTTAAATAAGTATATTTAACATAAATGTTATTATATATGTATCGTTCTGTAATCTCTCTTTTTGCACTCAACAATATATACACTTTAGTTTATATAGAAATAGATTGATTTTCTTAGCTGCTGCATAGTGTTTTTTGTTATGAATATACTGCAGTATTTGCAGTTATTTCTCTATGATGGACATTTAGGTTATTTTTAATTTTTAGGTGTGAGGTTGTTGCAATAAGTATCCTTGTGTTTGTGTGGAAGTGCTTCTTCAGGAAGTGCAACCCCTTCTTGTCTGCTGACATGACATATATCAACAACTTGGTAGATCCCAGCAATCTGCATATTTTTAATTTAAAAGGAATTCCCAATTTGTCCTCCAAAATGGCTGCATGAATATATACTCCTGCAAGCAATGTATGAGAGGACATGATTCCCAACACCCTTGCCAACACTTTCTCTTTTCTATCTTAATCCCTTTTGTTAATCTGATGAGAGAAAAAATGGTATTCATTATTGTTTTAACTGTGTAATTGTTTTAATTGGCCAAGTACCTTTTAATATGTTTACTGGCCATTTGTATTTTTTTATTTTTGTAAATTGTCTGTTACTTTCTTTCACCATTTTTCTATGAGATTATCTTTTTTTTCACAAGTTGTAGGAATTCTCATTAAATAGAATACCATCATTAAATAGAATAACAATACTAAATAAAATAGCTTTGCCCTGGACATGCCCAGCTAAAAACCTGTTACTTTTTCACTACTAGAATTTGTGGTTTTTACTTATCGGGCAGGATAAATTAGAGTGGATGTGAAATTGCCACACCAATTTAAACCCTTCAGAGCCTCTTCATCATCAATGAGGGAAAGATCAAATTCTTTAGCTTGGCTCAAATGGGCCTCTATAATCCATCTACCTCCATGGTCTCAATTTGATACCCAGATTTGATTCCTGATTCCATCATCTTCTACTTGCCTAACCTAGAGTAAATTTACTTAATGCTTGGGATCTAGGTTCTGTCATTTGAAAAAGCATACAGAGTTGAACCGGCTTCTCAAGTTTTTTATCTTCTCAAGTTTTTTATTCAAGTTATTTAACTTCTCCAAACCTTGCTTCCACATCTATAAAATGGGTGTGTTGACGGTGCCTCACAGGGTTTGGTATTGATGAAACTTACATGAAGTAAGTTTATGTGGTTGTTAATTTTACCCCTTCTTGTCTGCTGACATGACTCCTACTCATCTTTTGTGATCAAATCAAGACTCTTCATCCCACCCACCTCCAAATAAAAATAATCTCTCTCCTTTGTGCTAAGACCATGCATCTATTACTGTACTTTTCACACAATATTGCAATGATGTGCTCATGTTCCTCTTTCCTCTACCAGAGTGTGCACCCTTGTAGAGAGGGTTGTAAGGGGCAGGGTGTACAACATACCCAGTAGAAGACTGTGCAATGAAAGTATAAGCCTGTTTATCACTTTTGAAAAGAATAGCACTTCCTCATCGTGCCAAAATTTTGTTGAGCCTGCAATGGACAGAGGGACACTTAGAAGAAAGCTGAAGTGTTCCTGAAAAATACCCCAGATATATCCTGGGAGAAGCCAGGAAATAGATTTGCTCTAAGGCACATCAACACTGCAGCTTCACTGAAAAACTCCCCTGATTGACTAGTTTGGCAGGCAAAAAACATATTTAAGGGAAACTGCATTTTACAGTCAGGGTTGGCTCTGTTGGGAAAACCAAGATGATAGATGAAGGCTGCCGGGCATCTCTTGGTTTTGGAGGTTTGTCTTGATCTGGAAAGGAAGCACTTGAAAAGTGTAAGTTTGGGGCATGGAAATCTTGGAAAGCAGCATGGAGGGAGGGCAGACAACCACCCTAAAAGGATGTCGCCTGCAGATGCATGCTACACAGGACTGCATTATACTCGAATGCATCAGTCCCCAGCACCATCATACTCTCTGCACATGGAAGGGCTTAGTGCAAATCCAAGGGAGATGCTTGTTTGGAAGCAAATTGTTCTGAATGGGGATGCGTTAACAATCTTTACTAAAAATCGTGGAAATCCTCTGTGCTTATGTAATGTGGCCATGGGTTCAAGATTATCTGTTTTGAAGCCTCTGAAAACAGATTCTCTCAGAAGGGCCCCAAGTGTGGATGGTGAAGATACAGGGAGGTCCTATCTGCTGAGAGGGCTAGCCATGCAGGGCCCATGTACTGTGCCCACCACTCCGAGGCCCCAAGTCCTTGTGGATGGGTCTAAGTTATGAACATGGGCCTGGAGGGCACAGAGGCACTACAAAGTCAGCCCAGTTTCCCTGACTTGTGTCTGAGTGACTGGAATTTGGTTCCTTCCCAGGCTGCTTGCCGGTGCCTTCTCCAGGCATGTCTGTGATGTAAGAGAGATGTCAGCAAGCAGTCCTAGTGCAAGCTCTGGCCCTAAGCCAGACACAGTAGAAGGCTTTTACCATTATTAGCTTTCAATCTCATAACACTCCTATGAGCTAAGTACTCTTCTGGGCACCATTTTATAAATTGAAAGTGCAGGGGGTTGAGTAATGTACCAAGGTCATCAGGTTGTCTGATTCATGTCCATTGGTTTATCCTCTTGGCTATATGGCATCTGTGCTTTGGGGGTCTGTAGAATTCCTCTGTGCCTTCAATGCTCTGCTCTTTCCCCCAAACCTGTGTGCAAGGTCATGGCTGCCATCCTCCCCTAGGTGTTGGGGACCATCTAGCTCCAGGTACAGAGGCTGTACCTGTTTCTTCCTTCTCCAAACTTTCTGACCTCCATCCTTAATATCTCTTTCTAGGACTATAGAAGTAGCCTCTTGGTGGAGACCCTGTCTCTGATGTTGCCACCAGCTCTCGACCCCCTAAGCTGCTCTCACAGTCAACTTTTTAAGATATAAATCTTCCCCATAGCAAGCACTCAATAGACATCTGTTAAATCAATCATCCTCTTGCTTTAAATTTCCATTTTCTAGGGTCAAGTTCACAAGTTAACCATGGCTTTTAAGACCCTTGATATGTGACTCCAGCTCCTCCCCATGCTGTCTCTCTTAGCATTCCCTGCCATATGCACATGGCAGTCTGTCCAGGACACCTGGGTCCTGTCATGCTTGGTCCTACTGTTGTCCATGTTTTATTTCCTAACAGAATGGGTTACTCACCTGGGGAGCATCCTGACCCACATGCACATGCTTCTGCTCTCAGGTTTGAGTGCATGTCTTTTCCTCACCTTGGCCTGTGTAATTCTGCAAACATTTCCCAAGCCCACAATGAGTCCTCACAGAAAAACATCTGGGAGCAGTTTGTGCCACATACGCATATAGCTGTGTGTACCACCCCCTGTCCCAAAGTGAAGCATACTCTTGTTTCCACATATTTATGTTAAATGCTGGTCACAACCCACTAACTTGATTTTATAACCAACATATAGTAAATGACCTGCGGATTGAAAAGCTTGGCACTGGCTCACTTATTCCTCACAACAACCTCATCAAGTTGATAATATTATTATTTCCCATTCGTATCGGATGAAACAGACACAGAGAGATGAAGTAATTCATTCCAGGTCATGTGGCTAGCAAGAAACAGAGCCTGGAGGTTGTACCTGGAAGGTGGCCCTAGAGCCAGCACTACCACACCCACAAATGTGGCTTTGATGATGAGTCAGGGCTGGAGGGGTTGGGTGACTTGGTGGGACAATTGGCCATCTTAAGCCGAGCTCAGAGGTGGCTCCCAGCTCCCTACACACCCTTGGGAAGTGGTCAGCAGGAAAGAAAGAGCTGGAGCATTCACATCCCCCTCTAGGATCAAGCTACAACTGTGGGTGCACTCTGTCTAGAGAGTTGTTCTTGCCCCTCTGGGGGTGGGGAGGCAGTTAGCTTGTGCTGTAGTGAGGGGTATTGGGATAGTCTCCTCATCTGTGGTACGTGCTCAGGGGTGAGGCTGGGACCAGGCAGAGCAGGGGTATTGGGAAAGACTGGTAGATGTGTACACAGGACTGTAAACTGCAGGACAATGGCACCCTCAATCCTGCCATGATTGTGTGCTGACAATGGCCATTGCGTCACATACATGAGCTATGATCTCCTCAGATTTGTCATCACTGTGTTCCCAGAACCTGGCACTGTGCCTAGAACATGTGAAAAAAATAAAAAGTGACTCATTTGGAGGTGTTCTCAAGAAAGAAAGTGACCAGAGTTCTAACCCTTTCTTATTGAGGTACAATAAGAAACACATCTGAAGAACCCTGGGGACCTGCATTGTGGACATGTGGCAAGATAAGGCCCTAAGAGCGGGTCTCTGGGAGAAAGTTGGGCCAAGCAAGATGGGATTCTGACCCCCTAATTCCTGGTGATGTCATTGGAGGTTCTGGAGGAAAAGCCTATATCTTGGTGGGAAGAACTAGCCCTTTGGAGCATGGGCAGGTGGCTTGGGACACCCCTGGCAATTCTGGCCACATGAGTCCAGTTCTACAGAAGCCCAACTCAGGGCTGTCTGAACGGGACAGGGGAGTCCCTGAATAGTCCTGGAGCTCTGGATAGTGCCACAGGCAGGGATGCAGAGACTTCCTACCTAGAGATGTGGATACAGGTGTGCCCCCCACACACAGGTGTGTGGGGACCCTGCAGTTGGGAATGGCAACTGTGAGGGAAGGTTAGTAGTGAGCATTCTGATTCAGTTGAAACACGATCAGTTTTGAGTATCAAGAAGACTAGCCACTGCATTGTTTTCCCAGATAATTAAGATGCTATTAATTAAACTTCATCTAAAGCTAGTTTCAAACTAATACTTGATGACACCTATACACATCCCACATAAGGAATATCTCTGTCTCCCCCAGGCCATAAGGCCCCAGTGGGGTGTTTAACCATTGGTGGGGGCTCCATGCCTGGCCAGGCTGGCAAAGAGTGGACTATCCCTGGGTTTGTAAATGAGCAATGACAGGTGGACAGGTTCCATTTCCTCACTTGAACTTCTTGGATGCCATCTAGTAGCAGACTGTATGACCTGGAACATTCTTTTCACCTGACCCCAGATATTGAGCATATTCTAGCATCCCAAGTGGAGTGTTATGGTTGATGGGTTCATAAAGCCTCTGTCTGTCTCCCAGTGGCTGGAAGGAGGGAGAACAGCAGGGCCAAGCCTTGCCCTGAGTAACCCTTCTCAGCCATTCTTAGTGAGTGACAGGACCCACTGAGCACTCCCAGGGGACTTAGGAAGATCCCAGGCTGTACCCCATGTGGAGGGCCACCAGATAAGACCTTCTACTCGTGATGGGAGTGAGAGGTTGGCTAGCTTCAAACCCTGGTAGGAGGGATGGGGAGAGGCAACTGGCTGAGGATCAGTCCTGGGCATTTTTTGAAAGATAGAGGAAGAGAAATCTTTCCTGAGCAGGGGGTGGAGACTGGCTGGGCTGTCCCAGACCCGAATTGGGGAATAGGGGAGAAGACAGAGGTCACCCTGTGGCAAGTGCTCTAGGTGGGATCCTGGGCCAGGGGGGCCAAGCATGGAGGTGAGGCACTGGAGTGCAGAGCCCTGAGACTGAGGGGCTGTGTGCCAGGCCCTGGGGAGCCAACTAGCTTTTTATGACAAATTGAAGGGAACCACATAAGAACCCTTATGTTTGGGATTTTTCTTAAAGATACAGCCCCAGATGTGGGATGACTGGTCCAGATGATAGGACCATTTCACACCTCTTAATGGATAATGCTAAATGGCTTTCTAAAGGCATGATGCCAGATTCCATTCCCACTAACTATGAAAGTGCTTCTTTCTCCCCACAATAGTACCCAGGTTTATTACCTTTAAAAAACAACAAGCTAACCGGGGAACCATATCATCTTGTTTAATTACTGACCTTTGGTGATTAGAAGTCAGTGTCATGACCTACCTAATGGCTTCCAGGCACTCTGGTCTAGACCCCATCCTCACTGCTGCTGGACAGGTCTTCAGCATGCCTGCTCCACCCACCTCGGGTCCTTTGCACATGCTCTCTCCTCTGCCTGGAAAGTAACGCACCTGAAAGTCTCACTCATTCCCTCATCTGCTTCCCATCTGCTCTTGTCAATGAAGCCTTCCCAGACCACCTTGCTTAAAATTGCACTGGGTACTTCTCATCCCTGTTGGATGCTTAATATTTTTCCAGTGTGCCTGTCTCCATATGCACAGTCTCTGGATGGCTTGTTCAGGAGGCCTAGAAATCCCAGGAGACAACCGAGATCTGCCCTGGAAACCTCCATGCCTCTCACATTCTGAGTAGCCATGCATCAGGTTCCATGGAACTGGACCAACAGCCCCTGCATTGAATGATGGGAGAGACAGTGACCCATTGAATCCCGTGTGAGGCTCTACCTTCTAATTAGTCTTTCAGCATCAGGAGTGGGGTGTGGAGATCCGGAGTGGGAAGTTACCAAGCAAAGAGTTGGTTTGGCCTTGCTCCAGAATTTGGGAAAACAGTCTGAGGCCTTGGAGGTGAGATGAAAAATGGGATCTAGGGGTGTTCTGGTGGAAAGGAGGGCTATATCTGATAACATGTCTGTCCCGGGAAGTGGGGCTCACCCGAGAGGATAGCCGCAGAACTGGTGATGCCCAGAGGAGGCATGGAGAAGGCAAGGTGGCCAGGATCTCTGATGAAGGAGGCAAGACCTGGGAAGGGAATGTGGGAAAGGGAGAAAGGCACTAATAGCATGCAGCTGCAACCCTAATGGCTGACATTACTGTGCACTGGCCATGTGCTCTACACAGAGCAACTTTTCACACAGCACCAATTTACTCCCCCAGCCACTTGTGAGCTAGCTACTAAAGATCCGCAAATCCGTATCTGAAATCCTGGGGCACACTGTTTTGGCAATTGAAAATACTGGATATTTTAGGAAAATAAGATGGTGCAAATACCGTATCTTTTATAAGTCCCCACAGGATCTGGGGGATCACCTCATAATCAAACACATTAATATTTTCTGTAGAGAAATATATAAATATTCACACTTTGCAGAATCAACAGACCGTAAATAGAATCATCAATTCAGGCAGGTTTTGCTACCAAATGAGTTAGGTCAAGACAGACTTATGAGTTACAAAAAATTATTTTGGCTTTTATTGTTTTTTAGATTTTGAAATTGCTGATTAGGGATTGTGGGTCTGTACTCATTCTCAAACAGGTTTTGAGAGGTTAAATGAGCAAAATTACAGAGCTAGGAAGTGCAGAGCTGGGGTTCAGGGGCAGGCCTTCTGGTTTCAACAACAGGCTCTTAGCCTGTGCAGCACTGGAGGGGCACCTACTATTGTTATTACACCACCTATGTCTGTTAGAACATTGATAACGTAGCACTGAGAGTCCTCTCTGAAATCAAAGATGGCCAGAAACAGGACATCCCAGTCATCACAGGAGGACCCAAGCCAGAGGCTCATTGTGGCTCAGAACCAGTCCTCATCTCTCGCCCAGGTGCAGAGCCCCGGGTAAGGGGTTTTCAGATACAATATCCCACATGATCTTAACTACTTCCTGAGGTAAGGGAAGATGACCTCCATGTGCTGACAGCTTACTTGGTACTATGTACTGTGCCAGACATTGATAGGCTTGATAGTTTTGTAGTTTTTGCTCTATTTTATAGATGTAGAAATTGAGGTGTGGAGAGGCTTGTTAATTTGTGCAAACCCAGCAGAAAGTGGCAGAGCTGAGACTGGAACAGGTCTGTCTTCTTTTGGAGTCCATGCTCTTTCAGTTGCTGCACAAACCTTGTTCCAGTGCTCTGTAGACAATAGCATTTTCATCTAATCATCTCCCTCCAGTCATCGCTGGGGGATTATACTCATGGGGTGTGACTGTAGACATAGCCCAGGCTTTCATAAGAGAAACCAGGGCAAAATAGGTGTACTATGAGAGCCAGGTCTGAATTTCCCCTCTAATTTATCAACTGGGGAACTATGGAAAGAGAGAGCTCCATAGCTGACCTCCAGCACCAGAGCTGGGGAGGGGCCAGGGCTCAGGACTGCAGATCCTGTTCCCTGGCATTGATCATAGGGTTCTTTTCCAAAAAGAGATCCAGATCAAACAAGAAAAATGCCAACAGGAAAAGCATACAGGCAAGAGATGGGGTTAGGCTGGAGATGGGCCACAGTGTCCATGCCAGGACAATGGGGATGAGGTGGCCAGCATAGGAGCTGTACTTGCAGACACAGGGCTCTGACCTGCCCACTCTCATTTTGGAGCTGGATACAGGTTTAAAGCAGTAGGCCGCCCAGTCTGACAGAGAGTCAGCTGTGCTTTATTTCTTTCAAAAATAAGCAGTTTAGTGGCCAGGCAGAAGCTATTTGGTGTAATAAGGAAACACGTAACCAACTCCTATAGTACTGCCTGCTCATTTTGGAGAAGAAACCTGACCAGTGCTTGGCTGCAGGATTTCCTGTCACCAGAGGGCTTGTTAAAATGCAGCATACTGGGCCTTGCCACCAGCAGTTTCTGACTCAGTGGGTTTAGATTTGTGTTTCTAACAAGGTCCCAGCAAGGACCTTGTTTGCCTCCTTTGTTTGCCATTGCCTGAAATTATCTTTTAACTCCTGTGAACAGGCAGAGCTAGTCTGGAGACTACACTTTAAAGACCACAGGCCTGGATGATTCCATTTCTGGTCTTTGCTGCCACTCTCTGGTCACTCTGGAGCATAACATGTTGTTCCTCTGCTGTGTCAATTACCTGTCTGTCCACCTGGATCTTTATTTTAATTTTTATTTCACTGAAAGTATCTTCACTGAAATACATTATTTTCCTTGTAAATTTCTCAATGAAGATTTGATTTACATATTAGGCTTTAAAAGTCATCAAATTTTGCCACTATAACTTCTACCTCCATGAGTTTTCTTTAGGGGTCATTTTTATTATTAATTCATCTACTTCCTTAGTCAATCAAAAATTTTAATCTATGCCGTTTTACCTATTGTATTTTGTGTTGACTATTTTAAACAAATTTCTCCCCTACTCCAAGCAATTTGGTCAAAATGTTGCTGGAGTAAAATGGCAGAGTCAAAATGTCTCGCTTTGTCTGGGTTACTTTATGATTATAAACTGACCGCTTTCTAAGAAGAACCAAGAAATCATCAGAGCTGGAAGACCTGGATTTGAATTCAAGATCTGTTCTTTGCTGGTGTGATCTTGTGTGAGTTTCTGTTTCCTGAGGATTCAGTGAGATAATGTCTTGTAAAGCCTTTGACCCATAGAAGTTGTTTTAGGGTCTACAAATACCCAAGCTTCATCCTCTCTCCAGGCTGGACTATGTTCTGATACTTTGTTCTCCCTGAAATAGAAATAGCAGGCCACACAGAGATTGAGTGCAGTCTGAGAGTTTCACTCCTCTTTTATGCCCAGTTGTATACAGTACCGTACAACCTCTAGGCATTATCTGCAGGAGCAGCTGGGATGATCCACATGACCTTGGTCTGTGGATCTGGTGGGACTTGCTTGGCAATGGGATAGGGTGGGGAGATCTGGCAGGTTTTCCTGTGGCCTCAGTCAAGACCCTTAAAGGACGGTCAGGTAACTGTTTCAGCAAAAGTTTGGAACAAATGTGTGGGTCCATGGTGACAGCTATGGGTCCGTGGTGACAACATTTCCTTAGTCCTATTTGGGGCATAAAGAGACAAGTTCCCCCCACCCCACCCCCCCAATTTAGTTAAGAAATATATCCAAAAATAAATTAGCAGGAATTTTAAAGAAAGGGGCTTTCAAACATCTGCTTGAGACAGAAGATACATATCATCCTCAGAGCAGATTTGTAGATGACTTTTATTTTGGAAGACACAGCTGAGGTCTTGTTGTACCATGCTGAATGACAAGGAGATGGTCTATTGTCCATCTGTCCCCAAGTGAGGGAGAATCTTTTCCCAGCTCTGCTCAGCATTGCTGGCCCCATCTAAGGGGATGGGATTAATCAGGGTTCTAAAAACAAAAAAGAAGAACCAATTAGGATGTGTGTATATTCAAAGATAAAAGAGAAAAATATGTATATATATTTTTATTTATGCCTACAGCACCTGGTCTTCCTGAGTGGTCTCCCATCCAAGTAATAACCAGGCCCGACTCTGCTCAGCTTCTGAGATCACACATTGGGCTTGTTCAGGGTAGCATGGCCGTAGACCATGGACCATGGCTCCACTGGGGCACAAATCCAGGACTTTCTGCATGTAAAGCAGACTTGCTAACCACTACACCATGGAACCACGTCCAAGAAAAGAAAAGATTAAGGAATTGGCTCATGTGATTGTGGTGATACAAAATCTTGTGCTTCTGCCCTCTGCCTTAAGAAGGTCAGCTGACAAGTCTGAAATCTGAAGGGCAAACTAGCAAGCTGGAGACTGATGGAAGAGCTAATGTTGAAACTTGAGTCCAAAGGTTGGATGCAGAATTCCTTTTTCCCTGGGGTACCTCAGTCTTTTTTCTGAAGATCTTCAACTGATTGTTGAGGCCCACCCACATTATGGAAGATAATCTGCTTTACTCAAAGTCTCTAATTTAAATATTAATCTCATCTTAAAAATACCTTCATAGCAACATCTAGACATCTGTTTGACCAAACGTCTGGACACCATAGCCTAGCCAAATTGACACATAAAATTAACCATAACAATGAGCCATAAGGAAGTGAGTCTCCCAAATGGTGGTGGTCAAGTTGGGGCAAGGAAGGAGGCCTCTATGTATCCTTGTCTGAAACTATATTTTACTTTCACTAACACACTGTGAGCAAGGTGAGCACTGAGCTAGGTGTTGGGGGTGAAGGTGAAGATCAACAAAAGTGTGCGATACACCATCTCTGCACACAGGCCCACCATTTAGTGGAGCTGACAAGACTGACTCTTTGATGAGTTCAATGGTACTGTTTGTGTACTATTTTCTCCTGTGCATTCTGACCATGACTCTCTGTGGGAGGGGTGGACTTCTCTGCCCCCCTGGAGTGGGGTTTGCCTGTGTGACTTGCTTTGTCTGATGGAACTGTGATCAGGGGCTTTTGTGTGCTTGAGTGATGTAGTTTAGAATCTTGTGCTCTGCCTTCTACTTTGAGAAGGTTGTATTCCAGCAGTGCTGGTCCTGCCTGGAGCTACCTGCAGCCAATAGCATCTGAACCATAACCAACCCCAGCCCAGAGAGAGAAATTGGTTCTTGTTGCTATAAGCCACTGAGCTGAGATCATTTGTGGTGTAGAGTGGCTGTGGTGGGAGTTAACAGTGTAAACCCCTACTCTCTGCTGGTCCTTGGAGGTATGATAGGAAGCACTGTTTTGTGAGACCTCAGTCTCATTGGGATCTACTGTGGTCCAGATCCTGGCCATACCACTCAGAAGTTGTGTGCCTTGGACACTTATACACAGTAGGACAGGTGCTTGAATGGAGGTACACAGATTGTTTTTTGAACATCCAGGAAGGGACAGCTACTGCAGTGTGAAGAATCAAGAACAGTTTCCCCAAGGAATGAGGTCTAAGCTGAGTCCAGAACTGGCATAATCTAGAGGCTTGCTTTTAGCCCTTATTATATGCGTGTGTGCATATATGTGCACATGTAATTACACTTATGACCTACATGCACAGATATGCACACACACACACACATGTTAAGGCTTCCATTTTTCTTCTTAAATTCATTATGATATCCATATGCCCTTTGCCCTATTACTAGGACATCTTACAATGGCCTCCGTAAACAGGTAACCATCCCTGTTCCTAGTCCTATATAATTATTGGCCAATTTTAGAGGGGATGGGTAAACTTGCTATATTTGTGCTACTGTCCCTTCCTCATGCTTGGCTGATACACTCATTCCTTGGACCCTCCCTGTGTGTCCTGCGGGGTCTGTGGCACTACACAAGGCCAGACAGCAGCTGACCCAGACCCGGCTCTAGCTGAGGTTCAGCCATCAGTAACACTGTCTTCTTCATGTGCAGGGACTGGAAGAGTACCTGTACTGCAAACTCACACTGACCAATGTGTAGGGACCACTTTCTCAGTTCTGTGGAAACAATGATACAGGCCTGGAGTCAGGATATTTAGATCTGTATGTCTCGTAAACAACATTACGTAGCCTCAAATTTTGCTTCTGGAGACTCTATGAAGGTGACAGGATGGGCTGCTGATGGCCAAACTGCAGGGCAGAGGAGAAGCTTCTAGGGGCATTGAGAGGTGAAGGGAACAACCTCCACCTACCTCCTCTGGGACCACTTTTCAGCCGATGTGTGTGCACATCCTGCTATACCATTTAATCCTCTGGTCTTAGGTGATGTCTCTGCTTTTGTCTGAGTGACAGGTTTTTGAGATGATTTCTATGGTATTTAGAATAGCCTAAAAGAAGTAAAATTACCCCACATGTTCTGGATGGGGGGCAGAGATGAAGTAAAGAGATGGGGAACCAACCCCCTAACAGTCTGGCAGCATTAGGGAGAGAAAAGCCACACAATAAGGTAAAGACTCCTTCTTGGGTCCTCAATTGGAACTAAGGGCAAATCAGAGTTAACCACACCGGAGAGAAAGGCAATGACTTCCCAGGAAGAGGAACAGCCCATGAGCCTGAGAGTGAGCCTGCCATTCAGACATCCACATGGAGTTGGGCAGGGCTAGAGTGAGATGGTCAGGTGGTGAGAAAGGGTAGAAGGGAAGTCTGTGCATCCATCACCTCGCTGGCTCTCAGCCTAAACTAGATAGAGCTCATCCCCAAGGCTCGGAGGGTAGCATTCTAAGCAGAGAGTATAGCATAGATAAGGATGAGTTGGGAGGCTTGGCTGACTGTATTACAGGTATGAATTTGCTTCTCATTTTATTTTACTCCTTTTGGGTTCCCCGAGTCTTCTTCACCTTGCTTAAAATAGCCTTAATACCTTCATTCATCCATTGACTCATCTACCCATCCATCTTTCTATGTGTCTGTGTCTACCTCTGCTGGGTGATGGGAACACAGAAGAAAACAGCCATGGCCCCTGCTCTTCAGGTTCCAGACCCAACAGCCTTTTTTCATGTGTCTTGGTGATGAATTGTTTACCCTATCCTCTCCTGACCATAATATCTTACTTATCTTTCAAGTCTCACATTCAGTGACTCCTTCTCTGTGAATATACCCAGTGATGATGGCAGAATCAGTAGCTCCCTACACTGTTGCCTGAGACACAAGTCAGTTGAATGAATGGATGGATTAGCCAGTGGTGGTCACCTCCTGGTTATTTCACTGAGTTAATCTGTTGATTTTCTGTTGGGTCATGAGAGTAAAAAAAGTGGGAAAAGAAGCAAAAAGAAAATCTTGGTAGCAGTTGAATCTTCCTTTGACCTCAGAACTGAGACCAATTCTCAGCCTGTTAAATTCTAGAATGCCTCCCTGCCCACCTCATCCTACCCCACTGTGACAGACTCCAGGAAGGTTTGAGAAGTACATAAGTCTGGGGAGAGTGGGAACACTGGTTGTGGAATCAGGAAGACCTGGTGACATTTTCCTTGTCCCTGTCTTCCCCTCTGGTGCATATCCTACCTCTGTCCTGTGACAGTTGTCTTTCCTACCCATCCTGTGCTCTACTGCATTGGGCAGGATTTCATCCCACACTCAGGTATACAAGAAATATGAATGTTTTTTATTCTAATTTTAGCCCGCACTCTGCAGAAGTGAGGGAATCCTAATCTTAGCCAATATAGATTCTCTTCCTTTCCCTTACGGCCGAGGCTGACATTTGGAAAAGAGAGAGCTTCTGGTCCCTTAGTGTCATGTACAAAAACAAGTCACAGGGGTGGAGAGAAAAGTATCCTTCACTACTGTTGGATGGTTTTTGGGTCTGGCTGCCTTCCTATCTCCTTCTGTGATGCTGTTGGTTCTCTGGAATCATTCTATTGAGAGACTGCCCAAGATCCCCTCTGCTTAGACACCCAGTGCAGTCACTCTCTCCAAGACTGCTTCTGCTGCTTCTCTTGTGTCTGAGCCAGGAGGCAGGCATAGCTTACTTCTGCTCACAGACCCCACAGACCTCACTGGATTTGGATGCCTCCTGAAGTCTTAGCAGCACAACTGTCTTTGAGACCCACCCAAGTATATACTCTCATTGTTCCCCCCAAACTCCCTTCCTAATGGCCTAGGGAATGATTTTCCATTAGTGAGAGACTGGTGATAGAGTAATGAGGGTAGAATCCTTACTCTTATTTATTATGTTTTTCTCTTAAACTCATTCTCTGTGTCATCTAAGGGCCTTCTTAGCTTTTGAAACTCAAAAGGTCCCTTTTCATAATCTGCTTGTGGCCGTCCCTCCTTCTGTGGGGCTATGAGCACAGAGTGAGAAAGCTCTGAGCTAGGTGAGGCAGGAATAGTCAGGGAAGAATGTCATCCTCCTTACTACTTCACAGCCCCTCAACTCCCTAGATCCCAAGTGCTCACACCTACATCACATGGTGGCTGCTCAAACCCATGGCTGTTGCCACAAGCTTGCGCCAACTGGTGCTGTTCAACTCCTGAAACTATATCCTCCTTCCCTCACTCTCTGACCAAGAACTCCAATTTCTCAGGCTAACCTACTCCCTCTGTTTCATCTGCTTTTCACTCACTTAGACCTATACTCTCTCCTTTCTTCCAGTGTATTAGTTGATCCCACAGTTTGAAGTCCTTCCATGGTGGCTGAGATGGATAGGGTAGGTGTGAACTGGAGTTTGGATCCCAAAATTGATCTGGAGTGGGCCAACATATGTAAGGAAATACTGGGGCAGAGCAGGGTGAAGCACCAGCTCTTGCTCACATTCGTATGAAGTCCTGTATTAGGCCAAAATTGCTCTAAGAGGACAACCAAAAATAATGTGGCTTAAAGAACAGAGAAGATTCTTTCTCACATCAAGCTCCCCAAAATGTTGCAAGTCAGCAGGAGGCTCTGCTCCACATGGTCATTCAGAGATCTAAGTTCTTTTCATTTTTTTTCTCCATCACCCTACAAGTAAGTGGTTCTCAACCTTGACTTCGTATTAAAATCACAAGAGAGAGATTTGAAAAATCCAGGTGCCTATGTCTCATTCCAGAACAATTAAATAGTATCTCTGGGGATGGGACCTAGGTATCAGTATTTATTAAAGCTTCCCCGGTGTCAAACATGACACAACATGTGCAAGATACATTGTTCAAGGGATTATCTAAGATTAAAGATTCTCAAACATGAATATGCAACAGAATTACTTGCAGGGCTTAGTAAACACAGATTGTTAGGTCCCCACTCAGAGATTCTAATTCTGTTTAGTACACACCCCAAAATTTAATCTCTAACAAATTCCCAAGTGATACTGATGTTGCTAGTCTGGGATCACACTTTGAGAACCACTGCTTTAGTTTCATGATTAAAACTGGGTCACTGCCCCATCTGGGTTTTAATCTTTGAGAAGGGAAAATAAAGGCATCTTACCTGATTCCAAAGATGCTGTCTTTTTTTTTTTTTTTTTTTGGCCATTATTCTCCAGACTCCTACTGGGCTCTTAAGTGGATAGTTATCTTCAGAAGGAGACCACCACCAAATGTACCTATACAATCACCCAATAAGAGAAAACATTGGCAGTTATATGTCTGGCATTCAGTGGTTGCTTTTACCAGATGACTAGGAGGCATTTTGTAACTTCTGTTAATTATCTCTCCCTCTTGATACAACTCACTCTATCCTTTTGATGTAGGATGGGGTAAATCTCCCTGAGTGGGGACTCAACTCCTGCACTGAGAGAGGAAAGGTTCTTGACTGCATGCAGGAAAGAATTCGAGTGCATGCCAGAGTTAGAGACAAAAGGAGAGTTTATTAGAGAAGGAATAATGCTCTGTAGACAAAGTGTGGCTCCTCTGAGAGACAGAGAATGAGAGAGACAGACCCAAGTGTTCAAGGAATTCAGTTTATATGTCATTCTTAGTTTCTACGAATTACAGTTTAAAGACTTTGTTTACCTGTTTTCCTTTTATGGTATGGGTAAATATTTTGTTAGTAATCTCAGCAGGAATCTTCTTTTGTTTTGTAGGTTTCCTGTGGTCTGGCAGCAGCACTGTCAGAGGTTCTGGTTTAACATTTAGTTAATTTATGTAGTTCGCACAACTCTTCCCTATATCACTTTGGTGGTAATGGTGCCGAGCTTCTTGACTTCATGGAAGTTCCTGGTTTAGAATAGGTAGAGATTAAAGTAGAGGGTAATTTTAAATTGGACGAATTTAGAGATATGGTATAAAGTTGGTTTCTGCTTAAATTCTATGAATCCAGTTCATTAAAATAGCTCATCATGTGACATGAGTGAAAATGATGGAGTGCGCAGTTCCAAGTGCCCATCCCTCCACAGAAACATTGTAAAACCAAACGAAAACTGTCAAAATAAACTCTGTTAGAACTCTGAAAAATAATCAAAGGTTTACAACCAAGAAAATGCTGAATCAAGTAAAAGCCAACTTAAAAATGGCTTTTAAGAAAAGTTTAAGAAAAGTTTTTCTATGTTTTTGTTTGCTTACCATACCCCCTACCCAGCCTGGCAGCAGTCTTGAAGATGGGAACCTGCATTCCCAGTGAGGGACTTTGGATCCTGGTTCCAGAAGAAGCAGAGCAGATCTTGTGATTTTCTGTTTTAACCTGTCTAAGGGTTACTTGAAAAACTGTCTCTAGGTGCTTGCCTTTGTTTTGTCTAACTTGGAATTTACTCAGAGTGGAGAAACAGTGGGCATTCCTTGATAACATTCTAAGACAAATGAAAAACCCTCTTCTGCCTGAGGCAAAAGCTCACAGTTTCAGGCAACAACAGAGCACCCAAAGCCTGGGAACAAAAGCTGGGGAGAGAATTTTTTGAGGATATTAGGGCAATCAAAATGCTCATGAATACTATCGGCTTAAGAAAGCCAAATGCATGCCCAGGGCAGAATGCATGCTCAAAAGACAGTTGAGAAGACTTTAGGTTTTTACCTATGGCTGATCTCTAGGATCAGTGCAAGCAGAAAGTGAAGGCTAAGGCAGAATTGTGACAGTAACAACTTAAAAGAGATGGATGAAGCTGTCTAAGAACAAAGCTTTTGTGTGCTTTTGAAGCTAACTTGGTATCAGTTCAAATTATATTGCTATAAGCTTAGGATGTTAATAGTAATCCCTATTACGACCACTAAAAAAAATGTATAAAAATATACAGTAAAAGAAATAAGGGAAATCAAGGAGGTACACTACAATAGATCAATTAAACAAAAAAGATAGTAATGAAGGAAATGAGGAACAAAAATGTATAAGACATACAGAAAAAATAGCAAAATAGCAGGAGTAAGTCCTTTTTTTATCAGTAATAACTCTAAATGTAAATTGTTTAAACCTTCCAATCAAAAGAAAAAGATTGGCAGAATGGATTAAAAAGTATATTTCAAATATAAACTGTCTATAATAAATTAATTTTTGTCCAAAGACATGAATAGATTGAAAGTGGAGGAATGGAAAAGGATATCCCATGCAAATAATAACCAAGAGAGCTGGGATAGCTACACTAATATAAAAAAAAAATAGTATTTAATTCAAAAATTGTTATGAGACAGAAAAAGTTATTATATATTGACATAATGGTCAATTTATCAAGAAGGTATGATAATTATAAACACATGCACACCAATAAACAGAACCCCAAAATAAATGGAACAGACATTGACAGAATTGAAGGGGAAAATAGACAATTCTATAATAATAATTCAATATCTACTTTTAACAGTGGATAAAACATCAATAAGAAAACAAAAGACTATACTAAAGAAACTATACTAAAAAACAACTAGATATAACATATATATATATATATATACATATATATATATATGTGTGTATATATATATATATATATCATGCTATTCAACAACAGCAGAATATATTACTCTTCTCAAACATATGTGGAACATTTTCCAGAATAAATCATAGGCAACAATGCAACACTCAATTTTTTAAAAAAAGTTTGAAATCATACAAAGTATATTCTCTGACCACATGGAATGAAGTTAGACATCAATAGCAGAGGGAAAACTGGAAAATTCACAGATATGTAAAAACAACCAATAGATGAAAAATCATGAGGAAATTATAAAATACTTATAAATGATTTTAAACAAAAACACAACATACCAAACCTTATGAGATATAGCAAAAACCAGTGACCAGAGGGAAATTTATAGTGGTAAACACCTACATTAAGAAGAAGATCTCAAATCAACAACCTAACTGCATGGCATAACAAACTAGAAAAATAAGAGCAAACTAAACCCAAAGCTAGCAGAAGTAAGGAAATAATAAAAATAGAGCAGAGATAAATGAAATAGAGAAATAGAAAAACAATAGAGAACTAACAAATCAAAATTTTGGTTATTTAGAAAGGACAAAAAAATTGGCAAACTTTTAGCTAGATTAACTGAGAAAAAAGGAGAGAAAAATGCAAATAATTAGAGTCAAAAATAAAAGTGGATACATTACTATCACTTTACAGAAGTAAAAGCATTGTAAGACAATACTGTGAACAATTGTACACAGTAAATTAGATAATCGATCTACTAGATCAAAGGGAAACGGTCCTAGAAACATACAAATCACTAAAACTACTTAAGAAGTCTATATAAAAACCTGTATGACTCAGAAGACCTAAAACAAGAAAAGAGATTGAATCAGTAATCTAAAATCCCCAACAACAACAACAGAAAGCCCAGGGTCAGATGGCTTTGATGACGAATTCTACCAAACACTTAAAGAATAATTAACTCCAATCCTTTTCAAAATTTTGTCAAAAAAGAAGACAAAGGGACCCCTTCTAATTCATTCAACAAGCCCATTTTTACCTAACATCAAAGCCATACAAAAACACAACATGAAAAGAAACCTATAGACCAATATTTTTATGAATATAAATGCAAAAATTCTCAGCAAAATATAGCATATAAAACACAAGAGCATTTAAAAGTATACACCATGACCATATAGGATTTATCCAGGAATACAAGGATGGTTTAACACAAGAAAATCAGTCAAAGTGATATACAACATTAAGAGAACAAAGGGGAAAAATCCACATGATCATCTCCGTTTTATGCAGAAAAAGCATTTCACAAAACCTGAACCCTTTCATGATGGAAAAAATTCAGAAAACTAAAAATAGAAGACTTTCACAAAATAATAAAGGGTATTTACAAAAAGTCTACAGCTAACATCATAATCAATGGTGGAAAACTGAAACTTTGCCCTTAAGATTAGAAACAATACAAGGATGCCTACTTTTACCACTGCTTTTCAACATTGTTCTAGAATTTCTAGCTAAAGCAACTAGGCAAGAAAAAGAAATAAAGGGCATTCATATTGGAAAAGAAGAAGTAAAACTATATCTATTCATAAATGACATGATTTCATATGTAGAAAATCCCAAAGAATCCATTAAAAAAACCCACTAGAGCTAATAAACAAACGCCGTAAAGTTTTGAGGTACAAGGTCAATACACAAAAATCAACTGTGTTTTTAAATACCAGCAATGAACAACATGAAAAGAAAATTAAGAAATCAATTCCATTTACAATACCATTAAAAAGAATAAAATACATAGGAATAAATTTAACCACGGAAGTGCAAGACTTGTATACTAAAAACTACAAAATATTTCTGAAAGAAATTTAAAAAGACCTAAATAAATGGAAATACATCTCATATTAAAAGATTGGAAGACTTAATATTATTAAGATGGCAATACTACCTACAGTCATCTACAGATTCAATGGATGCCCTATCATAATTCCAATGGCCTTCTTGCAGAAATGAAAAATCCTGTCCTTAATTTATATGGAATTAATGGGGTCCTAAATAGCCAAAACAATTTTGAAAAAGAACAAAGTTTGAAAACTTATACTTTCTGATTTTAAAACTTACTACAAAGTTACAGTAATCGAAAGAGTGTGGTATGTCATAAGGGTAGACATATAAACTAATGGAGTACCATTGAAAGTCCTAGAAATACAGCTATGGCCAATTGAATTTCGACAAGGGTGCCAAGACTATTCAATGGGTAAAGAACAGTCTCTCCAAGAAATGGTGCTGGGACAACTGGTTATGCTCATGCAAAAGAATGAACTTTAATTCTTACCTCATACTATATACAAAAGAATTAATTCAAAGTGGATCAAAGAACTATAAGAGCAAACTATAAGACACTTAGAAGAAAACATAGGGATAAATCTTCATGACCTTAGATTTGGTATTGGTTTCTTAAATATGATACTGAAAAGCACAAGCAAGAAAAGAAAAAAATAGATAAATTGCACTCCGTTAAAATTAGAAAAACATGTGTGCTTCAAAAGACACTATCAAGAATGTGAAGAATATGAAAAGACAACCCACAGAAGAGAAGATATTTGCAAAGCATAGATTTAGTAAGGATATATAGTAATCCAGAAAGAACTCTGACAATTCAACAACAAAAAGACAAATGACTCAATTAACAAATGGGCAAAGACTTGAATATACATTTCTCCAAAAATATATACAAATGGACAATAAGCACATGAAAAGATGTTCAACATTATCAGTCATTAGGGAAATGCAAATCAAAGCCCATATAGAGATGTCACTTCACACACACTAGGATGACTACAATAAAAAACAAACATACCAGAAAATAGTAAGTGAAGTACATTGCTGGTGGGAATGTAAAATGGTGCAGCCACTTTGGAAAACAGTTTGGGGTTCCTCCAAAAGTTATAGAATTATGATATGACCAAAAAACTCCATTTTTATGTATATAACCAAGAGAATTAAAAACAGATACTGAAACAAATATTTGTGCACAAATGTTCATAGCAGCACTGGTCACAATAATCAAAAGGTAGAAAAAAACAAAAATGTTCATCAGTTGATGAATAAATAAAACAAAATTCTGTACAATAGAATGTTATTCAGCCATAAAAAAGAATGAAGAACAGATATATGCAAGAATATGGATACACCTTGAAAGCATTATGCTAAGTCAAAGAAGCCAGACACAAAATTTCACATATTTTGTGATCCCATTTATATGAAATATTTAGAATAAAATCCATAGAAACAGATGGCAGATTGGTGGTTGTTAGGGGCTGGGTGATGAGGAAAATGGAGAGTGATAGTTTAATGAGAACAGGGTTTTCTTTGGGAGTAATGCAAATATTTTAACATTTTATAGAGGTGGTAGTTACACAACATTAGAAAGGTACTGAATACTACTTTAAAATTGTTTTATGTTGTGTGAATGGCATGTCAACAAAAGAAGTTTTAAATTGTGATTATATGTGTTCTAAAAGATCCACTTTTTTGCTGTGTTATAGGGTTGTATTGGACAGAATAGGATACACTTGGTGCAGTGACAAACAAATCCAACATCTCAGTATCTTAATACCTAAAAATCATGTCTTGCTCCTGCAAAGTACACTGCAAGTCTGGTGGCTCTCTAGGGCAACACCCTGCTAGACTGAGGATCATGAATGCATGCTGGTTTCACCTTAGAATACCATCTCAAAATGTGGCTTCTGGGACTACCAAACACTGTGGCAAAAGGATGAAAGGGATAGAGGGGTTACACAGAGACTTTTCCTTGTTTCATCTCAGTATTACCTTCGTCACTTCTGCTTACAGCACTGCTCAACTGTGAGGGTCCTAGAAAGCATGAAGAGCACACAAATAATCCATGGACATTAAATATCTATGCCATAAGGATAGATGATAGGGACTGAGCAAGAGTAGAGGTAGAAATTTTAATTAGGAATCTATTGCAGAAGTCTGGACAAGAAATGGTGGCTTGTGCTAGAATAGTAGTGGTGACAGTAGAGAAGAGATTAGATTAAATATTTGTCTTGAAAATAGAGTAGAGAGGACTTGTTGCATTGGAATTGAGCTGCTTGGGTTTTAGCCCAAGACATTGGAAGAACTGAGGTTGCATTTACTGAAGAGGAAATCAGGATATTTGTTTTTGACATTTAAATTTGAAACACCTATAGAATATCATAGTGGAGCTGAGTAAAAAGCTGAATATACATGTCTGGGGATCAGGGTCAGCCTGAAGGAAAAAAAAAAAACCAGGGAGCAATCAGCATTTAGATGGTGTTTAAAGATGTTGGATAACCAGGACTGCATTGAAAATTAAACTGAAAAGAGATTGCCAAAGATTGGGCTCTTGAGCACTCCAATATTTAGAAGTCAAAAGAGGATAAGGAGACAGCAAAAACAAGGCCAAAATTTGTCCAGAATGTGTCTATTTCTTCTAAGTTGTAAATTTATTGGCATAAAGTTGTTCATTACATTCCCTTTTATCCTTTTAAAATCTGTAGAATCTGTAGTAGTATCACCTCTCTCATTTCTGACATTGGCAATTTGTGTCTTTTTTCCCTCATCAGTTTGGCTAGAAGTTTATCAAGTTTGTCACTCATCTCAGAAAACCAGCTTTTGGTTTCATGAATTCTCTCTTTTTTGTTTTCAATTATATTGATTTCTTCATTGGGCTTTATTATTTCCTTTTTTCTTCTTTGTATTTAATCTGATCTCCCTTTTCTAATTTCTTAAGATGTAGGCAAACTGTGGTCATATATTTGAGATCTTTTTTTTTTCTAATATAGGTGTTTAGTGCTATAATTATCCCCCTCAGTACTGATATATTGTGTTCTCATTTTTGTTCAAGTACCTTAGAAAGTTCAAGGTACTTTCTAATTTCTCTGGATATCTTCTTTGACCTATAGACTATATAGAAGTGTGTTACTTAATTTCCAAATATTTGGGAATTTTCCAGATATTTTTCTGTTATTGATTCCTAACTTAATTTTGTTGTTGTCAGAGAGTATACTTTGTAAGACTGGTATATTTTTGAATATATTGCAACTTATTTTATAGTCTGAAATAACTTGGTAAATGTTCCATGTGCACTTGAACAGAATGAGTACTTTGCTATGGAGCATTCTATAAATGTTAAGCAGGTCAAGTTGACTGAGAATGTTCAAGCCTTCTGTATCTTTGTTGATTTTCTTTGTGCTTGTTCTATTATTGAAGGAAGAGTATTTATATTTCTGAGTATAATATGGATTTGTCTATTTCTCATTACAGTTCTATCAGTTTTACATCATATACTTAAAACTCTCCTAAATGTTTATAATTGTTATGTACTTTTAATAAATTGACCCCTTTATCTTTATGAAATGACTTTCTTTATTTCTGATACTACTTTCTGCCCTGAAGTCTTCTTTTCTAATATTGATATAGCCACTGCAGCTTTCTTTTGAGTAGTGTTAATATGGCATATTTTTTTTTCACCCGATGTTTCATCTATTTCTGTCATTATATTTAAAGTGCATTTCTTTTAGGCAATATGTAGTTTTGGTATCAGTCTGATGATCTCTGCCTCTTAATTGAATATTTAACCACATACTTTTATGATTTTTTGATGCAGTTAAGTTTAAGTCTATCATCTTATTATTTGTTTCTATGTTTTTTTTGTTCCCTTTTAACTATTTTCATGCCTTCTTTGAATTGAATGTTTTCTAATATTTAATTTTATCTTCTTTCTTGGCCTATGAGCTCTTTACTTTGTTATTTTATTAGTTGCTCTAGAGTTTATAGTGCATATCTTTAATTTATCACAGTCTACCTCCAAGTGATATTAAACCTTTTTACATACAGCAGTGGTTTTCAACTGGAGGCAATTTTGTCCGCCAGAGGACAGTTGGCAATGTCTAGAGACTAGGGACCTCTAGAGGGTAGAGGACAGTGATGCTGCTAAAAATTGTACAATGCACAGGACAGTCCCTCACAATGAAAAATTACCTAGTCCGAAATGTCAATAGTGGTGTGGTCGAGAAACCCTGACATACAGCATAAGAATCTTATAATAGTATACTTACTCTCTTAGCATTTATGCTACTTTTGTCAGACATTTTACTTTTACATGTGTTATAAATATTATAATACATTGTCATTTTTTTTTGTTTAAACCATGTTATCTTTTAATTAACTTAAACCATAAAAAAGGTTTTATACACTTACCCACATAGTTACGATTTCTGGTTTCTATGTTTAGATCCAGTTACAATTTCTTTGTTTCTTTGTTTAGATTCAGATTTCTATCTGGTATTATTTTACCTCTGTTTGAAAGATATTCTTTAACACTTCTTGTAGTGCAGGTCTGCTCATGATGAATTCTTTCAGCTTACATATATTAGAAAAAGTCTTTGTTTTACCTTTGTTTTTGAACAATGTTTTTGATTGGGTTTAGAAACCTAAATTGATTTTTTTTTTCTTTTACTGCTTTAAAGATGCTGCCCCAATGTGTTCCTGTTTGCATTGTTTCCAAAGGGAAATTGTCAGTTATCTTTATCTTTGTTCCTCTGTGCATAACATGTCTTTTTCTTCTGACTGCTTTTAAGATTTTCTCTTTCTCACTGATTTTGAGCAATTTGATTGATATGCCTTGGCACAGTTTTCTTCATATTCTTGTGCTTGGGGTTTGTTAAGCTTCATGGCTATGTAGGTTCACTGTTTTCATCAAGTCTGAAAAATTTTTAGCCATTATTTCTCAAATACAGTTAGCTCTGCATCCATGGATTCAACCAATATTGGACCAAAAATATTTGAGAAAAAAATGTCAGGTTGTTGCTGATATGTTCTATGTAGTTAGGCCTACAATGGCTATATCTGTAGTGAACGTGTAAGAATTTTTTCTTGTCATTATTCCCTAAATAATACAGTATAACAACTATTTACATAGCGTCTACATTGTATTAGGTATTATAAGTAATCTAGAGATGGTTTAAAGTATATGGGAGGATGCGCATGGGTTATCTGCAAATACTATGCTATTTCATATAAGGGACTTAAGCATCTGTGGATTTATGTATCTGCAGAGGAGAAGGAGGGAGTTCTGGAAGCAATCTCTGATGGATACAAGGAAACAATTGTATTTTCTGTCCCCTCCTACCTTTCAGGGACTCTAATCACACAAATACTAGGCTGCTAAAAGTTGTCCTGCAACTCAATGATGCTCTTTTTATTTTTAAAATTTATTTTTTCTCTTTTTCATTTTGGATAATTCTTATTACAATGTTTACAAGTTCACTAACCTTTTCTTCTGCAGTGTTTATTCCACTGTTAATCTCATTTGGGGTATTTATCATTTTATACATTGTAGTTTTCACCTCAAGAATTTAACAAGAGACTTTTTTTTAAATATCACTTTCTTATTCTTTTGGATCTTATTCTTATTCCTGCCTCTTTGAATACCTGGTAATCTTTGATTGGATGTCAGACATTGTGAGTTTACTTTGTTGGGTGTGGAATATTTTGGGGTGTGTGTGTGTGTGTGTGTGTGTGTGTGTGTGTGTAACATTATTTATTATTATAAATCTTTTTGAGTTTTGTTCTGGGATGCAGTTAATTTACTTGGAGACAGTTTGATCCTTTAAGTTTTGATTTATTATTTGGTGGGTCTGGAGAAGTGCCCAGTCTCGGGTTAATTATTTTGCATTATCGAGGCAAGACTTTTCTGAGTACTTCTATTGTGAATTATGAGGCCTTCCAGTTTGCCTGGTAGGAACAGGCACTAGTCCAGCCACTGTGTGAGCGCTGGGCATTGTTCTCTTAATAGTTTTGGAAGGCTTTTTTCTCAGACCTGGATAATTGTCTTACATAAACATACTGGTTGATACACTACTAAATATTCAAGGGAATCTCCCTTTAAGTCTCGGGAGTTCGCTCACCTCTACAGTATTCTGTCCTCTGAACTCTAGCTGTTGTGATTATCTCAGACTATTAGCTCCATGTTTTAAAATCAGAGAGTTCTCTGGTTCTGTTTGAGTTTCTCCTCTGTGTACTGTAGTACAGTACTCTGTACTCTGTAAAATCCTCCAGGGTTACCACCTGAGACAATTGTAGGGCTCATCTCAATTTTTTTCCATCTCTCAGGAATTCCTGTATTTCATTTCCTGGTGTCCAGTGTGTTGAAATTCATTGTTTCATATATTATGACTGGATTTCTGGTTGTTCCATGTGGGAGGGTAAATGTAGTCCTTGTTACTCCCCCTCAAAAGATGGTTTTGTTTTATTCTGAATTTCTCATTATTTCTGACTTCTCAGCACTAAGCACAGGACTTGGAACAAAGCAGGTTAATCAATAAATGGTCAATGAATGTGTGGGTGAGTGGATGGATGGTGTGTTAAGTATAGGTTAGTAATGATTGGATGACTAAAGGGAGATCATGATCCAACTGAGCTGCCAGGACAAGCACAGTGCGACAAAGCTGAGAACCAAGGACTGGGGAGAGATTAGAGGACAGTTACTAGAGTCCAGTGTAATAACAGAGAAACGGCTGACCCAGACTGAATCAGAGAGCTGACAGGGGCTTGAGAACCAGCCAGGGCAGCTCAGTGGTATTTAGCAAAGAAGTAAGGCAAGGACAGGCCACAAGAGTGTAAGGTCTGTGTGAAATTCTGATATGGTGGGCTGTTTTTGAAGTTTCAAACCTGTTCCACAGGCACCTCTATGCTTCCTCACTAAACCTACTAACCCTTTTACCCCTTATTTATTTATTACAACATTACTAACCATTTCCCCATGCTACACTCTACATCTCCATGTCTATTCTGCAACTATCCATTTGTACCACTTAATTCCTTTGCCTTTTTCCTCCATCCCTCCCAACCCCCTTCTCATCTAGTAGCCTTCAAAATATTCTCTGTATCTATGAGATTATTTCCACTTTTGTTGTTGTTTATTTTGTTCTTTAGATTCCACATGTATGTGAAATCATGCAATATCTGTCTTTCTCTATCCAACCCATTTCATTCAACTCTCTAGATTCATCAAGGCAATATCTTTTTCCACCCCCTTCCTTTTGGTCTGTGTGTGTCTTTTAATCTGAAGTGAGTCTCTTGTAGACAGCATACGTAGGGGGCTTGTTTTCTTATCCATTTAGCCACTCTATCTTTTGGTTGGAGCACTTAATTATTTTCCATTTGAGGTACTTGTTGATAGAAATGTAGTTATTACCATTCTTTATTCATGTTTTTGATACATGCTTTTTCTTTTAAAAGAAGTCCCTCCAACACATCCTTTAATACTGGCTTGGTATTGAAAAATTCCTTTAGCTTATTTTTGTCTGGGAAGCTGTTTATCGGTCCTTCAACTCTAAATGATAGGTTTGCTAGATAAAGTATTCTTGGTTGTAGATCCTGGGTTTTCATCACATAGAATATTTTGTGTCAAGCCCTCCTTTCTTGCATAGTTTCTTTTGAGAAATCAGCTACAAGTCTTATGGGTATTTCCCTGTAGGTAACTGACTGCTTTTCTCTTGCTGCTTTTAAGATTTTCTCTTTGTATTTAACCTTTGGCATTTGAATTATGATGTGTCTTGGAGTGGGCCTCTTTGGGTTCCTCTTTCTTGGGACTCTCTGAGCTTCCTGGTGTTGTATGTGTATTTTCTTCACCAGGTGAGGAAAGTTTCCATCATTATTTCTTCTAACAGCTCTTCAATGTTGTTTTCCTTCAGGTACCCCTGTGACAGAGATATTTTTACATTTAATAATGTCCTATAGGCTCCTTAAATTATTATTATAGTCTTGGCCCTTTTTTCTTGCCATTCTGATTGAGTGTCCTTGGCTTCTTCATCCTCCACATTGGTGGTTCGATCCTTTTTTTTATCTACTCTGTTTATTCCATCTAATATACTCATCTCAGATAATGTGTTCTTCATTTCTGACTGGTTCCCTTTTATAATTTCCATTTCTATTTTTATGTTTTTTAGTTCTTTGCTACAGTTCTCTCTGAATTCATCTACATTTCCCCTAAATTCATGGACCATCTTTATAACCAGTGTTTTGAACTCTTTATCTGTTAGATTGCTTGACTCCATTATTCCTGGATCTCTGGTCTGTTCTCTCATATGGTTTTGGCTTATTTGTCTTCCTATTTTGGCTACCATTCTGTATCTGTTTCTATGTACTAAGCAAAGCTCCTAAGTCTCCTGGTTTTATTAGTGTAGCTTTGTATACTAGGTGTCAGCAGCACAGTCCTGAGAGGGGTTCAGCTGCAGGCCAAGTTTAGCCCCAGCCTGTGCCCCTCTGGGGCCACCAGTTAAGATTCAGGAAGCAATCCACAGATCCTGTGTTTATAGTTGCCTCAAGAAACCACACCAAAAACCAAGGCCAGCTGCCACCAGGGTGAATCTCTACTCTGCTCTGCAAGGAGCACCTGACTCACAGAAGATAGATGTGGATGTGGCTTGGGTGGGGCCATGAGTTGGGGAGGCAGAGTTTCAGGAAATCCTCTGAACAGAGCGACCTCTGTTATCCAGTTGATGTCATCTTATGGTGGAGCTGAGTCTGCACACTGGGAGTGGGGAGAGCTCAAAAGAAGAACAATGGATACTGCTAGCACTTCTGTCTGGGAGAGATCCTAGCCTTCAGCCCTCACTCCGACAACTCAGTGTCCCCTGTAAGTCTCTGGTCCCCTCACTCCACCACCATCACCAACCATGCAGCTGACCAGGCACTGGTGCTCAGAGTGAGCAGGTCCATCACCGCAAAAGTCTGGTTGCAGACACAGCCACTTTAAGACATGTCTGCAGCTGCTGATTGCCGTTGCCATAGCCTCTGTCTCACTCAGCCACTCGGGACTGGGCAGCCTCGCATCCTCACCCTGTCTTATCTTCTCCTGCTGCAGGGTGATTTCTTATTTCTCTCCCTAGTTGTAGGGCTTGTTCATCTAGATCCCAGGCAACTCTGCTTGCTGTTTGCTCCATGTTTCCGTCACAACTTTGTTTTGGTCGAAAAAGGAATGAATTTGGTCACAAGAGGGATGAACAAAGCCTCTATCATCTACGCCATTTTTTTTCTCTTCTGGGCCTTAGCCATTAAAAAGAGATCAGATACTGGGGCCAGCTTGGGGTTTATGAAAATCCAAAATAATTTGAACAATTTATTTGGGTTTCCTTTTGACTTACTTTAGGGAATACACTATAGGACCTTGTTTAGCCAGGTGTAGTTTTATCTGTAATGTCAAAATTTTAAAGCTAATAATACTTTGAGAAAGAAGGAGAAGTAGAGGAAGAGGAAGGAAGTAAGAGGGAGAGGGGTACAAGAAGAGGGATGGGGTTGAGAACAAGAAAGGAGAGAGAGACTTAATAAGAAACATCAGATGCAGTAGTATTTCATATAGAAGTCTGATTTAAAAAATTAAGTTATCTTCAAATTTGATTATCTATGACTCTCTTTTGTACACATTCATTCGCTCTCTTACACTCTCATACATGACACACACACACACACACACACACACACATACACACACACACACCCCTCATGGTCATTGTGAACTTTTTCTGATAGCTTGTTCAAGACAGGAAAAAACAACAGTTTAGAAATGACTGACCTGGTTTACCTTTTGAAGTAATGGTTTTATACTGCATGGTCTTTTATAAAAGGCTTGAAAGTTACTCAAAGCTCTGTTGACTCAACTACTGTATAGATAACCCATTTTACCAACCAAGGTGCAGCCAAGACTAACTAGACAATGTTTGGTCTCAGTCTTAATGAGGTTTAGAACAATCCTCTACTCTTTCTTTGGAAAAACTTGTTTTCTGCATCCTTGGTGAAAATTCTGGTATGTTTATAAACTCTTGATTCTTCTTTCCATTCTCCTCTCTCATTTCATCCTTCTGGGTCCATTCCATTGAAAGCATCTTGTTATCCAATGAATGCTACAGTTTCCATTGGACTTCATGAGGGAAACAGTGTTGTGATTGCTTTTCCTTTTATAAAGCAAGAGCAATTTGGAACAGAATGGCCCACAGTGACACACAGGAGCCTCATGAGAGTAGACAACAATGGGCCTTTTAATAGGTATAGTCATGATGTACATTCACGTGATGGCCCATAGAGGTTTTTGCATACACTATTTTGTTCAGCCCTTAAGGTAGTCATATGAAGTGAGTTGTATAAACACAGTGCACCACTTGCTGCTTCCTTAAATAGCCTCTTTTTTGGCTTTCATGACATTCTCTCTTTCCCAATGTTTCTCCTACCTCAGTTTCTTTGTCTCCTTCATGGGTTTATCTTTCTTCACTTTTACACGTTGGAGGCTCCAGAGCTTAGTTCACCTTTTCTATTTACACATTGCCTTGAGGTGCTCTCATCTAATCTCATGACTTCATGTTCCATCCATGCACTGAAGACTTCCAAACTTATGTTTCACCCTGGACTTCTTCCTCAACTCTAGGCTCATATATCTAACTACATACTTGGAATTTCTTTTCAGAGATCTAAGGGTTCTTTCAAACATAATCTGGCCAAAACATTTCTCTTGTTTCCTCCCTGCCTGCATATATCTACTTCTTTCCCAGGCTTCCCCTTCTTGGTAAATGGCACCACCTCTCAGTAAATGGTACTACCACTCAAACAGTGGCTCAAACAAAAGTTCTTAGACTCATTCCTAATTTTCCTTTTCTTAACCCTCACATCAAATACATCAGCAAAACCTGGAATATTCTAAAGCATATTCCAAATCTTTCCCTGCTCTCTATTTCCACTATTTCCATCCTAACCTCTCTTTTGGACAATTGCAGAAGCTTCCTAATAGTAATTTGCTTTTATTCTACCCATATCACTCCCTGTCATTGCCATCATCTACTCATCACATGGAAGGCAGACAGAGAATAATTCTGAAAACTGAAATTTGATATTGTTCTCTTTCAGAAAACAATTTAGTGGTTTTCTATTACAGCTAGAATAAAATTCAGGCAAGGAAGATCCTGCATCTCCTGAGACTCTGCATGATCTAGCCTCTGCCCACAATTTGGACTCATATCACCCTCACTTCCTCTTAGCCCCTCCGCTTGCTGCCTTGCTGCCCCTCAAATATGGGGAATTCACTCTGACCTCAGCAAGCTTTCCTCTTTCTCATCTCACTCTAGATCTTCCTACTGCTGGCTTCCTCTGGATTATCATGCATCATCTCAAACATCATCTCAAAGTGTCCTTTCTTGACTACACTATCCAAGTACCCTCCCGGCTATCCAGCCACAGTCCCTCTGTCATGTGGACTTCCTGTATGGCATCCACCACTGGCTGACATTATTGCATTTATTGACTTACTCACTTATTTTTTGTCTTTCTTTCTCTTCTAAAATATAAGCCCCAGGGGAGTGGAGATTGCATCTTTGTTATTTACTGCTGTATCCTCACTGACTAGAACAGTGTAGGCACAGAGTAGGAATAGTAATTATTTATTCACTGAGAGAAAGATAAGGAAACTGAGGCTCCAAGATATTAACTCACTTGCCAGGATGCGCATCAGTGACTGAGCCAGGACACTAGGCCAGGTGTGTTGCCTCATTGTTCATGCCTTTTTGTACACTCAATGGTCATCATAAGGAAGAGTCCCAGAAACCTCTCCTCTAGTTGCATGCACGTGGCCCAGGAAAGAGGGCCAGATCTGAGGCCCTGGCCAAGGACTTCTAGGATCAGCCACTTGAGGGAAGGGGCTGGGTACTCAGGATGTTGGATGCTGCTACTGAGTCTTGTGGAATAAGCCAGGTAGCCAGCTGCATGCAACGGGACTGATAGTTTGTGCAGTGGGCTGGAGAGCTCTGGGTGCAGGTCAAGTGCAGTGCTGGAGCAATGTGGTGTGGTCTCTGTGGGGAGGACATTGCTCCCACAGAACCTGGCTGTGCACACTGGAGGGTCCTGGCTGTTCTTTCAGGAAGCTCTAACCATGGAGGAACTCTCTAGGACCCTTGGGCATGCAGTCCACCACCTAGATGGAATCAGTCAGCAAAGGAAAGGTGGGTTTCAGCTCTTTGGATGTTTAAAGAAAGCTTTTAAAACCAGGTAGTACCTGGGAGGCTGTGGTCTCACTTGCCATGTAACCACAATTACCCAAGAAAGAGACTGGCTTCTGATGGCAAAAGGTAGCAGGTGAAGACATCCAAGGCACTGAATCAATTGGACTACCTTTTAAAGAAATGGGGATTTATGAGGATAGCACCATGGTCCCCAGGCTTTCCTTGATTGAGTCCGGGGATAATCAGGCTGGGAGGAAAGAAACATGAAGAGCTTTTCAGGCTCAAGGAAGTAAAGGCTGTGTGTGAGTAGGTGTAGATGCATAGCAGAAAGGAGGGGCTAATTTTAGATGAGGGTTGGTCCAGAGAATCTGGTGACAAAAGGGAGTGGAGAACTGGCAACTCAGTTGGACACAAGGCCACTCTGAATAGTCTTCTGTGGGGCCTGGAACTTTCAGAAGGTCCTGTTTCATTGAGGTCCTGTCCTGGGCATGCTCTGTGGCCTTCTCCTTCCTAGTCTTCCAGGAGCTGGTGCTGCATCCAAGGAAATCCTGGTGGATGGTTTCTTTAGATGGAAATGCAGCCTCCCTGGGTACTTCATTTGCATAGAAGGAAGGGGGATTATGAAGGGAAAAGGAGCACGAGCCTCCAAACCTTCATTTTTCTTTACCCCAGCACGCCACCCCAAGTCTCCTCACAGAAGCAGACCCATGTAGGTCAATAAAACCCGATACAACCATTTATCTATCATTTCCCCTCTGAGCCTAATGTGCTCAAGAGCTTCCCTCAACTATGCACCCAGGAAGCTCCAATTTGCTTCTTCTGAGAGTACACAAATTTGATAGGCCACAACCTCATGTTTTTCCAGTTGTTGATGTCAAAGATGACTCATTAGGTCAATGCCAGCTTTACTGATTAATCTTACTTATGCACATGTCTTATTTCTCCCTGAAGGTTTGCTGGCAGCATTTATTTCTGCTACACTAGAAACAAAATAGCAGACAGGTCTCTGGAGCATTGCATATTGCAGACTCCATCTCTTTGGCCCTCCACATTAATTTCCTCTAAGTGACACCAAGGGGCCAATATGTTGCACATACACCTTTGTTTTGACAAAATTTTTGCTTTCATTTCTAATCATTTGTGTAAAAAGCTCTGGTTTGGGTTTGTTCAGATCTCTTGGACAGGGAATTGATCTCCAAACCATTTCCAAATTGCTTCCACTTTAGAATCTTGCTGAGTCTGGCATTTTCTACCCTGGATCAAAAGCCTCAATTCCTTTATCAGTCAGAAACCAACACACATCACACTGGCAATGAATCCTAATCCTCATCCTCAATAGGATTTTAAATTTTTTAAATTAAAACTGTGATCCTAAGATATTAATTGTTTGAGAGAGTTTTGCATTATTTTCTTGAGTATTGTTTTTTAAGTCGGGATTCTTCCTGGGATCTTTGCTGATTTCTGTACCTTTGCTCCTCGCTCCCTACCTGAATCATTTCTGTGTTGATTCCAGCTAGAACAGCCAGCTACAAATAAAATACCACCTTTCTTGAGTGATAAATGTGAAACAGTGTAACTTTATGAAAAATATTACCATTGGACTCCACGTTTGTTATTCTGGTGTACAAGATAGGCCAAGCTGATGGGAGGGCGATAACCAGGAGATGGAGGTCAATGTAAGGAGAGATAAACCTAGGGTACTGCATTGAGGATGAAAATGAAGGAGGAGAGGAGCTTCCCCAAGGGGGCAGGGGGCAGAAATGCCTCCCGTGGTCTAGAGGTCCCAGAGCTGCCTCTCAACATGTGTCAGGTCCCTAGGGAAGTAGGGAGACAGATCTGTTCCTGGCCCACTCCTGAGGATTTAGTTCTGGTAGTCTGAAGGGACATTGAATCTGTGTTTAACAAGACATCCATGATGCTGGTGTAGGTGCACTTTGGACCACCCTTTGAGAACCACTGTGCCAAGCTTTGAAGAGTGTTCAGGACTCAAGAGGTAGAAGGTAGGAGGTAGAAGGTAGGAGGTAGAAGGAAACTCTCCACCAGACCTTTCCAGACCTTCACATGCTGGTCTTGTACCAGTCCATAAACATTAAACAGGATCATATCTGAGGCATTACATTAGGCAGGGATGATATGGAGGTACAGCGGATACTTTCTATCTCTGCCCTTGGAATGTGTTAAAAATGAAATACATACTCAGGCCTTATAACACAGTGTGATCCACACTCATATTACTAAAGCTTCATGCTGTATTTTAAAAATATTATTTCTGGAGCATGGGAGAAGCCCAGGAGTCTACTCAAGTGAAAAAATAAGTGAGTAGCTCAGGAGACTACTCAAGTGAAAAAATAAGTGCCATACTTATTCACTCTGTTTCTTAAAATTGTCTTAGTCTTTAAAATAACTAAAGTGTCAGTGGGAGATAGGGATGTGGTTTGGAGCCTTCAGCAGGCTTCTCTAGGTGAATCTCAGTACAGGCCCTTAGGATTGTGGAGTAAAGCCCTGCCATCCTCCACAGATAACTACTCTCCTTTTTAGAAACACATTATTCTGTTACTGGGACTTTGTAGAGACTGAGCATTTAATCACAGGCCATCAAGTTACCATGTGACCTGAGTGGCTCATCATGAATGGGGAGTTATCCGACTAACCAAACATGAAGTTGGTTGTACACAGCAATGTTCCAACATTGAATGGGAGTGGTATACATATGATTGGGCCTGAGCAGCCCTTGAAGGCACAAATAAGTTACATGAAGAAGTGGCCCACATGCCCATGGTCCCCACTCCTGTTACACTGCCTTCTCTCTCCCAACCTGTACCTATGGCCTCGTGAGAAATTCCTTATGATCAGTTAACAGAGGAAAAGAAGACTGAGGTCTGTTTTATAGATACTTCTGCATGATGTGAAGGCACTACCCAAAAGTGGACAGCTGCAGTACTGCAACCCCTTTCTGGGACATCCCTGAAGAATAATCATGAAGGGAAGTCCTAGTGGGTGGAATTTCTGGAGTGCACTGGTTGTCCATTTTGCTTGGAAGGAGAAATGGCCAAAATACAATTATATGCTGATTCATGGGCTGTAGCTACTGGTTTGACAGCATTGTCAGAGACTTGGAAAAAGCACCTTTAGATTAGAGCTGACAAAGAAATCTGTAGAAGTATGTAGATAGACCTCTCTGAATAGGCAAAAATTGTGAATGTATTTGTGTCCCATGTAAATGTTCACCAAAGGGTAATCTCAGCAGAAGAGGATTTTAATAATTAAGTGGATGGATGACCCATTCTGTGGATATCACTCAGCCTCTTTCCCCAGCCACCTGTGTCAGTGTCCAATGGGCCCATGGACAAAATGGCCATGGTCCCAGATTGGAGGTTATGCATAGGATCAGCAATGTGGACTTCCACTCGCCAAGGCTGACCTGGCTATGGCCACCACTGAGTGCCCAATATGCCAGCAGCAGAGACCAACACTGAGTCCCTAATATGGCACCATTTCCTGGGGTGATGAGCCAGCTACCTAGTGGTAGGTTGATTACATTGGATTGCTTTTTATCATGGGGCGGGCATTTTGTCCTTACTGAAATAGACACTGATTCTGGATACAAATTTGCTTTCTATGCATGCAGTGTTTCTTCCAAATGTACAATCTGTGGATTTACAGAATGTCTTTTTCACTGCCATAGTATTCCACACAGTATTGTTTCTGATCAAGGAACTCGCTTCACAGCAAAAGAAGTGAGGCGATGGGCCCTTGCTCACAGAATTCACTGGTATTCCCATGTTTCCTATCATCCTGAAGCAGTTGGCTTGATAGACTAATGAAGTGGCCTTTTGAAGACTCAATTACAGTGCCAGCTAGGTTACAATACCTTGCAGGGCTGGAGTAAGGTCCTCCAGAAGTTTATATAGCCTCTGAATCAGCGTCCAATACATAGTGTTGTTTCTCCAATAGCCAGGATTTATTGGTACATGAATCAAGGGATGGAAATGGAAGCAGCATCACTCACTTTTATCCTTAGTGACCCACTAGCAATTTTTTTCATTCCTATTCTTAAGATTTTATGTTCTGCTGGGCTAGAGATCTTGGTTCCAAAGGAAGGAATGCTTTCACCAGGAGACACAATAATGATTCCATTGAATTGGAAGTTTAGATTATCATCTGGCTACTTTGGGCTCCTCATGCCTCCAAATCAATAGGCAAATAGGTAATTATGGTGTTGGCGATTGATTTTGACTACCAAGGGGAAATTAGACTACTATAACTGTACAAATCTTTACTTCTTTAAAATGACTTTTCCTATTCTCTTTCTCCTTGATTCAAACTGGCCTTGGGCTCACTTGCTTCTTTTCTTTCCTTACCCTTCTGCAGACTGCACGATCACTCCCTTAAACATTAAGCCCATAAGTCAGCATCAAACAGTTTTAGGGGCAAAGCCTCAGGTCTGTTGACCATAGAAACAGAGTTTCGGTCAAATTGAAGTTAATATCTTGCAGCTCTACACCCATGAATGTGGAAAGACCCTACAAGCAACTGCTTGAAACCAGACATAATGACACCATGGAATGACACCAGGACCTAATGCAATGATCAACTACCTCCTACCTTAGCCTTGACCAATCAGTAGAGCTCATGGCCACAACTTCCTTAGCTACTCATGAGTTTTTCCCTATATAACTAATCCCTTAGAGGCCACTGGGGAGTCAAGTCTTTGAGTGCTTTCTCACCTCTGCCTCCAGGCTTGGCACCATTTCCTTAAATGTATCCGTACTTTATTTGCTGCAAATTCCTGTCTTTGTCTCTTTTGGCTTTAATGCATGCAGGCAAAATGAACCCCTTGAGTTCGGTAACACTACTACCAAAATGGAGGCAAGGAAGGGAATATCTGATGCCTTCGGGTGTCTCTTAGTATGAGGACTGTAATTATCATGTGCATTTCCTTCTTTATTTTGCTATGAATATGTTTGTGTAAGATATATACATGTGTATGTATGTCTCTCTCTCTCTCTCTCTAATTGTATATATGTATGTATATATGTATATGTGTATATATATGTATACACATGTTTAGACAGATGTCTCTCTGTCTAAATATATACATATTTAATGTGTTAGTTCATACAGCTGGAGGTGATTCTAATAGTTTATTTGGTCAGTTGACTGAAACTTGGACTCAATGCTGACCTACATTTAATAAGGTTAAGGTGCTAAAGCTGCCCCGACATGATGCAGAGAATGGAATTTAAAGGCTAGCTAGATAGAAATGTTGGACTGGATTTATCATGTACCATCTGTTCTCCACCTGCATTCCTGGAGAAGGCCCAGGAGACACTCCCTTCACTAATGTATCAGATCTGACGAACATGAAGTAACAAGTTCTTTAGATGCTTAGTGAGATATATATGAGGTATGTTAGAGGGTCAAAGATAAAATCATTCCTGGTACCGATTATATATCAGTCATGGTTTAATCAGGAAAGAGAAATTACATATTAATTTAAATACAGATAATTTAATATAAAGAATTATTAACTGTAACAGGGGAATGAAGTAATAAGGGATTGAATAGTAAACAAATAAAGATTACTCTAAAAAACACAGGAATAGCAGATGTAAAGAACAGTCACTACTTCTAGGGATGAGGTAGAGCATCCAAAGAAATAATCTCCTAGGGCTGGTAAATCATCCTAGGGCTACAGGGTCCATCTTTCTGGGGACCCAGCCTCTCCTTCAGTCAATGAGCTTCAGGTTACCTAATTGGCTCAGGTCTGGAAACTGAGTAAAAGATTGTTATGAGCTGAATGTTTGTGTCTTTGCCTAATTCATATGTTGAAGCCCTAATCCCCAATGTTAGAGTATTTAAATATAGGGCTTTTGGGAACTGATTACTATTAAATGAGGTCATGAGAGTGGGGCCCTCATCATGGGATTAATGCTGTTATAAGATGAGACAGTGAGCTAGCTTCCTCCCTCTCTCCCCACATGCACACAAAGAAGAGGACACATGAGCATATAGTGAAATGGCAGCCATGCACAGGCCAAGAAAAGAGGCCTCAGAATGAAATCTATAATGCCAGCACCTTTATTTTGGTATTCCCAGCATCCAGAACTGTGAGAAATAAATTTCTTTTTTGTTAAGCCAGTCAATGGTATTTTGTTATGGCAGCCTGAGCCAACTGAAATAGAATTTGAGTTTTTATTGAAGTGGCTGTCGTCAGCCTTCTGCTCATCCCTCTTGACTTTTTTTTTTTAATATATAGGTAAAACAAGACCCTCACAGACTGCCCACCTTTCTTGTTCTTAGGAATTGCATGTTATGTTGTCTCATCTCCATATCTCTCTATAGGCCAGGCTCTTGTTGTCTCCATCCTAGCTCTTGTTGGTAAACGTTAGTTAGGTCTTAAAGTTTCTTTTCTCCTTCAGTCAAATTAGCACTCTTCTAGACACGTTATGTTGTGATATGACCCTAGTTATTGATCTGGAGATTAGTAGAGGGAGTGAAGGTAGATCCTGAGGAGGTATGTATTGCTTTGCAAAGCAGAGATGTCTCTCGTCTTTAAGCAGGGGAGGAGGATGTGTCTTGGCCTTTAATAAGGAGGAGGGGCTACTTCCAAAGACCCCAAAGTTCAGGAGGACATGGAGTTTCAAAGTTCTCCGATACATTAACCCAGACATCCACATCTCGTTTCAAGGTCTCAACCCTTTTCATCCCTGGCTCTGACCTTGGCATAGTGGACTTGCTGGGGTTAAGAATTCAATCTTCCTTGAAGTTCCACTACCTTTATAGTTAATCCTAGTCCTGCTCTTGGCTCCTTCTGCAAGAGATGAGGATCTCTTTCTATGTTGCTAAGCAGGCTCTGACTTTCACACTATACATTTAATTGATGATTAATCACCCTCAGCCTTTCATTGTCTTTCTTTCACTGAATATCAGTGGCACTCAGTAAGATGCAACCAATTTCATTGTCTTTATGGTCATTACTTCTCTTGAGTTTCTCAGAAGGTTGAGATATTACATCTGTAATGTCTGTTTATTGCTGTCCCATTCCAGCTTATGACTGGTGTAGGTTTTAAAAATTGCATTGCTTCAGCATGCTAGGGGCTGTCTATTCTATCTATTCCAGTTATGGGGTCTTCACTGTTGGCCAGTGGGTTATACAATCCAAAAATCTCATTTTAGAGCCTGCTTCCTTGAACTACTCCTGACTGCAGCTGTTTTAGGTCATGATCACTGGGAAACAGACTCTCAGGAAGAAGAAATTTATTGGGAAGAGCTCTTAGTAGCAGCACAATGTGGAGGGAGGAAAACAAGACTGAGCAGAGGGAGGAAGTTCAACAGCAACACGGTTGCAAGAAAAGCAGAAGCCGATCCTTTCTGATCTGGGCTGGGCCTTCATAGATGTTTTGAATTGCAGCATGGAGGTTGCTCTTTGTACCCCTACACTGACCAGTCATTAGAGGGTAGGTAACTTTGGACAAGGCATCTAGCTTCCTTTAGCTGAGGACAATTTCTGTGGAGGGACTCACAGACACACCCAGTGGTGATTCCCCCAGACCTCAAAGGTATAATTAGAAGGCACATACTCAACAGTTGACAGAATACTCACGGTAGTCCCTTGGCCTATGGGGTAAGAGCTAGTGCAATAGAGAAGGCCAAGTAGGAGTTTCTGAAACTGCTTCCCTCCATCTCCAGACAAGACAGCAAATCAAAAACAGTATTGCATTCTGGGGTAAATGGCAAAATTTACTGCCCCTGAGCCTCAATCTGGTGGCTATTTCAGCTCCAGAGCTCCTTATGGGGTGAGCCAAAGCCTGTGTTGAAACTACACTGTGGTCCACTCAGCCCAGGCTTGCTTCCCTCACTCCTCATAAATCTCCTACATACAAATCTCCAGCTTAGCACCTGTTTCCCGAGGGACCCAACCTGGGATACTGCTCATAAAATATTACTGAAAAAAGCATTTTGTAAAGTTGCATTCATTATGAAATCTTGTTTACATGAAGCATTAGAGAGGTAGCAGTTAAGAGCACAGCTTCCTGAGTCCAAGTGCCTGAGTTCCAATCCAAGCTGTGGTACTTACAGCAGGGCAACCACAGAAAATTCATTCAGTTTCTCTGGGCCTCAGTGAATCCATGGTAAAATGGGGATAAGAATAGTACTTATGAGTATGAACGTAAGTACTTATCTTGTAAGTATGCATGAGTACATAGGTGTTGTGAGGATTAAATAAGTTACTACATATAAAGCATTTTGCACAGTACTGACTTATGGCAAGTCCTCAATTAAATTAGTTGTAATTATTATGTCAAATTATTTATCTCCACGTTGCATAGATACATAAAGTATATAAACCATGATTGATAGTGGTTGTCTCTCAGTGTTGGGATTTCTGGGTTTTTCTTACTACTTTTTGGTGGCATTTGAATTTCCTATAACAAGTCTGTGTTATCTTTATATATAGAGAGAAAAAGACATTTTAAAGGGAACTAGCCACCTTGTCAATGCCAGAGACACCAGGCTGGCTCCTACTTCTTGAACCTTCCATCTGCCCTTGTGCTGTACTTTTCCCTCTTGGTACTCCTCACAGGTACTACTTCTCAGATCACTTCCAAATACCTCATCTCATTGTCCTCAGAAAAATAGTACCTGTCTGAATTAATTTTCTATTGCTGCACAACAAATTACCACAAACCTAGCAGCTTAAAACAGCTCCCATTTATTTTCTCCTTTATTTTCTCCTAGTTCTGAAAGTCAGAAAACTGGTATAGCATGACTGGAAGAGACTGTGACTCTGTTCATAGTATCACTGGCTAAAATCAAGGGATCAGCAGGGTGCGTTAGAGGAAATATCTGTTTCCAAGTGCAGAAGTCAGTTCCCTGTAGAACTGCAGTCCTGTTTTCTTGCTGAAATGCAGCTGGGGGCAACTCTCAGCTCCTAGTCTTATCAGTTGAACTCCTTCTATTGTGGCCCCCTCTATCTTCAATGCAGCAGTGACACATTGGGAACATCTGCCTTCTCCTTCTGCCACCAGCTAGAGAAAACTCTCTGCTCTTAAAGGGTTTAAATGATTAGGTCAGGCCCATGTAGCAAATCTCCTTATCTTAATTAATATCAACTGTACTGTATAACATAACCTGGTCATAAGTGTAAAATCCACCATGCAGGGACTACGCAGGGCACGTCCAGCTGGGGTGGGGAATCAGGAGGCCATTTTGGAATCCTGCCTACAACACTGCCACAGTGTCCAGCCCGGGCCTCTACCCTCATGGTCCCTAACCCCTGGACATAATGGTAAGTGGAAAAGTAAGGAAAACCAAGTGAAGAAAACTTTTAGGTTTCCTCAACAGTTACAGGAGCTGGAGTAGGTGTGGAGTGTGGGGAGGCAGAGAGCTAGAGAAAGAACCAAGCATGGCAGCCAGATGGATGAAGGATTTAGGCCAAGCCCAGATATGGCTTCTGGAAGTCCCTGGAACTTGAATCAGAGCTGAGAAGGTGATGAGGACAGGGGATAAGTAGAGCAGTGGGAGAGCACATTTTCCAAAATGCTCCCAGCAATTTTCCTAGTCATAAGCTGGAGTGAATAGTGGTCTTCAGACTCATCTAATCCAATGTGTCCTTTTCCATATACAAATATTTCTTAACACTCCTTACACACATGCACAGTTTTTTGAAATCGGTATAATGTCTTACTTAAGTAAAATAAAAGGAAAATCATTTATAATAAAATAATATTCATTTCAATATGTAAATGCTTGGGCAGGGACAGAGTGAATAGAAAGATGCTTGTATCTGTATGAGAAATCACCTTGAAAGTGACAAGCTTCAGTACAGACTGACTAATGCAGGTGTTACGCCAGGGAGGTGGATACTGGGAGGAGTGTTGGCATTGGGGATGTGACTTTTAAAATGCTGCCCAAGTCCCAGCTTACCTCACTCACAAGTAGTTGCATATCTGGAAAATTCCTTAGAAAAAATTTGAAAAAAGGACTTCATGTTTACTTGGAGTTCAGGTCTAAGCCCAAATACTTATAAACAGGTTTTTAGCACATGAATGTCTGGAAAAGTATTTGAAAGTCAGATGGGATGTAGGACAATGCTCCCTTTTGTATCCTACATATCAAAGATGTCAGAATTCCAGACCCTTGTCCACTAAATGCCTATAGTACAGCCCCTCCATGAGGACCAGGACATTAAGGGGGCCCTGCCAAAGCACACAGGGCCCCCTTAAGCAGAGATAGGCATCCTGCATGCTACTCATTTTCTCCCTTTTTTTGGGAAGAGCCAGAAAACTGGAACGGTTTGTATGGATTTAGTTAATAAGACCAAAATGGGGATTTCACCAACTTGCAAATTGCACCTGGGTGGAGGAGCTCTCTGTGGCCTCATTTCTGCTGGCCCTACACTTCTGCTAAAACATATTGCTTGCCATGTGACATTTTCATTATTTACTGCTTTGAGGTTCAGGGAGAAAGGCGACAAGGCTGGTCTCCACTTACTCATTCATTAGTTCTAATTAAACTCTCTAATTTTATTTATGCTGCCACAAATGGATTAATAATTTGCCAGCAAAGAACAGGAAATCTTAAAAAGCATCTTGAGGAATCTGCGGTCTTTAAACATAGACCTCACAGAAATGGGGTAGGCTGTGGGTAAGGGCTCCTGCCAGGCTGGAGGAGGCAAGTTTTTGAAGCTTCACTACTTCGTACAACCTCAGAATGGCCAATGGCTCTGAGGTCTGTTTTCCCTAAAGGGCTGATGCATTGAAAGGCAGGGACAATATCTCTTTATCTACAGTGTCTGGGAGAGGAGACAGAGGAGAGTGGCATCCTTTATCACTGGAGGGAAAGGACCAAGGTTGTAGGGGAGGGGGCCACAGAGATCTCATTCCCCAGTCAGTAGAGGAAATGGACACTGACCCAGCCAGCTACTAAATAGTCTGAGGAATGCTGTGCGGGAGTTAAGAACAGAGAACAGGGAGGACTTACTACAGCCTGAGGGTGAGTGCTGGGAAAGCTTTCTGAAAGGGCTGGACTTTGAGTTAAATCATGGAGGACTCTAGAATATCACCACCTGAAAATCTGAAGAGAAGAAGGACATGAGCAAAGAGTCAGACATTTATTTCTCCACTTTCCAAGGGCCAGGCACTTACTAGCTCCAAATATGAGGGCAAGAAAAACTAATGAAAATGTAACAGCCTGAATTGGGGAAGTTTAATCCAGAAACATGCAAATGTGATTTCCACCCTTTCAATAACCACTACCATCAGCATTGCTTTTTCAGGTTATTTTTCTCTTCCTGAAAGTGGAGAGGAAAGAAAACTTGATCTCTTGTGAGAAATATTATCTGGGTCACATCTTATAAGTTTGGCTGGTATTCTAATACAGGGTTAAAACTTTCATGTCTTTTCAGGTAAATATTCAAATTATTTGGGTGTTATGATCCTCTACTCAGGTCTTCAGAAGCGATGAGCAATGGCAGAAAAGTGCATGTGGCTGGTCCCCCCTCCTCCACCAGCCTTCCCTCCCTGCCCCAAGTATCTGAGCCCATACAGGCAGTGTGCTGGGGGCAGAATGAGGAACAGTCTCACTTAGGGACCAACTGCTCTTGGTGAAAGCAGGAGTGGCTTTCTTTGTTTGTTCATTCCTGTATCTCCTTTCAGTGCTAGCAATCTGTGCAGACTTTAGAGTCCCCATGAACCTGCATGCTCTCTGGGTAACATCGCAGTGATTGCTGGCTGTCTTTGTGTAAATGGCAGATCCTCTCTGGTACCATGAGCCTTCAAAGAAGCCATCTTGTTGCTTTCCACATTTCTGGCACTGAGCATTGTAACAACCATCTGAGTCACCTTGCATCCATATCAATTAACTGTTACTGCATAAGAAAATACTATAGAATATAGTGCTTGACACAACGAATATTTATTAGTTTTCAAACTCTTTGGGTCAGCAAGGACTTTCTCTGTTCTGGGTCATCTCCACTGATCCCTGTGGTCAGCTGAAGGCTCAGTTCTCTGTGGGGGCTGAATAGTATGGAATGGTCTCACCTACACATCTTGACTTGGTCTGATGTCCACTGAGCTTATTTGCATGGCAGCTGTCATAAGACTGCCAAGAGAAACAACATTTCAAGCCCCAAGGCACTAGAGATTTTTTTTAAAAAATTCTTTTATAATTTAAACATCATAAAATTAACTTTTAAAGTGTTAAATTTAGTGGCTTTTAGGATATTTGCAAAATTGTGTAACCATTACCACTAATTTCAGAACATTTTCATCACCCCTAAAAGGAAACCTATACTTATTAGCAGTAACTCTCCAACTCCTCTTTTCCCCATGCCCTGGGAACTACTTATCTACATTTGTCACTATGCATTTGCCTATTCTGGACATTTCATACAAATGGTATTATATAATACGTGTTTTTTTTTTTTGTCCCTAGCTTCTTTCACACAGCATGTTTACAAGGTTCATCCATGTTCATTCTTTTTATGGCTGAATAATCTTCCATTTATGGATAAACAACATTTTGTTTATTCATCAGTTGATGAACTTTTAGATTTTTCCACTTATTGGCTATTACAAATAACACTGCTCTGAACCTTTGTGTACAACTTTTTTTGTGTGGATCTATGCTTTCAATTCTCTTGGTTATATATCAAAATTTGGAATTGCTCAGTCATATGATAACTCTATGTTTAATTTTTGAGGAATTGCCAAACTATTTTCCAAGCAGTTGTAGCATTTTACATCACCACTAGCAATGTACGAGGGTTCCAATATCTCCACATCCTCTCCAACACTTATTATTTTTCATTTTTTGATCACAGCCATCTTAGTGATACAAAATGGTATCCATTATGATTCTACTTTGCATTTCCCTAAGGACTATTGGCCATTTTATATAATTTTTGAAAAATGTTTATTCACGTCTTTTGCCTTTTAAAATTAGTTATTCTTTTTGTTTTGAGTTGAAAGAGTTCTTTATTCTAGATAGTAGCCCCTTATCAGATATGTGATTTGCAAATATTTTCTCCTATTCTGTGGATTGTCTTTTTACTTTCTAGATAGTGTTCTCTGGTGAAGAAAAGTTTTTCATTTTGATGAAGTGCAATTAACCTATCTCTTCTTTTGTTGGTGAACTTTTGATGTCATATCTAAGAATTCATTGCCAAATGCAAGGTCATAAAGATTTACTCCTAAATTTTCTTCTAAGAGTTTTATAGTTTTAGCTCTTTCATTTAGGTCTTTGAGTCAATTTTTGTATATGGTTTGAGGTGGATTTCCAGCATCATTCTTCTGCATGTGAATATCCAGTTTCCCAGTACCATTTGTTGAAGAGACCATTCTCTCCCCATTGAATAATCTTGGCACTTGTGTTGAAAATCAATTGACTATAGATATGTGGGTTTATTTCTGGACTCTCAGTTCTATTCCATTGATCTACATGACTATCTTTATGCCAAAATAATATTTTTAAATGTAAATTTATTGTGTCACTTCCTTACTTAAAACCCTTCAATGGATTTGCTTTGCACATGGAATAAAATCTAAATTCCATGCCTAGCTTATAAAGTTCTAGATATCTGGCTCCTCCCTGCCTGGCTTCAGCTACAGTGATTCAATTTCTAGCCTTTAAATTTGCCAAGTTTGTGCTTGCCTTACCCTCTATGCACTACGGTTTCCTGTCGAGAATCCTTTTCTTCTTAATCCCCACATAGTGAACTTTCAGTCATTCAGATTGTAGCCAAAATGTCTCCTATTCAGATACTACTTCATACCTATTAAAGAGGCATCCCAGTTGCTCTCTAATACATTATCTAATTTTATTTTTCTTAGTAGCATTTATTACTTTATATTTTTATTTGCTTAATGCATTTATCGTTTTTTACCTCTACTAGCATGTAAGCCCCACAAGAGCAGGGTCTTGTCTTCCTTGTTCACCTCTGTGTCCCCAACATCCAACTCAGCACCTGGCTCATTGTAGCTACTCAATAAAATGCATGTTGAAAGAAATTATCCCAAACCATTACATAGTAGGTGCTCTGCTTCTTCTAGTGGCCATTTGTTGAATAGCACTCTCTGAGAGTCAGCTGCTGAAAGGGAGCTACACTGATAATGAACCAAGTGAAATTGCCCACAGCATACTAAGATCACAGGATTCCACTTTCTTTCTAGATATTCTGTAAACATGTCCATGTCCTCAGGTTATTCTCACTATTGCTAAATTCTTTATGTTTATATTCTCAGTTTCCATTGATATGAAGAATAGATCAACAATAACTTTTCTTCTTATTTGTTCAGAATCATCACAATTCCATTTAAAATCTCCTTAATGTATAAGTGCAGATGTTAGTTACAATGCTAGTCATTAATTGTAAGCAAAATACATAAAAATCTAAAGCAATGAGTGCTCTACTAGAGATATTAGAAATACTGCTTTAGGGGGTTGGGGGAGATGCAAGGGCCTAATTCTGTTTAGAGGATCAAGGAAAGCTTCAGAAAAAAGAAAGTTTGGGCTGAGTTTGAAATGGGTGAGAGAATTCCATGTAGAGAGACCCTGAGAATAACAAGTAAATGTATGCTGAGAAGTGATTAACTGTCCCCCTCCCACCAAAAGCCTGGATTCATAGAGTTTGTCTATTCCTATAGTGTAAATACCCCTACATGGTCAATTTCAAGCTACCAGTGTGAGGCCACTGAAGGCGGAGTTGGTCGTGGACTAAACTGTGTCATCATCCCCCTACCTGCCCCTACTCTGAAGCCCTAAGCCCCAATGGGACCGTATTATAGACAGGGCCTATAGGAGGTTCTTAAAGTTAAATGAGGTCTTAAGAACGGGGTAAGTCCTAATCTAATGAGCTAGTACTCTTAAAAGAGAAGAGACACCAGAACTTTCCTTCTACCACCTGAAGACATAGTGAGAAGGTGGCTGTCTGAAAGCCAGAAAGAGAGTCCTCATCAGTATTGAATCAGCAGGTACCATAATCTTAGACTTCACAGCCCCCAGAACTGTGAAAAAAATAAATATCAGTTATTGAAGCCACCCAGTGTATGATTTTTGTTATGCCCCAGATGAATAAGATAATTGGAATAAGATATACACAATAGGCTTGCTAGTCAGTAGGAGATGACTGCAGCAAGTCACAAGAAAGGAGAAGAGTAAGTAGTTTCATAAATCTTGGACACTGGTATCCAGGGAGAAAAGAACAGAAATAATACAGAAATATTAGATTGGGCAAGATAATAAAATGGCTTGGATAATGTGTTAAATAGCTTAGATGCTATGCTGCAGGGGTGGGTCTGAGGTAGAGGAGAGACATGATCTGAGCAGCATCTTAACTCCCTCTGGCAACTGCATGCAAACTCAGGGTAGGGAAAGGAGTGGAGCCAGGAGAGTGGGTGCAACAGTCAAGGCAACCATTGGAGAAGATGGGCTAGGTGTGTAAGTGATAGAGGCAGAACCATTGGAACTTTGGGACTGAATGTATGTAGGGAGGAATGGGGAGATCTTGGTTGACATCTAGAAATCTAAGTGTGTAATAAGTATTACAAATAAGTTACTAAAAATCTCTCCATTTCTTATATTCTGTCTTAGTCCATTTAGGCTGATAACAAAATACCACAGACTAGGTGGCTTATAAACAGTCTGGAAGCTGAGAAGTCCAAGATAAAAATACTGGCAGATTCAGTGTCTGGTAAGAGCAACTTCTTGGTTCGTGGATGGCCATCTTTTTCACTGTCTTCACACGATGGAAAGAGCAAGGGATTTTTCTTTTACAAGGGCATTCCTAAGCGCATGAGCTAAAAGAGGGGTCCTGTGTATTCAAGTGGGGACAGGAATCATCAAATTCTGAGTTATTGCTGCTAATGTGAACTTATTACATAGTGGTTGGGAACCACTATGTATCTGGAGGAAATTCTGCTTTTAGATTCAAGTTTGAAAACTAATATCTTACCAATTGCTTTTCTAGTCTCAATATTTTATTCACAAGACCAATAGTATTATCTATTCCTTTAAAAAAAACAAGTTACATTTTTGTGTGGGATTACAGGAAGCATATGTATATTAGCGTTGCTAACAGGAGAGATATGGTGGTATTACTGAGCATTGCCAACTGCACTTCCAGTCTTCAGAGCGAGTAAGGCATTTCCCTACTCAGGCTCCAGAGATCCTGCCCACAGTTCCGTCACTCCCAGAGGACTTTCTGGCTGTGGCCCCTAGAAAAATCTATCCTCTCCAAGCACTGGAATCTCTGGGCTGAGAGCTGCCATTTGGTACAGTTCCCACCCATCAGGGCTATGCCTTCCTCAAGAGAATCTCAATTTCCTCCCTTTGTTCTGAACCTATGTGTGGACATTTTGTTTTTTTAAATGCTCCAAGCTAAAATTCTCACCTGGTTCAAAATCCTCCTCATCAGTTTGACTTGAGGACCGATATTAAATGATTGACTCACTAATGTAACCAAGATATTCATATAGGCCCACTATGCACATACACTGCCTTCACCCAGGGTGTGTGTGTTTGTGTGTGTGTGAGAGGTGGAAGGGAGTACAGACCTAAGTCCTCTCCCTATTTTTCACGTGCTCACAGCCCTGTCAAGTGTCCAAGGGAGGTCACAGTGCCTCCTGCTTGTGGCTACTGAAATGTTCGGTGCTCAAGCCAGCTCCCTGCTCCAAGCTTACTTTCTTTTTGGGAGTTCGCGGTTAATTGTAAACATTTACAGTCGCACGGCCTACTCGAATACCTCTCTTTCTCTTTCTGGAAACATGTCTTTTAATCCTTATAACATCCTTACTAAAGAGGCATTTTCATAAGGAGCGAAGCACGGGTCTCAGGCCACCCAGCTTGGATCAGAATCTTACATTCCGCTCGGAGGCAGAAAGGCGGGGCTTCATCCTTCGCTCAAACCACGTGGCGCTGCGGGCCTTTCCAAACCAATCCGGCAGTCTAGCGCGTGCGCTGTAGTCCTCACCCGCGCCAGCCCTTCGAGTCACTGTTGGGGGCGGAGCTGACGGCCCACCCAGGACGCATGCGCTGTGGCCGCTCCCAGTCGAAGTTCTTGGCTGCTGGTTTTGGAGTCAGTGTCTACGTTTCCTAATCCGCGGCCGCGTGGCTCTGGGGTGAGTGTTTGCGCGGCCGGGTTGAAAGTGGGGCGGGGGATGTCCTGGCCTCGCTCGGGCTCCCCAGGCAGCCGCGGCCCTACTTTGGGCTCCTGGCCTCCCGTCGCTGTCAAAGAGCCTGTCTTCACGAGCTGCCAGCCCTCAGGCTTGGCGCGCGCTTTCCTTCCGGGCCCACCTGTGGCCGGAAGTGACGATGCGGCGAGCGCTCACCTGTGGCGGCTGGGATCTTAACCTCTGGCCCGGCCCGGGCCAGGCTAGCCACCGACGAAGCTTCAGCTTCTTGGCTATGTGTTAGACCCCCGCGCGCAGGCTCAAGCTAAGCCTGGGCCCTGTTTGATCGCGATTAAACACCGGAATTATTCGAAAGAGAATCGGGCTAAATACAAGTCGAGCGCTCAGGGCATTGATATAGTCAAGTAGGAGTATGTGAAGGAGGATTGAGCAATTCTGCATGTAAGTGCTGTAACAGTGATTTCCCACGTAGCATCCATCGTCACTGCCGACATCCTCTTCTCAGCTGCTGTCACTTTTCATTTGTATGTCTCCTGTCTCCTTGTTGCATTGTTTCCTTCAATCCGTTATTGATACAGTAATTAATTGGGTCATGACATTATATTTCCATGTTTAAAACTCTTCAGAGTCCTTCGATTGCACTTGGAGTGAAATTCAAGCTTTGTTTTCCTAGGCCGTATGTGATCTGGTTCTTTTCTGTCCCGCCTTTTCGCTTATGCCCTTCCTTCTCAGTTATGTATGGATGCAGCCATACCTCCAAACCAAGTCGTTCCACAGAAACATCAGTGTTAAAGGAGAGGACAATGAAGATACTGTTTTTTCAGGTGATGTAAGCCTTGCAGAGTATCAGAAGATATTCTTTGAGATTTACGCAATGAGCGGAGTCCTTAACAGTTTCTTTAATTTAGTTATTTATGTAAAATAAATAATCACTGTGCTTCAGCCTTCTTCCATTTTCCCAAATGCACCAGCTCTTAACAGCCTTAGAAATTATACATAACTGTTTATTTACAAAATGTTCACTACACTTTTGGCCTGATTAACTCCTATTCATTCTTTGGTTACTTTATCAGTGAGGCCTCCCTGACCTCACATCTACTTCCTCAGTGTCAATTAGGTGCCTATTATTTTGTCATAAAAAACCCTGTACTTTCTTCATACAGCAGTTACCACAATTACATTTGTGTGTGTGTGTGTGTGTGTGTGTGTATATGTAAATATATATACACACACATACATATAGTTTATATATACATGTGTATACATAAATACGTATATATATAATTCTTAAAGTAAGTGTCTTCCCTTAGAGACTCTAAGCTCTATGGGGCAGAAACTAGTTAATCTAGTACATTGTCTGGTGTAACTGACTCTCAATAAGTATTTGTTGAATGGATGATTTATTTCACTTTCGAAAATCTTTACCTTCTGATGAGAACTTCCTAGTTTTCAACTCTCCAGGAAATGTGCCTTTGGTCCACAGTCTGTCTGTCTGTCTGTCTGTCTGTCTCTCTCTCTCTCTCTCTCTCTCTCTCTCTCTCTCTCTAAGTGGCTTCTTGATGTCTTTCTTCCTTCCTTCCTCCCTCCCATTCTCCCTCTCTTCCTCTTCTAGTCCCTTCTGACTTTTTTTTTCCTACCCAGCTTGGGCCCTAAGGTCAGTAACTTGAACTATTCTCCTTAGCATCTTTACCCCATGTCCTTTTGTCCTTCTGCTACTTCTGCTCTAAAAACCCCAATAGTGACATTTACCCTGGGACTGTTAATAACTGACGGAGGAAATGTTACTTCTTTGGGGATTGTTGGCAATATATGGTTTGGGCGGGGGCTCAGGTAGTCCCTCCACACCTATCACCAATGTTGTTCCCCATCAGCTTTTCTCTTCTACTGGACATTTATTTCAGATTCTTGTTCTTCTCTAACCTGCATCTCAAGCTTGTCCCCTGACTCAGGAAATGTCCAAACTTCCTACCTTATAGGATATTTTCTCTGTGGTCCACCTCAGCTTCTCTATTCTGTACCTACAAATTTAGGTACAGCAGGAGTCAGAGAAAGATGTGTTGTGCCTTCTGTTTACTTCTGTACTTGATCTTTTCCTGCTTCTGTCTCTTATAAACATTCTGTGTACGTTATCTCTCTACTCCCCCTCCAGCTATTACATTATAGTTTTTCTTGACCTAATTTTCCTCCCCTAGCCTATTATTACTTTATCATTCCAGCTGTCTCCCTTCCACAGGCAAGCTCTTTTTAAAGGATGGGCTACCTGCTTGTATCCTCTGTTTCCTCATTTACTCACTTAACTCACTACAGTCTGGTTTTTGTCTTCATTGCTCAACCGAATTGACCTGCTAATTTCCAAATCCACTGGACCCTTTCTAGTTTCCTTATGTAAACGTGCCACATCAGTTTCCACTTTTAACCATTCCCTCTTTTCTGTTATTAGTTGTCTTCAAACATCATTATTTTAACCTTATCTTTATGCTACAATATTTTTGGTTGAATTAATGTCTTTTTTAGCTGAAAAATAAAGACTTGCATGCATATAAATAAAAATGAAAATAGTTGTTAAATTTCAGCTGATATTAAGGCACTGAGCGAGAATCCTGCCGTCTCTGTTGAAAATGGAGACTGGTTAATGATAGAGCACTAAGCTAATCTTTTCTCCTGAAAATAATCAGAAGGCCCCAAAATGAAGGAACTTGCTTCATGTTGTTTACTTTTAGCCTTTCATTGTTAGCCTCTTCTTACCTTCTAAAAGGATCTCTGGTACCTCTCATAGCCTCGTGATCCTAGGAGCTGTTTGCCCTGGTCATGTATCCACATCTTTTTTCTCTTGAGCCCAGATTTGCACTTTAGATTGCATCCTGGGCATGTTACTAGAGGTTTTAAAAGCTCTCTCTCTCCCTGCTTCCCATCTGCTTCCTTTCTGAGATAATCATTTTTTGTGACTGAATTTACCAGTGATTCAGTTGTTCAGACCAGACTTGTTATTTAAGACCATCTCTGAACCTGACTTCCTTTCAGCATATCAAACCTTCCTTTCCTGTGTATCAAACCTTGAACCATGTGTAAATCTTAGCTTGTACCTCTTTCTTGGACTCCAGATCCAGTGCATTGTCCCTTCTTCTGTGTCCACATGGTCTCTTGTCCATGTCTATTCTACAGATGCCCCACTTTCGTAGTCTTGACACACTTCTCCACTAGAGAGTGAGCCACTCAGGGCAGGATCCTGGCATATCTGTATCCCAGGGCTTGGCTGCTGGGATTGTTTTATTTAATGAGGAATGAGTGGGGCTTATTGGGGGAACTTGTCATTTCACGGAAATAAAGTTTCAGTGCTGAAAGAAACCGTAGTTTTTTTTTGACAGTTAACTTAAAAGCAAGGCTGTCTCTTGGTCATTGTGTTGCTTTTTAATCTACTTATTAGGTAGAGTTATATAGACAATATGGTGAATACATTTTCATTCAAAGAGTTTCTGAGTACTTAGAGTAAAATGTGAAAGTTCTTCTTTATTCCTCCCTGCCCTTTCTGCTTCCCCCTCCCAACTATTGAAGTTTTAGTGTGTATCTACAGATCACTTTGAATTCATTCTATACATACAGATGCAGATATTTTTTTTCAACATAAGTGTGTTCATACTATGTGGCCTTTTTCACTTTACTTTTATATCAGCACCAGTGGATATGTTTACTGCCTACTGCCTACATTAAACTATTAAAAACATGCTACAATAAATATGCTTGTACATGTGTAATTCTCTGGAATAAGTACCTAGTCATGTGCCTTTTAAATCTTAATAGATATTGTTAAATTGCCTTCCAAAAGAGCTTTACTAATTTATATTCTTACCAGCATTGTGTGAGAGTGGATCTTCCTGGTCTATACTGGGTATTATCCCGCTTTATGTTTTTGCCAACCTGATGGGTTAGAAATTATATCACACATTGAAATGAAGTTATTTTTGAGAATATTTTAATTTTTCTCAGATTATAATTTGAGTGGCACTATGATTATCTCTTGTTCAGAGTTTGTGTTTATTGGAGTAAATGTTCAACCTTAAAGTTCTAGTGTCAGATTCCTACAGAAGCTCTCCCCTTACATCACTAGATCTAACTCTGTGTGTTACAGTTGATCGTGCTGCTATAATGTATATCATTTGTGCCATAATGCAGTGAAGATACTGACTTGGAAAGCAGCAATCAAATGACTTAAGTTGATTTGGAGACGACCCTGGGTGTCTCTCAGGATTTTGGATGCCACCTTTCTTAGCTGGCTACTCAAAATGCCCTTTTTTGATGAAACTGCTTTTTTGGGGGAGGGATGTCAGTTTTTCTTATTTATTATTAGAACTCAAGAAGATATATAGCTTTTAAGAAAAAGAATACTTGGGAACTCGTATTTATGTAATTGGAGGATTATTACTTGATCTTTTGAGAAATCAGTTTGCTTATAAAATAAGAAACTAAATAACTGTCAATTCTATATAACTAAAAGACTTATCGAAAAAATTTTTTTTCCTTTTAGATAATCTGTAGAGGATGCCAAATGAGAGAATCTCCCACTCAAGTCAAACTAAGGAGCAAGACTGTTTACAGAGTCAGCATGTCAGTGATGATGAAGAAATGACAATAAAGCAAGAAAATGATGGTGATGCAGAGATGGAAGAAAGCCTCCCCTCTTGTTCCTCTACTAATGGGCCATACACTTCCACTGAGGGGTGTCTGTCGGAAATTCTGAGGAGGGGGCCTGCCCTGCTGCACATCAACAGACATCAGATCCAGGCGGTGGAGCCGAGTGCACAGGCCCTTGAACTGCAGGGGTTGGGTGTGGATGTCTATGACCAGGATGTGCTGGAGCAAGGTGTACTTCAGCAGGTGGACAATGCCATCCATGAGGTAACCCATGCCACCCAACTCGCTGATGCAGAGAAGGAATATCGGTCAGTCCTGGATGACCTCACGTGAGTGTGGACCATCTTCTCTCTGATTGCAGAGTTTGTGTTTACATTTGATGGAGAAATTCAGGCAATAGCTGTAGTATTTCAGAAATTTAGGAGATTTATAGAACTCCTTATTCAGAGGATGGGGTCAATTAGGCAGTCCTAGACCTCGTGTTTGAACTTCAACCCTTTCACTCTGGAGCAGCATTGTACATAGTAGTTAGGGTCTCAGTCTAGTTCACAGTGGCCTGTTCATGTATAGTGTTCTAGTGAGAAGTGACCCTGGACTCACAAGAATATACACAAATGCTTTTAAGGAGAGATATACCTACAGTTCTGATGTGTCCTACTCAAGATACTGAGAACATATCCACCCCCTCACATTTTTCTCTATAGTTTCTTTCCAGTTTCTTGTCTCTAAATCGAGTGTCAGTCTTTTGGTAATTCTTCAGATTTGTATTTCTTGAAATAATGAGAAATACCTCCCTGCTTTTCCTTTTTTCTGTCTACTTTTGACACTGTAAGGGAAGAAGAAGATCCATGGAGATTTCATTTGTTTTAGAGGAGAAACAGACTTGAGCTCTGTTGAACATAACACATTGTTGGGGAAGAGGGAGGGTCTGGACCTGGGCTAGAAGAGGGCTGGAGGATTGAGCTCACTCTCCATTGCTGGTCTTTTCTCCCTTGGCCAGTGTTCCAGACAGTGTCAGGTGATCAAGAAAGGAAGAGGAGGACTGGGTGGAAGGATGGTGCAGTCTTAGATGGGTGTGAGGGAGGGGAGAGGAAGGAGGAATGTGGAGCTGTGGCTACCCACTGGGAGGAATGTGGAGCTGTGGCTACCCACTGGGGAAGGCTGCACATGAGGTGTGAGTACCTCATCTCTTTGTAATGAACACTCCTTTTACATTTGACCTTAGAAATGTGTCCACTGCTTATGGAGGTATGGACGTGACAGAGCAGAGTGCTGCAGTCACAAGGCAGGCTAACACTAGGTAGATGGTTGACACATGGTGCTTAGACCACCAATAACTTGTATTGATAACATCTTTTATGCTAAAATCCATAAAGGATATAAATAGCAAATTATACAAATGTCAAGATTGAATTTGTGTCTTGAAAGTTGGGAGTTACCTATGGTGTCTATTTTAGGAGTAGTGTATTATAAATTGATTTTTTTTTTCCTTTGCCCTGCAAAGTATAATGCCTTAGCAAATATGTTTTCTAGTCATGTGAAAGAAAAGTATTGTCACAGATGTCTGACATATAAGAAAATGTTTAAGCATTTTTAGTACTTTTCCAAACTTTGATAGACTTCCATGAGCTTTAGAAAGCAATGTATAGGTTGTTGATAATAGGGGGTGGCTATGTATGTTTGAGTCAGGGAGTTTATGGGAAATCTCTGTACCTTCCTCTCAGTTTTGCTGTGAACCTAAAACTGCTCTAAAAATAGTCTTTAAAAAAAGTCATGTATTCATTTTTTTTATATAAAAGGACACATTCATTGCACATTGTTTTAACACAAGTCTCTTGAATAAAGTAGAATGACTGAATCAGCTTACAAAGGGGAATGAGCTAATTTAAATAAGCCAGATGAAAGAAAACACTAGTAGTCATCTTAAACTTATAACGACTCTTCAAGTTCTATTTGTGGCCAACAAGAAAATGCATTCTGGTTTAGTTTCTTTTATCTTTTAGCTAATAAGTAAAAATAACATGTTTTTAGTATTCTCTCTTAAATTATACTATGAAAAATGTTATCAGAGTGGAAAATAGACATTTTTTCTTATTTTTCAGGTCATGTACGACATCCCTAAGGCAAATCAATAAAATTATTGAACAACTTAGTCCTCAAGCTGCCACCAACAGAGACATCAACAGGAAACTAGATTCTGTAAAACGGCAAAAGTATAATAAGGTGATTCCAAATAACACATTAAGTATTGTATTGCATTTTTGAAAAAGTCATCATTTAGGCTCATTTAATATTTAGGAAGCATTCTGAAAAGTACTTAGAAGATGTAAAGCAAATATTTCTAATAGAAAATTTCAAATTCCTTTTTGTATGTTTAATTTTTCAGCTGTTTACTTTTAACATCTGTTAAAGAGTATTTTTAAAAATATACACATAAATACTCATACATATTCGAGAAAAGTTCCTTTTTTAGCTTTGTGTGCCTGCTCACTTGTGTACTTTTATAGTCTTTCTAGCTTGATCATTTTCTTTTATCCAGCTTAGGCTCCTGTTTGGTATGCCAGTCTCTACTCAGTCTCCTTGTCTTATGAGAACTGTTTTTTTCTGCTTAGCTCCTGCTTGCACTGATTGTTTACATTCTATTTCCTATTGATGCAGCCATCACCCCTCATACACTTATATGCACTGTTCTGAGAGGCTGGCCTTAGGTATTATAGTCATCACCTAGCCACACTGCATATGCACTTAGAGTTGTAGAATTTATGGGTAGAGAATATCTGTTACTTATGACATTGTTTTTATGAGGTTTGAAACACTTTTTAGAATTTATGTACGTTTTGTGAAAATACATTGCAGCAGGTAGGAATGACTAGTTTTGATCATTTTACTACTAGATATCCTTGTGCTTGCAATTGTTTCATTGCCGTTAGAGTCCTTGCATCTTTCATTTAAGCTCTACTAGTTGGGGTGTGTATAGATTCAGTTCTATCTTTTGCTTTCTACTCACTGGTCCATTATATTTACCACCCCATCTTCTATCACTTACCTCCAGAATAGCAGCCTAAAAGTCACAACTAGCAGTGGCTTGAGGCAGCTGTGGTGTCTCCAAATCAGAGAGGATGGGGAGCATCTGGCCTCTTGTGGGAACATGTAAATTAATGTGCAGAGACCTTTTCTGCCTTTGGGTTTCTGGTAGGCTGGGGTTTCAAGGAGAATAGAGGATCAGACTTCAGGCTGCTTTAGGTAATAGGCCAGCTCAATTATATTTTCCTATCTTCCTTGAGTAGCTCTTTGATATTTAGAGATAGACTATTCAGAGAGAAAGGCTGTTTTAAATGAGATTTTGCTGAGAAAAATTGCAAGAGAAAACAAATTACAAATCATAGCATGGTCTTTATATTCAGGATTTCCCCTTGCCCCACACTCATATTTGGTATTTAAACATTCTTGACCTTAGGAGGAACCGGATATCAAGAGGCCTACTTATTTGGGGATGGCCCCATATCTGAGCTCTGGTGATATAGAGGGTGACAAGATGAAGAGTCTGGGATGAGTTGGGTAAAAGGATATGTGAGAAGATATTTTTGTTTTACAATTTTGTGATTGGGTAGAATACTATAAAGGACAATCAAAAATATGGTAGATTATCAAAGGGGACTGACTTTTTCAACCTTTGAACATTTGCGTTTCTGTTTCTTATCCCTACAGCCTATTAACCTTTTATAGCCCATTGGCCGCTAAGGTCAGAAACACAGAAGTATAGTGATTTACCTAGTTTTTAATGGGGGAACCAAATAGAGCAGCTCCACCTCCCAAATCAGCAGAGTCGGTACACGTGAACATCAGCGCTTGGCACATAGAAAACTGTGTGCTGCCTAGTCAGGAGAGCGGGCAGGGACAGCCTGATGGAAATGCTTTGAGGCCTACTTCCTTCTCGAAAAGTGGCAGTTGCTCATACAAGGTTCTCTGTAGTAACAGTAATATATGGAATTTCTGTTTTATTTTGCTCTTGATTAAAGTTTTTAAATTTTGTAATGTTGTCTTTTGTATTTAACAGTAAATCACTTCATTGCTGTTTTCTGTGTTTAATATTTACCATTTAAGGAACAACAGCTAAAGAAGATCACAGCAAAACAAAAACGTCTCCAGGCCATTCTTGGAGGAGTGGAGATAAAAGTTGAAATAGATCATGCCAGTCTGGAGGAGGATGCAGGTGAGGATAGTGGGAACAGTGTCTCTGTGTTCTTGAATTGATGCCTGATGCCTGTAGTCAGTGGAGGGTGTCTCTTCAGTCCTGGCGTGAGTTTTGAGAAAAATATATTTTTTTGCCTTAGTGTTATACTGATTTAGGAAAATTTTATTCTCTATACTTGTAGAATCAAATCTCTTTTTAAGTCACATGGGGTTTTTAGAGAATGAAAGCAAATTTTTAACTCAGTCTACTATTGGCAGCTAGTGCACATTTATTATTATGTTTAATAAATTAGAAATTTTAACATTCTTATATGGTTAATTTCTTAAAGACAACATCTTGCTTGAATTACATTTTGTAAGCTCAGCATCATCAGTCAGCATTCATAGAATTGCTTTCACATATCTTTTTGAGACATTAGGCAGACTTTCCAAGTATCAATTTTTTGTTTAAGAAAAGACACTTTCATTCCGGTTATACCATGACCATGATTTTGTTGGTATCACCTCCTTGGATGGGCATCTTTTGGAAGACCTTTTGGGAAAATGCATAAGCTCTGAAATAAAATATCTCTACACTATGTATGTATATGTATGTTTAGAAGTTGTTGGTAGCTGTTTAGTTGTTTATTACTTGAAATATAGATTAAGGCTTCTTAGCATTTAAGCTCTTCAAGCAAATATTTTCTACTAGCTCCAGAAATTTATTCAATAAGACAAGAGAATTATGAAAAATTAATTGAGCAATAGAAAAAAATAATAGATGTGCTTTTAAAGTTCAGTCTTTCAGAATTTGTTGGACGTATGGCCAGTGCTTTCTGCTACTGAGGTACATATTTCTCACTGGTAACAGATATTTGTTCATGTTGGGCTGCCTAAACTAGCTGATAACTTTCACCTCCTACTGCTTCTTTGGTAAAACTTTGCCCAAGATTAATAGTTACTTCCCCAAATCCAAAAGCCTCTTTTCACTCTTACTCCACTTGGCCTGTATCAGCAATTGATATTTCTGTGCCTTCCAGGAGCCTTTTCTCTCCTGATTTTCCTTTTGGCCTTCTGACCATTTCTGTTTAGTTATTTTTGACAGGGTTTTATGGCTTTATTTTAAATGTTGATTGTTCTGAGGATTTCTTGCTGATCCCTTTTTTTTGTATCTCTTCCCCAAATAATCTCATCCACTCCTCGTAGCTTTTGGGGGCACCTAGGTTCTAGTATCGTACAAATCTGTAGACCTTTTTCTGTTCTCCTAGTTCCTATTATATTTCTCCATTGGAGGCGTCAGCCAGCACTTCAGACTCATGGTCTCTCTATTTTCCTCCCTCCTTTGCCCTTCTGGATCTCTGGTGCCCTGTGCCCTATTTGGAGAGGCAGTGGAACAGAGTGTCTAGGAGTCCAGGCTTTGTGCACACCAGCTCTGCATTGCCAAAGTGTACACCTTGGTGCATTTCTTAGCCGTTCCATATTTGTTTTGAACTCGTGAGGTAGGCATAAGTATGATAGACCTTCATTTCTCTACTCATGTACTCCCCTGAGGTTTCTTTTCCCCTGTTCTCCACATAGTGATCCATTTCAGAGATTGTTGTGAGGATTATCTGTTAAAAAATCCTTTCCTGGAAGTAGGTGGGGTACACTTCGCAGCACTTGGCTTTGCTCCTCTGCTCTGGGATGAAGTGACATGCTCATCTCCTTTTCTGTTAAACATTGTACTGGACAATGTAGTAATGGAAGAAAAATAAAAAGCATAACAATTGAAATGAAGAAATAAAACCATTAATATTCACAGAATACATGGTTGTTTATGTAGAAAAGCCAAAAGAATCAATGGATAATCTGTTGGAATTAATATGTGAATTTGGCAATATCTCTGAATATAAATAAGTCCAATATATAAAAATCAGTCATATTTCTATATACCAGCAAAAACAAAAAATTTAATAAAGATGCCACTTACAATCAAATACCTAGAAGTAAATCTTAGCAAAAAATGTTTCCTACAGTGTTTTCTATATTAAAAACTAGAAAATGTTATTTAAAAATTAAAGAAGACTTAAATAAGTGGGAAAAAACACACCATGGTAATGGATCAGGAGATACGATATTGTAATGATATCAGTTCTATCCATTTGCAGTTTCAGTGCACTTCAGTATAAATTTTAGGGGGGTTTTTGAGGGAGAAGGTGTGGAGTGAGAAGTGTAGGAGGCATTAAACAGACTTACTCTAAAATTTATATAAAAATGCATTGGGCCAAGAATAGATAAGGCAATCTTAAAGAACGAAGTATCCAGACCAATTATTAAGCTATAGTAATTAAGTCACTGAGTAATGGCACAGTGATGGATTGACCAGTGGAACAGAATAGAGGGTCTAGCAAACAGACTCATCTATATATGGTCACTTGATTTATGACAGATGTGGCAGTGCAGTGCTGTGGAGAAGAAACATCTTTTTAATAAGTGTGCTGGGTTAATCCCCATAAAGATAAAATGAACCTTGGCCCATTATACCATGTACAAAAATAAATGCCAAATGGATTGTAGATCTGAATGTGAGTGTTAAAACAAAACTTTTACAAAACTTTTAACAGGAAAACATTTTCATGATTTTGGGCAAAGACTTAATGAGACACAAAAATGCTCACTGTAAAGGAAAACTTCTGATAAATGAACTCTATTACAACTAAGAAATTTTGTCTATCAAAAGATAACATTGAGATAGTGAAAGGCAAGCTGCAGAGATGGGGAAGACATTTCCAATACAAGTATCAATCAAAGGACTTGAACCCAGAATATCTAAAGAACTCTTAGAAGTGTCTCTTTTTTTTTTTAAGGCAGATATCCTATGAGAAAAATGGGCAAAAGACTTGAACATTTTCTTCAAAAGAGGCTATCCAAAAGATCAATAAATCCATGAAAAGTTACCATAGTTCATCAGTCATCAGGGAAATACAAATTTCACCATGCAGTAGTAATGCTACATGCCTACCAGAATAGATAAAATGGAATGGCAAGAATGTGGACTAATTGAAACTCAAACATTGTTGGTGGAACTTAAAGTTGATAGGACCATTTTGGAAAACTGTCTGGCATGTCTACTAAAGCTTAACATATCCAAAGAATTATATGCATATATTATCAAACAATGTATACCAGAATATTCATAGCAACATTATTTCTAGTAGCCAAAACCTGGAAGCTACCCAAATGTCCATTACCTGTGGATTGGATGAAAGACTGTAGGATAGTTATGTAATAGAATATGATAGCAATGAGAATCAAAACTGTAACTATATTCAATAAGTGTGATTCTTATAAACATAAGGTTGAGCAGAAGAAGCCAGACATAAGAATATGAACATTTCCATTTACATAAAGTTCAAAGTCAAGTATAACTTGTTTATACTGTTAATAAGTTATCTTGCAGTGGGGTGTAGGCTTGGTGGCACCAAGAAAGGCACATCTGAGGTGCTAGTAATTTCTGATTCTTGATCTAGATGCTGGTGTATGGATGTGTTTTTTTCTGAAAATTCTTTGAGGTGTATATTTAGGATTTGTGTACTTTCTGATGAAATTATTTTTCATTGCAAGTTTAATGAGAAATTGGCTGGTAGTATTGGCCTAGAAGAAATGTAGATTTTAGAATATGGATTCCTTCCTGTTAAGCCTTACTTCTTTTGGTATTTTGGCAATGTACCAGTAAAGTAATCTTGCCAGAAATTAATTTCAGTTAATAAAAGAGGGGTGATTTATGGGTAACTTTATATTATTATGCCATAACTTCCAATTTTAGTACATCTCTTTAGCTGGTTAACTTCACACACCTAACATTGTTCTGTCCAAAAGACCTTTTTGCAATGATGGGGATGTTGTCTGTCTGTGTTGTCCATTATGGTAACCATTAGCCCCACATGGCTACTGAGCACTTGATATATGGCAGGTGTAACTCAGGAACTGAATTTTCAACTTAGATTTAAATAGCCACATGGTAACTATTATATTAAACAGTACAGATTTAACATTTATATTTTACTTATTAGGGGCATGCTGATTCTTTGGCTGTCTCTTTTCTGTTTTTACTGTGTCTCGATTTAAGCCCACCTAAATGCTGGTATTAGCAATGACATGGAAACTTGGAAGATTGCTTCCTCCCAGGTTACTCTTGAATTGACGAGGAAACAGCTAAATTTATCTGTCTGTATGTATGTTACATATGATTAGGTCTGTCTTTGGATGCACGGAGAGTATATTTATAATGCCATATCTTGGGAAAAGTTATTGAGAAATCACCTTTGTGAACAGGGGTATATTAAAGGTGGCATGATGAATGTTATAATAAAGTTTACTTTAATCTTTATAGATAATATGCTTTAGTACAATATTTTTTTAATATGGCTTCTTTGTAAGTATCTACTATTGAACAAGTGAATACATCTGTTGTACTCCTGGAAAGTTTTATGCTAGTGCCCAATGCATTGTCGTCCCTCTTTCAGAAGCAGGGCCGTCCTGTCTTGGCAGCATGCTCATGCCTGTTCAGGAGACTGCTTGGGAAGAGCTCATTCGCACTGGCCAGATGACACCTTTTGGCACCCAGATTCCTCAGAAACAGGAGAAAAAGCCTAGAAAACTAATGCTCAACGAAGCATCAGGCTTTGAAAAGTATTTGGCAGATCAAGAAAAACTATCTTTTGAAAGGAAGAAGCAAGCTTGTAATAAAAGGGCAGCTAGAAAAACTCCAGCCTTGGTCAATTCTAAGCTGAGCCCAACACTCAATGAAAAGAAACCAAATAGGAGAAGCAAAGTTCTCTCAAAAACAGACAAGCGCTTGAAAAAACACGTCAAGAAACTCCAGAAGAGAGCTCTTCAGTTCCAGGGGAAATTGAGACTGCCGATGGGAAAGAAACCCTTGGAGTCTAATGTGAAGCCAGTGGCAGAAGGAGACTCTGAAGGTGAAGAGTCTGAGTACATACCCACAGGGGAAGAGGAGCAGGAGGAGGCAGCAGGGGCTGATCTGTCAGGAGAAGGCACTGAGTCTGAACTAGGATCTGTGCTCAAGCACTGTAAATGGCAGAAGAAAGGCATAGCACAAGAGGTGGATGACGACTTTTTTTCAAGTTCTGGGGAAGAAGATGAAGCCATCACAGGAGGAAGAGGACGAGGAAGTCGGAAAGTAGTGAGATGCCGAGACGATGGAGATGAAGATTATTATAAGCAACGGTTAAGGTCAGTCTGCAGAGATTATAAACAGATTGCTTGCTTTATTTTAGGCTGTAGGTTTATGAATAAGAGTTCTAGATCCAGCTTAATATATTAGACCCCTGTTTATCCAAAGGTTGGACTTCCTGCAGCCTTAGCCTGCTAGAACCAGCAGAGCCCTGAGTATTCTGTGGAGCTCACCCCAAATGCTTCTACTTCTGAGTCTTCACTCCAGTTTGGAGGCAAGTCTAAGAAGAAAAGCCTAGGGGAAGGGCTGGGGCAAGAGACAATGCAGAAACCTGAAGCAGGAGCTGTGTGCCTTTTACCGAGTGGTTGCCCTGCGACAGAATCAGGAGAAGGAAAAGGTTGGCTTACATAGTGTATATTGGGTGGTTTGTTTTTTTTCTTTTGAGGAAGGAAAGTAATTTTAGAGGACTTTCCTTCAAATAAGAGCTGAAATTTAAGCTTTAACATACCAAAGAATAAGCTTGCTTTCTTAATTCCTCCCTCCTTGTCTTGAAATAGTAGTTATCTACAGAATTATAAACTGCGTTGTACCAGAAATGTACTTTGTATACACAGCATACCTTTCTTGTTTAGTCATTTTTTTATGCTAGCGACTTACTTTGTCTTTTATTTCCATGACTTTGTCAGTATATGATGCAAGTAAGCTAGAAAGAGAAAAGGGAAGGTGAATGCGTTTGCTCGTGGTCAGTATTGCATGTTGCCACACATTTTCTGTGAGCCAAAAACAGTGTATGCTGCAGGTTTCTCCATTGCTGTGTCTCCAGTCTCACACTTCAGCTTACCAAGAGTGCTAAGAAGCTTACAGGAATAAAGGAATCCATTTAACAGATTATTTTTTAAATATTTTCTCCCAGGACAGCTTTTTCCCAGTCCTCAACAGGTTTTTCTTGTTTCTCAATGTAGGGAGACCTAGTTTATTGTATTTCTTGTAGCTTTCCACTGGCTTTTATGAAGGAAGATTGACCTGATGTTATTTTCTTGTTATTGAGAACTGCTGATCACTTACATCCAGACTGCCATATACATTCCATAACCCTTTAAAGGAGATGCAGCATAGTTCTTTTCAGGAATAATTTGAGGACCTGTGACCTAAATCCAGTTGTCTAGAGCTGTTACACTCACATTGTAGTAGTACCTTACATAGTGATACATAGTTGAAGAGGTTTAAATTTGTCACTTCTCATTGCAACTTTAAAGTTATTTTGCACATCTGAAATTTTTGAGGGATATTGCTCAATACTCTTTTGAACAGTGAGCAGTGTCAGTCTTTATCTTAAACACTGCAGAGAATTAATAAAAGTGTTAAGTTGAACGTATTGATTATAAATGGAGCAATATATTCTTCCCATTAAATTGGGTCAATATTAAGTATATTTTAAATATATCAGAATTTTGATCAAGAGCAATTTATTTTGATTGAATTTTAAATATGGGTATAGTTTAAATTCTAAGTTTTTCTTAATAATGTTACCATTGTAAAACTATTATTTCCAAAGCCATATCATAAGTCAATTTTTTCTAAAGTTATAGTTAAACCTCTAATGAATTTCAAAAATATCAATAACTCTAATTGCCAACAAAATACTACAGCTCTTAAAATTTTATAGCTACAGTTATTAAGGCTATTAAACTGCACATATCCATATTGAAATGCTTATACTACATCTGTGGTACTCTTTGGATTGGGGGATGTTTAAAGAAAAGAAAATGCTCAGAATTGAGAAACGTATTAAGAACTTTTTAGAACTGCCAGTCACTCTATATTTTATTATTTCTTGTTGCTGATCCTTGTAGACGTTGCAGAAGACTTAAGGATTTCTTAGCAATGGTTTGATGATAGATGATCAGAATAAAGCCCCATACAGTTTACAACATAGAAAATGAGTTTTTCCTGATGGTTAGCATTTAGGAATATGTACCCAGGCTAGGCATCTTTTTTGAACTTAAATATGTGTTAGTTAAAGCTGTTAATAATAATGCTCTTCTAAACTCATAGAAGTGAAAGTGAGTGACTCTTAGACATCTTAGCCCCTTATTCTCTCAACTTGAGAGCCATAGATCTTTCATTAGCTCTAGGTTAGTCCTAACTAGGTATCTTTATTTTTAGCTGATGCTCACTGGGAATTTCCTACCAAGTCTCTACAGCTTAACCTTTTCTGGAACTGGATAATAGCACTTATGATCCTACTTTCTGATTTAGCCCAAGACCTCAGATTAGTCTTTGAAGTTTTAACCATTTCTTAAATTGCCCATGTATTTTGCCTTTCCCACATTTTTATCCTGCTTCTTTCTCTGTACCAAATTGCATTTAGAGACTCTCCTCATTGGTGTTCTCTGATTTTCATATATCTGATAATGTACCAGGATGGGTAAGCCGCTTCTTAGAAGTAAATATTCTGTGAGTTCTTAAATGTGAGTGGTATGCAGATCTTACAACATATCCATTGTTTTTTAATTTTAATTTTGTAGTACCAGTTTCCATTAGGGCTCTTAGGAAAGAGGTTTAGCTCTTAAAATATATCGCTGCTTTGGAAAGCTTAGGTCTGGGAGTTCCAGGAGCCAAGTAAAGACTTAATAGAAATAACATACTTCCACTGTTTGTGTCCCTGATGAGCACTTACATGTTGCTTATCTCGTTCAGTTTGTACAGCCAGGACAGCCCAGAGTGGCCTAGAAGACCAAACATTCCATATGTGCACCTTTTCCCTCAAGATGATCAAAGGTCAGCAGTCCTTGCTACCTCTGATGTTGAGTCACTTCCCAGTTGAGATATATCAATGGCCATTGTTTCGTCTTTGCTCTCACTGTGTGAATGTGTGTCTCCGTTCTAGGACTGGCTTCTGGAGTCCCCAGCAAAGAACTTGCAGTCTTTTAGGGGACATGGATACAGATAGGACCTAGCCAGTGTGAAGGGAATAATGAATTCACACTGGGTATTTGGAGAAGACTTTGTGGAGAAGGTTCATCCCAGTACAGGGCCTCATCTGTTGGCTAGTTCAGATATGTTGATATGGACCTTAAGATGCAGGTTAAACACTTGCCACATTTGCCCCAAACGTCCGGTGCATCATTGGAAAGGAAAATTCTTGTTTTGCTTGGAAACGTTATTTCCTCAGGAGTCTCATTTGGATTGCCTTAGATATTTGTGTGGTGGCTGTGTTCTATAGAGGCCCGGTTCTAAGCTGTCTACCCCAGGACAAGGAGGGCACAAGCCGTTGCCTTATCAGCCAGCTCCCATCTTGGGCAGTGGTAGTCTGTTCAGGGGTAGACGGAGGCCCTGTTTGGGTTCCCTGGGAAAGAGTGCTGCATGTGGCCCATTAGTGATGTCTAAATTGGGTGAGGGTATAGAGAGGCAAAGCAGCAATATTCATGCCAGCTATTTGCCAACCTTGAGATAAAACACAAACAAAAAAATGTCACCAACTCTTGCTTCTTTCCCCAACAGCAGTCAGTACTGTTTGGGTTAGACTTGGGGTGTAGGTCAGATTGCATCTTGAGCGAGAAGATGCATTTCTAAATAAGTTTTGTCTTGGGCTGGCACGACTAGGGTTAGAGTTTATAATTTAACTTAACCCCATATCCTGAAGCTCTTTCTGTTTCCATTTGCCAGCCATTATTGTCTGACCTGCTTACCTAACAGCCTACATTTCCTTTGCAGTGAGAATAGACTAAAGCAAAGGTTGCTAATACACAGACTGGCTCTGTAGAATCACCTGGGAGTCCAGGTGTTGGAGGTGCCGATTCAAGAGATCTAGTGTGGGACTACCAGGCAGTAATTTTAAAAAGCTTTCCTAAGTGATTGTGATGCACTGTCAAGTTTCGGAACCAGTTCATGTATGTAAGTCGATTTATACATTTTTTTCTTTTCTGAGGCAGTAGCTTTTGGCAGATTTGGTTTGTACATCAGTTTTTCTAAAATCCTGCAAATTGTGTTTATGTAAGAGAGGACCTGGAGAGGACCTTTGGGTCAGTTCATTTAGTTACATACTGTACATAATAGATCATCTGATTCTTATCAGGGTGTGCTTCAGTATCACCTGAGTAGTATCTTCATGGCTCAGCCTGGAGCATCTGAGGCAGCAGGTCAAGGGTGGGAGGAGCTAGGCATTGCACTTTTCGACTGAGCTCTCACTAATTTTGAGGTGAGGTTGATGGCATTCTTCATTATCATAGGCTTTAATGTTCCCATTTAGTAAACCTTTGAAGTAGATGGGATGTATCGTTGCTAAAGATATTGGGGTTTGAGAATGTAGTGCTTTTTTCTCTAGCCTAAAGTCATCTTGGTATTGCTGCTGGAATATATCTCTACCCTACCCCCACAGCCACCCCCAGTCAGCGAAACACAGAAGAGTTCAGAAACAGACTCTAGTAGACAGTGCCTGAGCCTCCTCAGATTATCTGGTACTTTGAGCCAAGCAGCTAAGATCGCAGCCTGAAATTGATTCGTTTGTACTTCTGAATTGTTTATAGGCTTCCCTGCCACTCTCCACTTTCACTTCTGATGATTCCTTTTTTTGAGTAGTGAAATTATGATAAGATGCAAAAAATTTACACCTCTTCATATTTTTTGTTATTTTCCTACATTTCATTTCAGTCTTTGATCCTATGTATACCTATCTTGGCCCATTCAGGTTGATCAGCTTGTTCATGATCTCACTGTTAAGAAAGAGGTAGAATTGAGACTGGGAGCCAGGACAGGATTATGTAAATGTCAGTTTCCTTCCATTTGTGGAACTATATGGAATATGCAATATCTAGATGTGGCCACAAGGTGGTGCCAAGAATCAGCACATAGTTGCCTCCACCTCCCAGGAATAGAAACCAAACCAAAAACTAATCCAGTTGGATAAGGATTTGGTGTGGATGGGGATAGAATTTGCCTCTTGGTCTGGTGTAATCTGAATCTGTAGTCATGATGCTTGTTGATGTAACTTTTTAAAAACATTTTGACCTTGTAAAGATGTTTCTTCTGCCTTATTTATTTTACATGAATAACTTTTAAGTTAAAAAGGACTGATGACTCCATTCATTATGTAGATCTTACAGGATCTCTTCTAATATTCTGCAGGGCTTAATCATTTGGGAAAACAATGTCTTCATTGTCCTCTTCCTTGAGTATTGGAGCTTCTGTGGCCAAGGGGCAAATTCGATCCTGGTTTGGAGGGTTTGGCTGTGTACAAGCATAATTCCAGAAGAGGAAGGGTGTCAGCATTTTTAGATGCTGATATAGGTCAAACAAAATAGGATAATGTTGAAAAAAGCCTTTTTGATTTGCACATTTGGAGGCCTCAGTGTCCTGAGCAAGGTGGCATCAGTGGGGGATGGGAGAGGTTATATGAGAACAACAATGATAGCTAACATTATTGAATGCTTACCATTTGGCAGTGCTTCATGTTATATGAGTTCATTGGTTTAATCTTCACAAGCCCATAAGAGATAGGAACCTTAGCCCAGAAAGCTGAGGTAATTTGGGGTCTGAAGGTTGTTTGGGTCAGGTGGGAGCCATCTATCATCTTGGTCTGTTATGATAGACTGAGAACATTACCTCAGCAACTGATTTTTTCTTTTACTTGATGGAGACCAACTGCATACTTTCTGCAGGTCTCATTTCTCACTTGAAATTCTACTAAAGGTCGTCATGCTTCCTAGAACCACTCTCCTAGTTGCTCTTTCTCCATTTGATTGTCTTCATGGAGCCTCTCTCTCTTCCTGTTCCCTAGAGTTGCCTCCCTTTGCACTGGGATTGTCTCGTTTGTCTTTCATTTGGATTTTTGTTTGTCCTGGATGAAGATTCAGTACCTTCAGTTTGCACTTAGGCAAAGACCAAAACTGTGAAGCTTGACGTTTTTGACCTTAAAAAAAAATCATTTAATCTCTAAAAATCTGAATTTAGTAAAAATCTAGATTTGATCCAGAAACCTAAATATAATGATTTGAAGATTGTTCTTATCATCAGTTTCTGGGAGTTAATTTCTCAAGAACTAAATTTTTTTTCTTCTTCTAAGAATCTGTTTTAAAGAGAAGAAAAAGTTATTCCCTTAAGGAATTTTCTTAGAGAGTGTCTTAGCTGCTTTTAAATGACGAAGCTAAGACACAAATGAAGACTAATTTTGCTTCGTGCTCTGCACACACCTCACATTCTCAGCTCCAGTGCATAATTGTCTGCATCAGTCTTAATTTACTCTGTGAGATCTGGACTCCTATCTGAGGGTATTTCATCTGCTCAGATGTGCCAATTAAGTCCACCCAGATAGACCATAAAAAGGCAAATAAGAAAAGTAAAACACCGAGTATCTCAATTTAGCAAATTAGACTAATCTGTAAGGGATTCTTAGCTGTCTGAAATAGAAAACCTATTGCACTACCGAAATACAAACTATATTAAATACCCAGCTTGGTGCCTTGAATATATTTTTAAAAATCAAATTGTACTCTTTGTGCTTCTGTTGTAGAATTTCTTTCATGGATATCGCAATAAGTAGAGAATGGTCTTCATATTGAAATTTCACCCTTTATTAAGAACGATTTAACTATATGGTGTGCCTTTTCCCTCACAGTCAGTATAGATCTGAACTGCTCCAGATTGGTGGCCCTTCAGAGCAGTAAGCTCAGTTTTGAATTTCAAGCAGCTCAATATGTGACTTCCTTGAATTTTTGGAGAGAGTGTGTTTGTTTTATTACTATATGATCTCAGGTTACTAATATTTGACAATTCACATTAATAGGGGCAGTTTGCATTTTTTTTTTTTTTTGTGGGTTGGTATGAGCAGTGGAGTATATTGGTTTGTCTGATATTAAATGTATCTTATGTGCTTAGTCAGCCCAGATTATCTGTAGTAAAAAGAACTGCTAAACTGATTTTACCGTTATTTGGAAAAGATGGCAGGTGTCCAGTAGAAAGTGAGTTTTGACTGTCCCCGCACAGGTTTGAGGTAGGGAAGAATCGTGTTATTGTACAAAAATGAAAGCAATCTTTCCCTTCCTTAAGCTTTAGCATTGACTTTTTTTGAGACAAATTTGAGTTAAAGTTTTAGAATTTAGTTTGCTCCTCTACAATTGTTTTTATCATATAGCAGTTAAAGAGGTGATTATTGACTCTTTGGCTGGCACTATGAGAAAAGAAGTAGTATTAGGGAGTTTGAAAAATACTTTTTGAGAGGCAAGATTTTGTAAGCGGTTAGGAGTACAGACTCTGGAGCCCAATAATCTGGGTTTGAATCCTAACATTGGTCTTGGGCAGGCTACTGTACTTCTCCTGGTCTGCCTTTCTTTAACTGTGAAAAAGAGATCAGTAGAAGTATTTGCCTCATAGGGTTGTGAGGATTAAATGAGTTAATACCTGTAAAATACTTAAAACAGTGTCTAGCACACAGTGAGCATCAGTAATTATTAAGTAACTGTTATTATTTAGTATTTGTTTTCTGATCCTAAATTAAGATGTATATGCATAATGTGGATGTATGTATGTGTAATTTCAAAACACAACTTGTCCTGACTAGCTGTTGTTACTCAAGGAGGTGATATTTGGCAAATGGGTTAAAAATCATGGGCCATGGAATCAAAATGCCAAAGTTTCACCTAGTAGCTCTGAGATCTTATACATCTCCTCATCTGTAAAACGAGAATCATAGCAGTACCCTCTTCAAGGGTGATGTGAGGATTACACATGATAGATAATACATCTAAGGTATTTGGCACATGTCAGGCAGTCAGTAAATATTAGCTGTTCTTGTTATTTGCATGTCCACTAAGTAAAACATTTACTACAAAGATTCCATCAAGCCAGTAAGAGGGTCCGTGAGAAGTAGATGGAGTAGCATGAAGAAGACCTTATGAATATTGATATATATGAAAAGGTGACTTCTCTCTAAAGTGAAAGGTGGTTTAACAATTGGTATTAGTATGCATAACCATATCATTAGCTGTTATCAACTTAGTTTTATTGATGTTAGGCTTTTCTTACTTTCCTTACATTTTTTATTAATGTTAAGGTTCCACTTAATGATAAAATATCTATACAGATGTTAAGTACATTATCAACGGTTGTTTGGGAAGAAATAAAAAGTTATATCTCTTTTGAACACACTAGGGGGCACTAGGTATTTGCCCAAGGGATGTTCTTCAAACATCACAGCATGTTCATTGGTTCCAAGTGTGGGTAGGTCAAGATTACACTTTGGTTTCTCACAATTCTCTCTGTTCTAAGGTCATTGTTCCTGATCCTTCTGTCATGCCTTGTAAGGCTTGATTTCCACACTCCTTGGTGTCCTGTGTGTGTAGGTTCTTATGTCACAGTAGACTACAATAATAATCTTGGTCTTGGCTGACAGTAGGAGTGGAGTAGCATGATGGCCCTTAGACTTTGGGGTTGCAGTTAACTCCTGCCTGCTAAAGATTGCAATAGGTGTTTTGACATTTGTTATTTTTATTTACATTTAACCTATAATTAACTAATATTTCTCAATTTTACTTGTTTGTGTAATCTTCTGCCAATAATTATAAGATAGCATCTGACATGTATGTAGTGTAAAAAAAAGTTTACAAAGGGTTTAATACATATATAATCTCATTTAGTCCTGTAAGAACCTAATATTTGGCTCATTTTGTGGCTGAGGAGACAAATGCAGCAATTGTTAACTGATGTTTCTAAAATTCAGACCTTTCCCTACCAGTTACAGACCTGTAATAACAGCTCTCTGCCTACAACTAGTTTTCACTTCTCAGTGGCTATCTTAAATCTGAATTTTTTACTGGATGCTCTAGTGGCTGCCACTGGCGACTGAGGGACTGACTGTAGGGGTTAGAAAAACCCCCAGTGAGTAATACACTCACTTCATTTTATTTGGTTGCAGCTGTGACAATTACATGTATGGATTAAAGAAGATGAAGGTGGGAACATCAAAAACATTTCCTTTCTGCTAATGTAAATATACTTCAGGGCTAGTTAAACTTCTTTCTTCCTCTGTCAGAAGACTCATTCTTTCATAAAAAGTTTAATCTTTTTGCCCAGCCTTTCCCACCTGGTCCTAAGGAAGCTTGGACCCAAAATCAGGGCTTCTGATTCTTCCCATCAGCCGATATGCAGAACCCAGTTGTAAAGTGAATCCACTGGGAAACCCCCAAAAAAACAGAACTCAGGACTTGAAAATAACTTACAGAATTTTTATATTCAACATAAAAATTGTTTTTTTATAAAAATCGAAATTAAGAATTTCTGCGACTTTGTATTTGCCCTTTGCCATGGCAGATTCTTTGTAGTTAACCTTAACCGTGTTTCTCCAGTGGACATAGCCCGTAGTACCTCAAAGTTGTATCTGTAGGAGGAGTGGGAAATATAGCAGGAAGTAGGCTGTAAATGAGATAGAGTAGAAAGTTTCTTGAACCCATTTCCAAATGACCCACTTTGACCATTTTCAAGCCATGCTTCTCAGTTGCTGATGTTCTACTTGTCCTTAGCTCAAATCAGAACCTCATTCATTCATTCATTCACCATTCATTGAGTGTCTGTGGTGAAATGGGCATTATACTAGTCTCTAGGGATATATAAATGACAAGAGAGTCTCTAATCTCAAGTGGCTCCCAGTTCCGAGAGAGACAGATACAGATTTCAAAAGACGCTAACACTTGATGAGCGTTCTAGTAGAGACATCAGGTGTGCCTGAGGTGCCATGGGGTTGGGAAGGCACCTAGAGGACAATATGTCTAACTGGCTTATCAAGAAGGCTTCCTTCTCTCAAAGCACTGCTTGGGTGGGGGGTCTCAGAGATTCATGGAACGTGTGGATGTGTATATGTTGGTGAGAGGGTGGTTGGAGCCATACAGGAATGCCTAGAGATGAAGAAGCCACAAGATATGACATACAGGGCAGCTAGCTGTGTTTTTCCACTTATGTATGTTGAACATACTCGACATGCTTGAAATTCTGTTTTGAAAATAAATGAACTAGTGGCTGTTGATTTAATTAAATTTAATTAAACAGATTAAATGGTGGCAACTAGATCTCAGGTGTATTGTTAGGATTCCATTGATAAGGTACTCCAATAGGTTACAACTGGAGGAAGTGTTGTACCTGGTGCAGTTCAACTGGTTATATTGTGCCGTGTTGCTAGCAGTCTGGTTCTGAGTCCCAGTTGCTTCTGGTAGATCATTACTGTAATATCAACCCCAGGCTCTACAGCCTGGGCCAGGTTCTCATTCCTGCATGAATGTAGAGGAGCCAGGGAGTGTTTTCTCTGCCCGCATCTGATTGGAATTAAAGTTTATGTTTATTACTAGGTTCTCTTCTAAGTGGCTGCCAGTAGAGTCAACAGCAGGCTATGGTAGTTGTGTGAAGAGTTAGAGACACTGCCAGAAACTCCATGCCTGCTTGGTTTTATGTGGCTGCAGCTGTGACTATTACATGTGTGGATTTTTAAAAATGAGAGGATAGAAAACAGGAAAAATTTCTTTTCCAAAAATGTAAATATTGGATTACTTACTGCCTTCTTCTACTTTTAAAATTAGTTATCTAGCTTATTTGTTGAAATAACAAAATTTAGACATTTTGGAGCCATTTCTGACTTTTACAATTTCAGATCCCTTGGGCCCAGATCTTATTTTTTCCTGCCCACAACCAATTTTAAGTCATTCTGTGTCTATTTTTTTTGTTACATTGTATAAAAGCCATACTTCAGGACAGTTTATTGTTTACAAATCTATTAGAATTTTTTTTAACTTTTTTTTTTTTTTAAGTGAGGCAACCCTTGGTTGACCTCACAGATTGCAAGGACCTTGTCGGTTTCCAATCCCTTTTTTTTTTATTTTTTACGCCTGCAGCACCTGGTCTTGCTAGGTGGTCTCCCATCCAAGTACTAACCAGGCCCGACCCTGCTTAGCTTCCTAGATCAGACAGGATTGGGCTTGTTCAAGGTAGCTTGGCCGTAGACTAGAATTTTTTTAGTTGAGATATTTCAGCAGATACCTTCTGATGGCTAGGTGTCTTTATTCATGGTGATCATGCTATTTGTAATAATTTACTGAGCATTCATTTGATAAACTAGCCCAGTTTTTGTTCAAATATACATGTTCAGAGAGTTCTGTCAAACTTTGTGGTGCATTGCATTTTCACATGTAATTTTACTAGACTATCTATTGCCTTCTTTTCCTCCTCTGTAACTGAACACAGTAATAGTTCCTGCCTCAGGATTGTGTGAGGATTTCACACATATAGGTAGGATTATTTATAGTACATTAATCAATTTAGCACTTATTCTAGGTTCGTGCTAAGGAGAGCTTTACAGGTGACACCTCATTTAATCCTTCCCAAAATCCAGTTAAGTATATGCTGTTGTTCTCCCTATCTCACAGTTGAGGAAACTTACACGCTAAAGAGGTTAAATTACTTGCCTTGGGTTAAGGAGCTAATAAATGGCAGTCAGGATTTGATTCCACACCACTTGAGTCCAGGCTTTTATGCTTGGGCTGTGCTTACATATGTCAAACCCAGTTTATTCATAGCATAGAATCCCCCTTTATATCTGCTGGCAAAATGGATCGCCCAGCCTGTCAGGCTGTAGGACAAGCAGCCTAAATAGAGCATAAGACCCTTGATGGCATCTAGGATGGGAAAGGCAACTTTTTCTCTCAGAATTCAAATGAATCTGGCTTTCCTTTACCTCCCCAGTGTGCCACGTTGTTCTTGTGAATCAGCACTCAGTGCTGCTCTGCTTAAGTGGGCACTAGTTAGATGGTCAGGTCTATTTTTGCTACAAGTCATGTGAGGAATTGCTGCTTTGTATACCAGAGCAATCTCTTAGCCTGAGACACATATGCAGGTTTTATAACTGGTATTTTCCGTCTTTAATATGTACTAGGATGATTTGTCTTCACAATGATACAAATACTTGTAGGTGATAATGATTTTTCCCCACCACTGTTAGTCATCCTTTAGCCAAACTGAATAAATGTTTGTCTTTTTCATCTTTCTTTATGAAGCGGAAGACACTGAAATGCAATCATTTATGTAGTGGCTTATGTGGTTTCCTAGATGCTGTGTGTTCTGTGGTGACATGATGCCTGTTTATTTTAGGAGGGAGGGAGAAGGAAGAAGCCGAAACCCTGTTGATGCAGCGATGCGGTGGGAAATTTAACAGCCACAAGGATTTACTGGCTAAGTCTAAGGAAATAGCTACTATCTGTCAATGAAGTTTAGTATGTGATCCTGTCATATGTAAAATATTTAATGACCTGTTGTGCCAAACTTCAAAAGCCAGAATCTTCTGGTGGTTTTGCTTTTCTTCCTGTAATCTTATCTTTGAGTAGTTGCAAAATGAAATATTTTTAAGTGGCTGTGCTAGTTTTTTTATTTTTCTCAAATTTTTATTGTCCACAGATACGCTAAATACAGGTATCTTTTGTTATACAGATGTTTGGTTCTGAGCTCTTCATAGTAAGAGTTTGGATATTGAGGAATTTCTCATCTGAAATTTCTTGCTTGCTAAATTTCAGATAGCAAGAATTCAGATACGTATATATGTACACATACACATATACATACATATGCACACATCAGGAAAATGTGTATACATCATTTTGATTTCTAAGTTTCAGTAGTTAGGGGTACTTACATGCCAGTGTTTCTCAGCCTTGGCATTATTGACATTTGAGACCAGATAACATTTTATTATGGAGGACTGTCTTGTACATGATAGGATGCTTAGCAGCAACCCTGGCCTTCACCTGCTAGATACTAGTAGTATATCTCCCCTCCCCCAGCAGTTATAACAATCAATTATGTTATGACGTTGTCAGATTACCCTGGGGTAGGGGTGAGGGAGAATAGAAGATGGCCAGTTTGCCCCTGGTTGAGAACTTTTGCTGTATGCTATTGCACGTAACTAAATTTGTAGGTAGTTGGAAACTCAGAAGAATAGCAAAGACTGTTACAGCCACCTAGAGGTACCTCATTTCGTCAATTGCATGGAGATGATTTTTAAGGAAGAAAAATAAAAAAAGAGGAAGAGATTGCCTTTAGAAGTTAAACACAAAAAGATCATTAATTTTTTTACATAAAAAGACTATCACATATTAAACCTTATAGTTATATGATAGCTATTTCCTTAGATTTGGCCCTATTCTGCCTCTTCCATTTGCCATCCTCTGGAAATTACCAACAGTGCTTATTTATAGGTTCTTTTAGTACACTGAGAAGCAGTTTCAAGTCACCAACTAGTTCTTCCTTACTGGTTATGATTAAACTTCAGCTAACTCTTCATTTTGTTACTTTGAAGAGTTGAAATTTTTAGCAAGGCAAGAATTTATCAGAAGATGTGCTTCAAGGTCCTCCATCAGCTCCTTGGATGGAGTTGCCTGTCACTCTGTGTTTGGCCTCTGTGCTGCTTCGGTAATTAATACTGGAAAACATACCATTCCTCTAACTAGGCAGTGTGTGCAATATTATCCTTCCATTTTCTCCTTTGCTTTCTCTCACACATTACTATTCTTGCATAATGAGTGGCAGATAAATGCCTTCTTATATATTGCTGTTCTCATTCCCTTCTTTTGAGCTTGTATTTCAAAGGTATTTCCACCATTTTGTGAAATTCAGCATGCACACTGAAAAAAGTCATCCTTTTATTTTGGAAGTGAATAGAATATAAGGCTATTGACTTTTTTCTTTTTTTCTTTTTTTTAAACTCATGACACCAGTGTCTATTATAGTTATATAGATGCAGAATTAGTCTGACTAAATGGCTCTACCTTTCCAACAACCTTGGTGTATTACTAAGACTTTCAGATCTTTAGACTTTTTTTCTGTTATACATTTGTGACATAAGCCTTCAGAAATATAAATGTATATTTTATTTTGTATCTGAAAAAGCATCATATTACTAAATTTATAACAGGTTTTATTTAGTGAATACATTTTTTTTCTCACTGATATAATTATCACTGCTTTTATGTTGTTGATGCCCTCCCCCCAATTAAGTTATCAATATGTGAATCTAATATATAGTAATTTTGACAAAAAAATTTGCTTTGTGTTCAAGATACTGTGCTGTTTATACTATGACTATCATATCTTTAGCACAGAAATAGTAATTATAAATAAGATATATTTTTTGTTATATTGCCATTTTGGAGATACTTAGTTAAATTGAAATTTTCATTGAATCTTTTCTAGAATTAAGTTCATATATCTTAGAAACTTAGCAGAGAAAATTTTCCTTAGGGCATGCCAGAAGAGAAGCAAGTAGTTTTGATAATGAAATGGGGCCTTACAAAAATATTTCTAGCACAGCTATAATAATTCAAATAAGAACAACTGAAATGAAAAAGAAGGAAAAGAGAATTGTTTTTCTTCTTTGAATATCAGTGTTTTGGGTAATGTTGACAGCAGAAAGCTGAAAGACCATTCTAATTTGCCTGTTTTTTCCTGTGCATCATCTAGAACTTTCTATTTTAATCTGTCTTGTAACCAAAATAATAGAAATATGATTTTTATTTTCATGGTAGGAGATGGAATAAACTGAGACTGCAGGACAAAGAGAAGTGTCTGAAGCTCGAAGATGATTCTGAGGAAAGTGATGCTGAATTTAATGAAGGTTTTAAAATTCCAGGTTTTCTGTTCAAAAAGCTCTTTAAGTACGTGCCATGTATTCTTTCCTTTATATCTGTGTTCTTTCCTTTGTATCTATCATCAAGCCATTGTGTACAAATTAATATTTTAGGAATTACACAGTAGTTACCTGTGGACCCTTAAGGTACTTGCAGCAATTTATTGCAAATACAGATACTGTCAAATAAAATTTTAGCCACACGCTGTTCATTAAAATTAGATGATAATAAATTGACTAAAATGTGCATTGGGTATATTTGTAAACTGGTGAATCTATAATAGACCTGTCTCAGCAGACTAAAAGCAACACATTTAAAAGCCATCTACATTGAGTTTTTTTTTTTGTTCTTAATAATTTCAAGGAACCAAACTTCTCATTTTTTAGGTTAAGAAAAGTTGTATATTAAAATCAATATTGAGGAGTTTTTTTTTACTTCTTTGTGGAAATAAAAAACTGTCGAGATTATTTTCTGAGTGCCCTGTGTTATACCTAAGAGTATAATACTTTGAGCCGACCAAATGTGCATCTGAATATTTTATGCAGATGTTGTTCTAATATCAAAAGAGAAGATATAGGCAAACACCTTCAGGATTAAGCTGCTATTTGAAACTGACTTTGTTTCATATGTGAGGTGGCCCAATGTTATAGATAACCAGATGCTGTGTGATAGATGCATGCCTATTAGCCTACAAGGCCCAGGCAAGTCTCCCATGATGAATGTAAATACTGAGGCACATTTTCAATCTCATCACTCCTGGGACTTACTTAACAAGGTACTTTAGGGAGGCTTCCTCAATGCGTATAGGAAGTTAAACCATTAAATAACTTCTTTTTGTCTCTCGTATCATCACTTGAGTGCAGGATGCAAATTTCTTTGAGATGGTTATGTTTAATCTCCTTCATAGATTCAGCTGTTGGCATGCCTTTAACTTGCACAAGAAGTCTATTTAAAAATAGCATGTTTTTTATATTTCCTCTCAAAGAGCTTTTATACTAGTTTTAATTTTTCTCAGAGTTGGGGGGAAAAGGTCAGGGAGTAGTTATTTTATTCCACTAAACATACAGGAAAGCTAAGTCCTAAACATATAGGAAAGCTAAATCTTGATTGGGTTGCCATAACTGGACAGAGGAACTGTAAAGAAATTCATATCTGAATCTCTCCAGTAATTTTTGTAGATATTTTATAGTTTGGAGTGGTGGCTCTTTTGTTTATTGCTTTTCCCAAATGAAAATTAACTACGAAAAGGTAAATAAAGACAACATTTATCGGCAACTCTTTTAATCTTCTCTAAAGTGATTGCTTATTAAGAAACAGGCAAAATAATATCAGTGTTGTACTAGCAAAAGCAATACCCAAATTATAGATTAAATCGATTTATCAAAAACAGGATACTTCTACATGTGTAATAAGTGATTTGGCAAATATCCTCAAGACTCAAGTTGAATGTATATTTTTTTTTAAATGTGAGATTTTCTAGCAAAGAACTTTCATAGTTACAACCAGACTTTGCTTACTAAAAGTATATATGATTCAGTGTATTGACTATTAACCTTATTGTAGTTAATGTAAACACATTTTTTTTTTAATTTATCTTAATCGCACATTCCTGGAAAGTATTTTGTTTTCATCTTTTATCTCTCAAAAATTGGATTTTAAACATTTCATAAATGTTATAAAACTTATGTTTCTTTTCTTCTACTATATATATGTAAATAATAGGATTGATAGTCTCCATTTTTCTTTTATGATTAAGTTTTTGCCAGGCCAATTTAATTTTAAGCTGTAGTTATATTTTTTACTATATTTACCGCACTCTGTGGAATTAAATTAACAGGATATTGTTGTACACAAGGGAGTCAGAAGGTACAATTATCCATTTAAGTGCTATTTTCTACAAGATCATGTTTAACTTTTAAAATTCCCTTTTGAAAGTATGCCCAGCAAATGCATTCATCTGTATAATTTAGCAATCAAATGACAGAGTTCACTCCTTTGACCTTACTTTTAGCCACACTAGTAAATGCAGTCTTGGGTTAGTGTGACAATGCCAAGATATACCAATTATCTGTGGTTATTTTGTGATACTTTAGTCTCAAGGGGAAAGCAAAGTATACTGATTTCTTTAATATTATACAAGTTTATAAAAATCTTTAAATTTTCCTAAAGTATAATTTTTATATGCTTTTCAAAGGTTTTGAAAACTGAATTCAATAACCTGCTTTCGTTTAAAGTATATAATTGTTTTAGTGTTTATTATTAGGAAATTAAGGCAACAAAACTTGTCAGTTAGTGGCACTGCTGGACTAGAACCCAGACTCCCTAAATCCTCATCCAGCCTACCAGCCAGTGTGCTGGTGCAGTCCGAGGGCCTTTATGGAAAGAAAGAGCCTCTTTTTGCTATCTTTGTACAATGTCCCCAGTTGTTTGGGGAGATTTCCATGTAGTAATGTTACTTAAGAGACTGCCTAGTAGATATTTTTTTTTAAGTCATTTCTTCAGGTTAATCATCATCTTATAAACACATAATCATATGCTATTTGAGCACCCTTGGAGATTACATTTCTAGACAAGATAACACGTAGCACACTGTTACTGCCTCTCCTGGGTTACATAGAATTCAGATATCTTAACTCCCTCCCAAATTCCTTTTGGGATACCATACTGGTCACCATTTCTTATTTCTTTCATGATTTCTCCATTGCTCCTCTCCAGATTCTTCTCACTTTACGTTGATTGGCCCCAAACAAAGAGAGGTGTTGGATGGAGGCAGTGCAGAGTAGTTAAATACTAAATGAACTTTGGGAACTTTTGGTCCCTGCTCTTTCCAGAGGAGCTGTTTCCAGAGTTGTTCTGTACTTCAGTAAAACGAGGTCCACTAACTAAAATTTAGCAATTCTGGAAACTGTACAGTAGTCCTCCCTTATCCTAGGGGGATATATTCCGGGACCCCCAGTAGATACCTGAAACCATGGATGGTACCAAACTTTCACTTTCTCATTTAAGGGAATCACATACTGCTTCTCTTTGACATATTTGAATTGCCAGCATGAGTACTCTTGTGCTTTGGGGCCATTATTGAGTAAAGGAAGGGTTATTTGAACACAAGTACTGTAATACAGTGAATTTGATAACTGAGAGAACTACTGAGTAAAAGGTAGGGAGTGTATACAGTGTGGATACGCTGGACAAAGGGATGATCCACATCCTAGGTAAGACGGACTAGGAAGGCTCAAAATTTCATCACACTACTCAGAATATGATGTGCAATTTAAAACTTATAGATTGTTTATATCTGGGACTTTCCATTGAATATTTTCAGACTGTGGTTGACTGCAAGTAATTGAAACTGCGGAAAGCGAAACTACTGATAAGGGGAGACTACCATACATCATTTTTTGGAGAGTTTTTCGAATACGTCTTTTTCCAAAGCTGAGATTAGTCTAGTGTAGCCAGTTCAGAACCAGCTTTGATTTTACATCTGGATTTCTCATCTTCAGCCCAACTGATATTTTGGGCTGGATTATTCTTCGTTGTAGGGACTATTCCTGTGCATTGTGGGATGTAGATTAGCATCTCTGGCCTCTACCACTAGATGACAATAGTACTTTTCCCAGTTGTAACAACAGTAGGTATTGCCAGATGTCTTCTAGGGAGCAAAATAACCCCCTGAGTAGTTCTTCCAATCTTCACCATTGGTCAGGATTATCTCTAAAGTGGTTTGGAATCAGAGGTTCTGGATTTCACTTTTGGTTATTTTTTTCTAGCAGTGTGACCCTTGGCAAATTACTTAACCTCTCTGTGCCTGTATTTTCTAACTACCAGATGGGCTGATCATCTCCCTGCAGGGTGGTTTTGAGGCTGTATCCAAACTGCCTGGCCTGGTGCCTCCCTGGCAGTAGGCTTCTTAAGTGGTAGCCTTTATTCTCTGGTCATATACCACGTGTTAATAGAACCTTTTCTTCTTCTCAAATTAAATGATCTTTCTACTATACTTACTGTATTTTGAATTTTAATCATCTTGTCTAGTGTTTGTATTCAAAGTGTATATTATAATTAGCAAGCTTAGTAAGCAGCAAAATTCTCAAAGTTTTTTTTATATGGTAGATAATAATGCAACAGCTAGAGTTAGACTTTTGGAATTGATTGCAAAATACTGGGGAAAGTTAATTATGACGTTTATTGAGAAAAGATTAAATAAAACTAGTTCAACAAGGACTGAACTTCATAATGAGATTTTAGGTTAGAAATACCATGTACCAAATAGATGGTAAACATTTGGGCAATAAAACCATAACCACTTTGTTTTTAAGGTGGGAGGATCATGAGTCTTGGTATTTTCTTTGAAAAAAAAAAATCCTTTGATTTCGTTGTCTTTTAACCTAAGTGTTTTCTGCTTTAGATTTTTTTTTATATTGGCATATAATCTTTATACCATTCAATGATGTTAAATCTTTATTTCACTCTCAAAAATTCTTTTTGTATTACTCCCTTTTAAAACTTCATTTTTAGATTATAGATTAAACATGCCATTGATGGAGAAAGGAAAATGCCAACTTCTTTTTTTTTTTTATAGAGGGTACTATGTTATTTCTCTTTGACCTGTACCATTTATTTAAAATTTTAATAATTCTGATATTTTTGTATCTATGAAAAATCCCTGAATCAAGTTCTTCTTTAAAATATTAAAAAGCCCTTTATGTTGTTGAGTCTTTAAACTACTTTTTTGCATCTGTTAATAATATGGCAGAATCATCTGTTATGTGCTATTTTTGTGAGCAGCCCTATTATTCAGAACTGTTTAGGGCCTTAAAATATAATTTAATTTTTTCTATAAAAAGACAATATGATTATCAAATGACTTTTCAACAGTATATGCTGTAAGTGGTGGTATTCTCTGTCCTGCTTTTTGATGCTAGTCATGCCCCCTTTTTAATAGAGAAATTATTGGAACTTAAAAAACAAAATATTTGAGATTTTTTTCCAGAAAGACACTAAATAAAAGATAATAAGTTTATGCTTGTTTACCAAGCTGTTTTTAATGTTGAAAAAGAAATGAAATAGTCCCTAATTACCCCATCTATCAGTTTAATTAGAAATGTGTTAACATTCTAAAAAAAAAAAAAAATTGTGATTTTATGCCTAGGTAATCAAAAATGTATGACTTTATAAATATAATACTCATGTAAAACACACATCCGGCATGTTTCTCTGACTGGTACTAGAACCAAACCAAATGATTAATTCATAAGTACTTTCTGTTATGATCTGTTTTATCCACCGTTTGCCATTTTCTTTTTCTTGTTGGTATTTGTTGTTGTAGGTACCAGCAGACAGGTGTTAGGTGGCTATGGGAATTGCACTGCCAGCAGGCAGGAGGAATTCTGGGAGACGAAATGGGATTGGGCAAGACCATCCAGATAATTGCCTTCTTGGCAGGTCTGAGCTACAGCAAGATCAGGACTCGTGGTTCAAATTACAGGCAAGTGCTCCTCTGTAGACTGTCAGTCTGTGGAGCTCAATTAATATTTCATCAGATGTATTGCTGTGGAGGAGGGTCTTGTGAATTATTGATGACATTTCAATTACAATATTCCTTTAATTCTTTTAGTGGGGGACATCAAAGGAAAATTTTTACGAGACAATGGAGCTGTAGGGCAGGAGAATTAAACATGTAACACTTTTAATGAATTCCAGGCATTGATGCTTCATTTTGCAGATGAGCCCCACTAGATATTTTGGGTCAATACAGTGTCTAAGGTTAGCGTCTACAAATGGATTGTTTACAAACTCAATTATGTTAATATCAATAGTTTACACAATATGGAATTTTAAATTAGACATAATACTTTTAGTTCCATTTATTAAATTTTATATTAAAATATTTGTTCTGGCAGGAGACCAGGTGAGTATTACAGTAAATACAAAGTCTATTCATGGGGAAAGTTGGAGCTTAGGAGAAGCCATTCTCCTGAATTTCTTGTATAATCAGTATGCATAAACATTTATAGATAGAGCTTTTTTTAAATGAAATTACTTGTCTGTTCACTATGCCTTCCACTCCCTCTCCTAATCTTTAAGATTTTTATGTAAATTCTAAGCCAAAGCCTGAATGACTAAAATTATAGAAAACTATGTTTAGATTTTAATTTTTCTTCTCTTTAGCAATTTAAACTGTTAAAGCTTTAGTACTCTGAAAGTACTTAACCTCTGAAAGCATTTAAACTGTGTTAATTCAATATGATAGGACTGAAATGCTTTATTTTGAAATCAGGACAGTGACTGTTTCCATATTTAAGCTATAATTTTTCTTTATGTAAATCACTATTGGTAAAAATAATGCTAGGTAAATTATGCAGACTATTTAATCTTGAACCCAGTTAATCTGAGAGCTTTTTAGATTCCAATAGGTGTTTCTAATGAATAACAGCAAGATGTTTACCAGATAATTGTTCCTTAGGAACTTTCTACACTCACTAGATATGATTTGGAGACACCTTTAAAATGGTACCTGTGTGCCTGAAGCCAGTGACTACTGAGGTTCCTATGCTACTTTCTGGTTGATCGGCAGAGAAATTCTTAGTAGAGAGTCAATTCCGAATCAAACTATTGAGTGAAGAACTTTTTTCCAATATTTAGAGTTCAGTGCTTTGTTTTTATTCCTTGTTTTTTCATTAATTTAACATATCACCACTTCATGAAGAGTATTTAAAATTTTAGAATATTTTAGAAATATTTATATAAATGTAAGAAGGGGACAAAACATTTGAAGATTTTAAAATACTAAATATTGATATTGTTAATACAAGAAAGTTGTATTGAAGTCGAGGTGTTTCTTCAAATATTAGAATTCTATTACATTTTGCCTGGAAACACTTGGAAACATTCTAGCCCAAGGGAAAAGTCAAAATTGAAGATGGGCGTTTAGTGTTTTCTTTTCTGTGACTGTCCTTTAGCATTTGTAAAAATGCTTCTTCTGTTCTAAATAAGCTGTTTGGTTAGCTTGGCTCTATAACTCTACTTGGGTTTTTTTCATAATGAGAATGTCTCAAGATGCCCCAGATAGTTTCTAGGACTGTCTTTCCTTCCTTAAATGATTTCTGGGATTTTCTTATTTCCCATCTCTTTTCTTCTTATTATTATTATCATGAAACTTGTGTGTAATCTAATACTCTGGGCCTAGGAAACCTAAAGTCATCCTCGCAGTGTAGTTTTGATCTAAAAATTAAAACATGCTCTCTTGAGTAGTGACAATCCTGCTACGAGTGAAGTCAGGGCTAATAATGAGCAGCAGCTGTAATCAATTAACTATCAATGCTCATATCCTCTTTTCTATAATGAAATAGTGTGGCATGTTGGACTGTAGCCCAGATTGTCTTCATTAAAATAGTCTTGGTAGAAGTGGCTTCCCAGAATGTGGTTATATATCAACCAAACAACTGGGCTCTTTATGAATAGAGATGTACTGAGGAGCTTGGTCCCCTCCACTTCCATGTACCAGAGCAAATTGTGTAACATTTTTCTGTTAAGTTTATAACATGTCCTTCCCTGAAGCTCAGTGAACTTGGAGTTTTCCTCTATGTCCTGAAGAAAAATAGACAAATACTCAGATGAAGTTCAAATGAAATTGAATAGTCAAGTGCTATGAGCCGGCATTGCTTCATTGGCTGTGTACATTTCCTCTGAACTCTTGCAAACTATAGATTTTTGGGTCAAAATTTGAGATGGTCTTAGTGTTGCAATTTTAAGATCCATGATTATTAAAATTTCTGTAAGTCTCTGAGATACCAAGAAGAAACGTCATGGTAAAAGAAGGTTTGTTGTTGTTGTTATTGTTTTTTTTTTTTTAATGTGTTTTGCGTGTGTTTATTTTTAAGAGGGAGAAGCATATTACATGAGGTTAATAAAAATCTATACTGATTGTGTTCCCAGTTCATAATGTACACACTATCCTTCTTTTCACTTTACCATTGATATAATAATAATAAGCCCCCCTCCCCAATTTTATGATGCAGAGGAAATAAATTATTTATCTTTCAAACTTCAGTTAATACTTTTAAAGTCTTGGATGTCATTTCATAAACTCTTAATTACATATAAATGGCCTGAAAAAGTTAAATTAGTTCAAAGGTAAATATTTTACTTTGTAATTCCTGGTAAGTTCTAGGCTATGAATAGTAGATTTCCATCCTGCAGGTAGAAGAAATATTTGACCCTGGAACTGTTGGCTTGTCTTAAATTCATTAGGTCATCAATGATAATCAAAGATGAAAGGAATTGTAGCCAGTTGGTCATTGAAGCTAATTACTTTAGTACATTTAGCCATTTCTAAAGCTCTCTCACCAGTATTGAGGGTTGGAAAAGGGTGGTTCAGTTGATGCGACTGTTAATGGATTTGATTGCCTCTCCTGTGGTCCAGGAACAATGTAGGTCTGCTCCTAGATTTCCACTCAGCGTGAAAACCTCCATAGTCTTTTATTAGAGGGAAAATGGCAGAATTGAAAGGGCATAATAATGCCATATAGATGTTCAGCCAGAATAAAATATTGGCCTTACATGACAAAGTATGACTCACCATTGTAGCAGTTTGCAGAAAGCATGTCATAAAAAGGGGGAAAAAATGCTATATAACAGATAAAAGTATATGTATGTATTTATACTTATTCGAAAGTGAATTTGTTTTTAACTATTTTAGACAGGTTTTGATTGGTTGCTTCCTAATCTCTGCTAAGTGCTTATTGATGATAACTCTCTTTTGTACTCCTTGGAGAATATAAAGAAGCTGGTGCATTTAATCCTTTTAGAAAGGAATATTGTCTTAGAAGCCTGCACAGGACGAGTCCTTGTTAAAGAGCAGAGCAGGGCTTGGGAATTCTGTGGGAAGTGTCAGAGGCTTTTGCAGCCTCTGGCTTCTGTAGTCTGAGCCCCTTCTAGGGAGTAGAGGGACATGGACAGTGACTAGCTGGAGTCTGAGAGGATTTAAAAGTAGATGGAGGCATTTTGTCACATTAGAGTAAGGGTAAGCCTCACTTAATTATGGCTTGTTTTTCTGTTAGGACTACAAGGTATTTTTCAGTTGTACAGAAGATTATTTTTAATGTTTTAAGCATTCTATGATTTACTCTAATTTATAAATTTTTTAAGTTCAGGAATAATTTATTGAGGTGTAGCAAGAAAATAAAAACCACCTATGATCCCCTAACTCAGAAATAGTCTCTTTTAATATTTCAGTATATTTTCTTGCAACCTTTAATAATATGTTTTAATTTAATAAAACCAGTCTTTATTAATTACCTCTTGTGGGTTAGACATTGAGGTAATTTGAAGAAAAGGATATCTGAACTTGCAAGGAGCTTAAGAAAGATCTAACACACAGTTACAATAAGGGTGATATGTGTCATGATAGGGTTAGTATGGGGTTCCAATTAGTGTGCTTGCACTGAGGAAGGGTCCTTAGCCCATCTAGAGAGAAAGGGACAGTGAACACTCTATAGAAGAAGCTGAGGTCTGAAGGAGAAATAGTAGCTAAGATAAATGGGTAAGAAGGAACAAGACTAAGGGCGAGAGGTCAGGGTTATGTACTTTGTAGCAACTGCAGACAGTGCCGGCAGGTGGAGGAGGACTGAACTTCAGGGGCAGGTGTTGGGGTGGGGACAGTGAGAGGCGAGGCTAAAGAGGTGAGCAGTAGTCAGATCCTGTGGTCTCATAGGCCAGGTTAAGGTGTTTAGAATGTCCCAAGAACAGTGGGCAAACATCAAAAGGCTTTTTTAAGCAAAGGATGAAGCATTCAGATTTTGCTTTTTCGAAATGATCATGCTCGAAAGTGTAGTAACCCAGGTAAGAGATGTGGCCAGAACTGGAGTATTGACAGTGTAAATGGAGAGACAGGATGGCTTTGAGAAGGATTTAGGAAGTAGACGTAACATGAACTTAATAGGTTGGATATGATGGAGAACAGGAGGGGCAGACCAAGGATGAGGCCTGGATCTCCAACTTGGGCACATGGAGTATAGGTGACAGTTATTTCCTCTGGATTAGGAGACATGGGAAGAGGGCAAGATGGGAGGACGATGATGTGTGGTACCATGGGGACATCTAAGTGGAGATACCAGCTGACAGACATGCAAGCGTATGGTACTTTGGAGTTCAGGAATAAGATCTGGGTTGGAGACCTAGATTTGGCATCATCAGTGTACAGGGAGTAGTTGAAACTATGGTAATTAATGAAATAGCATGAGGAAGTGTGTGCAATGTGTATCTAACTTCAGATATTCAATATCCATGTTGGGCCAAAAAAAGTTGGGGAAGGGGAAAATGACAGTTTAAAAAGTGCCAGTGACCGCTCTAGAATAAGTGAGAGATAGGCCGTGTAGGTCTGCAGTGTCCTTAGCCAATCTTGCCTTTCAGTTGCCTTTTATAGTACGAGCTGAGTATAGGTGAAGAGATTCCCAAAGTTAGTTTGACTTGCTTAATATTCATCTTATGTACCGACTGGCACCCAACTCCCGGCAAGACTGCACATGAAGCAGCTACAGTATTGGGAGCATTACTGTGGTGGGGTACAAGCTAACAGCAAGGCAAAGGAAATGATCTTAGACAAGAGAAGAGACATTTATTTCATTGTAACAGGAGGGAAGAGATAGGCAGGATGGTGTAGATTCAGTCAGGTATCTGCAGTGGACACAGCATATCAGGATATTTTGACTGCAAGTAAATAAAACCTGGCCTCAAATTGGGTTAAATGTTCACAATATGTGTGATACACCTAGAAACCAATAGAGAGGTTAGCCTCTAGCTACGGCATGATCACTAGCTTAGCAGTGTCATCAGAGACCAGGTACTTAAATTTTCTCTCAAGGCTAATTCTCCTTCTGGTCATAAAATCTCCTGTTACAGTTAGACTGTAGCCCAACTGCCCAGCAGCCATTGAACTTTTTCCTTGTTCACATGCAGCAGCAGAGACCAAGAGAGAAAACTCTCCCCCAACCTAGAATGTACAGTAGTCCCCCCTTATCGGAGGGGGATACGTTCCAAGACTCCCAGTGGATGCCTGAAATCTTGGATAGTACCAAATCCTATATAAACTGTTTTTTCTATACATACGTATGATAAAGTTTAATTTATAAATTGGGCACAATAAGCAATTGCCTATAATGTAGGATAATGAGAGCAATATACTGTAACGAAAGTTAAGTGAATGTGCTCTCTGTCTCTCAAAATATCTTATTGTACTGTATTCACCCTTTTTCATGTGATGATGTGAGATGATGAGATGAAATGAGGTCAATGATGTAGGTATTGTGACGTAGCATTAGGCCACTATAAAGGTTACTTAAACACGAGCAGTGTGATACCACGACAGTCAGTCTGACAACTCAGATGGCTATTAATGGGCAGAGAGTGTATACAGTGTGGATATACTGGACAAAGGGATGATTCGAAGGTGGAGCCAAATGTTGCAAGATTTCATCACATACTCTGTACAATTTAAAATTTATGAATTGTTTATTTCTGGAATTTTCAGACTAAAACTGCAAAAAGCAAAACTGTGGATAAGGGTAACTACTATAAGTCCTTCCTTACACTGAGTGAGCCAGTCTTCTCAGGTGCCGTAGTGGACTAGTGAGCATCCCCAGGGGAACGGTGTGGGGTGACGATGTGTAGAGGAGACAGGATTCCCTGCTTCTCCCTTCTTCACTGTAGCCAGACAGTGGTCAGAGTCCCATCAAGTACATGTCTGGGAATGTAGAGAGGATACCTGCACAAAATTGTGGTTCTGTCAGGAATGAGGGGAGAAAAGTGTGTTGAGATAGTGGCCATAACCAATTTATCAGCTACCATGTGTAAATGAATTGGGGTGATCCCATAAATAATCTTGTTTTTTGAAAGACTATTATGAACATTTTTCCAAGTTTTTAAATATTTTTTAAAAGCAATGTTAATGGTTATATGGTATTTCATCTTATTTAATAAACCATTAATAATAATTACTGTATGGTACTATTATAAGCACTTTACAGATATCATCTGACTTAATCTTTATATAACTCTTATGTTATCAGTACTATTATTCCTACTTTAAGATGAGAAAGTGAGGTTCAGAGAGGTTAAATAAGTGCCCAAGATCACACAGTTAGTGTGTACAGAGCTAGGATTCAGACCTAGGCAGTGCTCCTAACTACTAGCCTGCGCTGTATTACAGAATGGGATGGTTTATTCAACCCTTCTCTTATTTATGGAACTTTATATAGAAATAGGAAATAAATAGGGAATAGGAAAAATAGGCCCATTTTTCCCACAGCGTAAACAGTGCTACAGCGTGTATCCTGGTACATGAATGTTCTTTGGGATTGCTGGATGAACATGTGACTATTGTTAAGGCACTTGCTATGTAGTGCTCAGGGGCTTTCCACAAGAACAGAGCAGCTTGCACTCTATTGATGTGGGCTTTCCCTGAGAAACGGTAACTGTCATGCTTCTCCACTTTTTTTTTTATTGCATGGAGAAGAGAGCAGCATAATGTAGTGAAAGAACAGGCTACAGCATTCAGAATACTGACTTCTAGGCATCACCCGCATCCTGGTAACCATGTCGCCTTGGACCCACCAGCCTTCCAAGCCCAAGTTCCAAGCATTTCTGTCCTGCTTTACTTCTCAGGACTGTGAGATTGGTTGAAATTCTGTGGGTTAAAACTCTTGGTAGACTATTAAAGTTCAAACAAATGGAAAATACTCTTGTTCACTTAGGTGAAGACACACTGTATAATACCTTCACTAATTTGGAATAGAGGAGGAAAAAGTGTTTTTGTTATTTAATTTTTGTTTAATTTTATTTAGATAGTATCTTTTAATGTATTAGCTGCTGTTTTCTCTTAATACCTGTGTTTACTAATTATTGAATGGGATTGTAGAGATTTTGCTTACTGAGTTTTAACCTCAGTAGCTTTTTCTTTAAAGAAAATAACCAATAAATTTCCATAGCTAGGGTTTTCTTTTTAGAACTGTTAAGTTTTTGTTTGTTTGTTTTTTGTCTTTTGTTTTTTGGCACTTGATCATCCATATTCTGTCATTCATGGTTGTGGTTTTCTTCCTGGATATTTTGGGTGCAGGTTTGATGGCTTGGGTCCAACTATCATTGTCTGTCCAACAACAGTGATGCATCAGTGGGTGAAGGAATTTCACATGTGGTGGCCTCCATTCAGAGTGGCAATTCTACATGAGAGTGGTTCCTGTACCCGCAAAAAGGTAACATGATAACACTTTAGTACCTTGTTTATCTTAAAGACCTCCATTTTGGTACCTGTTTTTTTGATCCATGTATTTCTCACATGAATGTTTCTGATTTAATCTAGAGCTCTGTATTTTGAAAACCATTTTGAATGTAGGCTTTATCATTCACAGTCCCTAGTGGTGTGGAGACATGTTTGTTGTCCAGTGAAACAACTGGGCACAGACATACAGCCTGAGGACATAAGTGGGACCCTAAATCACGGGCTTACAGTAACAGTTAACTGTCTAGATTGGGGGCAGTAGCAGCTTTAAACAGGAAGGTGGGTACAGAATGTCATAGAATAACCCTTAATTGGCAAAGGCATTCGTTAATATGCTTTTAAAACATGTTTAATGGACAAAAGAACAACTTGCCATTTGGAAAATTTTATAATTTGCATTTCTTGCTTTTTAGTTAAGTTGTTTTTTGTTCTTGGAATCCTTGATCATCCTATAACTATAATCATTGTATTTTGATAGTTGTATTTCTCACTTAGTCAATGTTTTAGCCACATTATCTATGCTCCTGTGGGTAATGCAGATATGTTGTATTATGCTCTTTTTATTCTCATCTCTGTCTCACCAGCTAGGCTGTAAGCTCCGTAGAGTAGAGACTATATCTTACTCATTTTGTACCCCAAGCACCCTATAAGCATTTGCTGAATAAATAATAATTATACATTTCACATTGGATTTGCAGGTTGTTTTATTGAAAAGAAGTAGCAGTTTCTTTCCTGAGTCATTGGAGCTCTTGAGCGAGCTCTTGTGTACCCCACGAAAGAACTAGTGAATGTTTGTCTTGCTGAGTTAGACACACATGAACCACTAAATTCCAGTGTTTCTTTAATTTTGCCAATACCTCTTTTCCTCCAAATTCCCATCTTGTTTATGATTATGAGTATGTAGAACTTTTGATAGATGTGAGTCAGGAATATTTATAATTTGGTAGCTCAGGTTTGGTGAGATGGACTCTTATACTAGCTGTTGTTTAAACCAGCTGACTTTGCCCTGAATTGTAAATGATAAATGGAAAACAAACTGAGTTAAAATATAAATGCTGCAATTAAAAATAAGTGATTTTTTTGCAGCATGGTAATAATAGTTTAGATTTTCTAGTCAAAATCAATTATAACCATCCTGTCATCACCCTTGTAAACACTGTTTTACTTTTTCACTTCCATTGTCTATTGACTGACATCTCTTAATGTTTTGTATTGCAAAATTCTGTAGCAGGATTCATTAATTGATGTTTGTCTTTAAATGGCAAATTTTTCATATGTTCCTCTTTACATTTTATTTTCTTTTGGGCTAGTGAGTGTATTTATTTCACATCTTCACTTGAATATAGCTCACCTACATTCCTTCTAATTAATTATAACCTGATGAACTACTTTCATTGACTCATTAATGGAAATAAAATTGACATTGGTCAATGTCTCTGTTGGTGATGCTTGCTTTCTTAACTTGTTTAGAAGGAAAAACATTAAAGAATAGATATTTCACTCTTGTTTACAATGATCCCACCTTCTGAGGTTGTTTTGCATACACAGACACATGCATACACGTGATTGTTCATAATTTCTTCAGTGCTTTACAGTTCAACAAAGACTTAAACTTGATATTCTTACTTAAATTTTGAGGAAAAGCAGATGACTTGTGTTTTTACTCTGACCTTTAACTCTTCTATTTTCCATTATAAAACATCTCATCTCTAAAGATGTAAGCTGTTATGCAAAATGATGTTCTCTTGCATCTTTCAAACTGTACTCTCAACTTAGGAACACAATCAGTTTATTGTTTGTTTATTATTAATGCCAATATCCTTTTACTATTTGTGATGATGATGTATCAGCAATGTGTTAATTCCTTTGCACAGGCCTTGTTAGTAACACTTCCAAGATCAGAACTCTGGCTTCTGGATTCAAGCACCAAGGTGGTATTTGATCTCTCTGCTTTTTATGTTTGTAGGTATAGATCTGTGCATGTCATCATCTCATGCACACCTGTTGCTTACAGATGTGTGTTAGATTGCAGTAGAGTATATTTCTTAATTAAATTTCAAATATCCTGTCAGTACCAGTCTAGCCTCTAATCCAGCATCTGATGTATGACTTCTGTCCTTATCAGCTGAGATTCCTTTTCCCATAGGAGAGCTCACTGACTCCCTTGTCTAAATGTAATAGTGGTGCGCAGGCATAAGAACATTCAGTGCTAGGGAAAATAGGAAAAAGAAGAGAATTTTTCTTTAAAAATACTTAAAAGCATAATAATGCCAGAATTGCTCTGCTTATCATTGAAGTAGATTATCTTTATTATTTTCTTGATTTGTTGTAGCTGGTATGACATAAAATGTTGAAATTTTTGCATTTAGAGATCATATCAAATGATCAAACAATTTCTGCATGGAGAGTACCTATTGTTCTTCCCTAAATAGCCTTTTAGCTTCCCACCTCTTTCACCATTTGATACTGTATTGTCATTGTTAATATTCTCTTTGATAGCATAATTTAGAATTATCAAACACCTAGCAACCATGCAAAAAAGATGTGGCTAATATTTCCAATCAATCAATCAAATCAGATAAAGACATTTTTAGTCTTCTGAATTTTCTTTAATGGTCAGTTGAAATCTCAATTAATAGGAAGCAAAGATTTTTCCTTTCTTGTTATGTTTTGTGATCTCTTTTTTCTAACATAGAGAAACTTGATGTGTGAGTCAACAAATATTTATTTGTTGAATAACAATAAATATGATATTGTAGGTATTTGATGCTGTTAGGGCTCCAAAAATGGATCTGTTGTTTTTAACTGATCTTGAAAAGCTAACTGTTTTCTTGGGGAAATAAGCAGTTGTCACTTTATGTCTCTTCCATTTTTTTCTTCTATATAGGAAATAGTGATTCTGTGGATTATTTTAGATAATTCAGAGAGTTTTATCTTATTTTGATCGATTCATGGCATTTAGAGGCTTCAGAGTGGGAAATGCAACAATGGCATAAAGGTTGAAAGCATAAATTTTATAATTACCAAACCAGGATTTGCATCTTGGATCTGTTATTTTATAGCTATGTGACCTTGGGCAAGTCACTTAGCTTCTCTGAGCCTAGTTTGATCCCCTGTAAAATGAGATTGTTGGTAATTTTGTGAGGATTTGTTGGGTTAATATGTGTGCATAAAAAGGTTACATTTATTCAGGTAATTTTTACTATTAGAAACAAAGAATATTGTAGACCTATATCTATCTCAGTGGTTGCGAAAAGAAAAATGCTGTAATATTTCTAATTGATGCAATATAAATACATTCAAGATGGAAGGTTCACACCTGCTTTATCAAAAATGTTCATGGTCATTCACACATAGACCTTTTTTCCTCATGTCCAGACTTATTTTGTTCCAAAAGGAAACGATAAAATAGAATGTTAAAATTCTTTTGGGGGATTACAAAGTGTGATTAAAGAACAAACCACACAAAAACATGGGCATCTGATGAAACTATCATTGCACATTCTTTAAAAAGGTCTGTTTTCTGAAAAACTAAAGTAAAAAGACTTGCCTTTTTAAAAAGTTGGAAGGGAGTCAAGTAGAAATGTAACAAAAGTAGAAAAGAGCCACACTGTCCCTCAAGCATCCTAAATATTTCAGACCCATTCCAAGTACACAAATTATTATGGGAAGTGATATAATTCTTATTAACTTTAGAGACAGTACATACACCTGATACAAGAAATAATAGATGCTATGTTTGTTCTGTGAGGTATATTTTAAAATTATGTTGCTGGAGCCCTTTTTTCTTCATTGTCAGCACAAATCCTTGTTTATTAAAGATTTAGCTTGAAGGAAATTTTAATTAATTACAGGTGCAGTAAATCCTGCCTGGGAAGCTGCCGTGCTGTATTTACCGCGAATGGCCTTCATGTGCCTGTGCTCCACTCTGCTCTCCTGGCTGCCTGACAGTGTGATTTATGGCTGTTGTTTTCTACCAGTCCACTGTTTGCCCTCTAGGAGGGATTGGTCTCCTGAGCCTCCATAATAACAGCAGTACTTTCACAGACATCTTTTAATGACAACAGCACTGCATTCTGTAAGTCAGGCTAATTGCAGATGTACCCTATTAATTGCAAAAACTAGGAGAGGTTACATATTTTACAAGCTTTTAATTTGAAACCGCCCGAGATGATTTGTCTTAAGTGTTTGGATAGAGACGTCCATAATATTCAACAATTCACTATTATTGAAACTCCAGTCTAGGCAGTTATAGAATTCTGAGATTGAATATAGTGAAAACAGCCTTAGATGTGTTTTTACCCAGTGGCTGTTAGGTACGTGGAGGTTATCTTTTCAATGGGGACATTTTCAAAATGTTCTTATTCTTTTTATAGAAGTGTCTTCTTAATTCTTATTCATTATTAGACATCGATAGCTAATGTTATGAAATTTTTCAAATAAACTTTAATCCTTAAACATACAAAAGAAGGTAAACATTGTTCCCATGATAGGTATTCAAGAGGCTTGGCATCTCACTTGTTTAACTTGGTGAAGCGACGTCCACAATCCAGTTCAGGGTAGTGTTTCTTGGAGGTCAGGGGAATGAGTTGTAATTTAACTTCTGCTATCTTTCAAGCCCCAAACAATGGTAGTTTTCATCTCCATTTTCTCTCTGTGCACACAAACAGCTCCATTCCTGGAGGAGAATGGGACCTGGAGTATTCCAGGTTTCTTTGCTGTTATCTTATGCCCTACTTGCTTCATGACTTCTAGCAGCCACTGCTCTTCTGGAAGGGAAAATGGATATAGAGTCGGGACAGCTGCCTACCCAGAATCTCAGTGGAAAATTTAGATGTGGAGGAACTCTTGTAATCATCACTGGCTTCTGAAAGTCATGGCACTGCTAGGGTAAGGTGCTCGAGGTGCAATGATGCATCTTTTGATAGCCCGCTTTTCTTCACTGTGCACTAGCAGCCATGGCACGGCCAGTGGCAATGGAGTAGCAGTGTAGTCAGGGAAGAGTAGATGAAAGCGAGTCCTGAGAGAACCTAGATGTGTGTTTGTAAGGCTGTGAGCCCTGAGGTATTTACTATGGCATTTATCATAAGGTAGAAAGTCAGGAAATGGTTAATTCAGGTGCGGCCTTCAATGTAGTATTATGCAGGCACTGAAAATTATGACTAGGAAGATGGCAAAATAATAGTCATACTAATAATATTGTTCTCACCTATGGAACCTTTAATAAGCACCAGGTTTTGTAGCTGTTCTCTAAAGCCATGTTATTGACTGAAGTGTTGAATATTATGACATACGAAGACAGTTTCCTCCTCTTTATTTTTCTCTTTCAAAATTTTCTTGGCCCTTGTACTCTATAGAATTAAAAAAATATTCTAATCCTAGTTTATTAAGTAGTATCATTTTTGAAGATGTTAAATTTTATAAAATTTCTATGATTGTGATTACATAAATTATTGTATTAGGTTTCCTGATATTTATCTATCCTTATATTTCTGTAATAAGCCTTATTAGGTTAATACATTGCTAGATTTTATAATAAAGTAATGGATCTCTAATATGTTGTATCTGGCAGTTTTGAAAACAGGGTTTTGCTGTCTTTATATTAATGATTCGGAATGCATTCTATCTTTTTCTGTATTTTGGAACAATTTATCAGAATTCTACTTCACTCATGAAATCTTTTGAGTGTGGTGGACTTTTGGTGGGAAGAGCATAACATCTTTTTCTAGTTCTTCATTATTGAACCAATTTAACAGTCATCCTCTATCAGATGTTTACATTTTTGGCGTTAGATCACATGCGGTATTGGTTAACATTTTGTATTTTCTGCATCTGTAATGGCACTCCTTTGATAGTTCTCGTGCTGTGCATCTGAGTTCGTGTGTTCTTTGGGCTGGCTTTTCAGAGGTTTGTTTTGTTTGGTCTTTTCAGAGTTACTTAGTTTTTTGCTTTATCGACTTTACCAGGTTTTTTCTTTAAGATTTCACTAATTTTTGTTTTTATCTTATTCTCTCATTTTCTTTTTATAGTAGATTGCATTGACTGCTGAGTTTGATTTCAGCCTTTCTGAATAAAGAATATTCTTGATGTGGTCTGAAGCTCTGCTGATAGCTAGTAAAAGGCGCTCACTAATGGTGATATTCAGATCTCTTGTATCTTAATTAAATTTTTTTTTTTGTTTTCTTTAATGTTACTTTCTCTCCTCTGATCTGCCAAACTCTGAGAGGCCGTGTTGTGCCACTTTGTCAACACAGCTCAAAGAGCTTTACTTTTGTGTTTTGTTGTAATGCTTTTTGGTAGGTAAAGGTTCGTGGCTCTTCTTTCTTTGTGTTGTCTCCTTTAAAATATAAAATAACCCTCTTCTGTTCAGTTTTTTTCACCTAATATTTAGTTAATACTGGCTTTGGAGTTGGCAGCCTTTCCACATTCAAATCCCAGCTCCACCCTTTACTGTGTGACGTGATATATTATTTACTTTCTCTAAGACACAGTTTCCTCATCTGTAAAATGAGAGTTAGTAATAGCACCTCTGTCCTCTCTCAGAGTTGCCGTGAGCGCTCTGTGATGAGCTTTCTAGTCGGGAGATCTGTTGTCTGCGGGCACACTTTCTGCTTTCACCCATGGGAAGGAACCATGTTCTCTTAGTGACTGCACCCATGCCCCTTCTGGATATAGCATACTGTACCTAGCTTATCTCTTACTGGTTTACTTTGTCATTGCCCGTCTGAAGTTGGAAATTTGTTTTTCCTCTCAAGCATGACTGCTGGTTTGGATTGATGCAGAATTCCAGGGTCACTGCTTCCCTCTAGAACTATGGAAAGATTTTCCCTTTGCTTTCTGACATTTTTAATGTTGCAGGTAAGATGTTCAACACAGATAGTCTTTTTCCTCTGATGGGAATCTTTTCTTTTTCTGTTTTGTTCTGACTAGAAGCTACAGCATTTTCTCTTAATTTTCTTTATTTTTGGAATTCAGATATCTAGTAGGTATATATATGCCTAAACCTATGTCTTTTTTCAGTGTTCTCGCCTGACATTTGTTCTGTAGTCTCAAGTATCTCCTCACATTTTTTTCTACATTTTTTAAAATCATTGCTTTTATTTCATTTCTACTCTGCCCTCCTCGAATTCATATTATAAATTGGTAGAGCTCCAGGGTTTTTCTTTTCTTGCTTTTGTTTTAAAATAAATCACTTTTCATCTACCTTGTTGTTTTAAGTTTAATAAGGATTGACACAGGGGATGTTTTGGAAAAATAAAAATTGGGTAAGTGTTGATATGTTATAACTTTTCTTGTCTTCTTTTGTTAGTGTTTCCTACTTACAGATGAATGAAACATGCAGTAAACTTCCATTGCCGATAATGTGCTGTTAGAATTGTGTGTATTATGTGTGTATCCATAAAGTCCTTTAGATTGTATCATGATTAGAAGATTGTCATTTAATTTAACTTATTTAAAATTGGCTTTACCATTTTATCATTTTAGGAGAAACTAATTCGAGATATTGCTCGTTGTCATGGAATTTTGATCACTTCTTATTCCTACATTCGACTGATGCAGGATGATATTAGCAGTCATGACTGGCACTACGTGATCTTGGATGAAGGACACAAAATTAGAAATCCAAATGCTGCCATTACCCTTGCTTGCAAACAGGTATGACCTCTTATAACACGGGAGATTTCCAGGTAGATAATAGTATTTCTTTGGGAATAAACTCCCTGATTTTAGTAACACATTTATTCTTTCCTTGTGCCTTTGCATAAGGAATTTGAAATATACATTTTTGCCTTAATGCAGAAAATTCTTTATTCTTGCCCTTAATCTTGTTTTTTAAAATTCTGTTTGTTCACATTACATAATATCTCTTGTAGGAATCAGGTGTTAGAATGTAACCAAATCCAACTTGAATCCATAGTATTTAGCTTGAACAATAAGAAAAATTCTTCCCAGTTTTTTAAATCTATATGTAACTGGAGAATTAAAATTGCATAAAATGTCTATATTTCGAATGAGACCAAAATAATAAGTAAATGTGTTAAATAACAAGATTGTGTGGGAACATTTTGGGGTAGGTTTGCTGATCATCTGTCAAAAGGTGAATTTAATAAAAAAATATTTTCTTTCCCAAAATAGTTCCGCACCCCTCATCGCATTATCTTGTCTGGCTCACCAATGCAAAATAACCTTCGTGAACTGTGGTCGCTCTTTGACTTTATCTTCCCAGGAAAGTTAGGCACATTGCCTGTGTTTATGGAGCAATTCTCAGTCCCTATCACCATGGGAGGATATTCAAATGCCTCCCCAGTACAGGTAATGTATTAGGCAGATTATACTTTTGCATTTTAATATTTTAAATGCCCCTGCTAAGTACTATATCTGTAGTCAAGTCATTCATAATATAAGAAAAATGGCCAAACTTATAAATTGGTATCTGATAAAAAAAAAAATCACAATTATTTTTGCTTGATAGCTCAGATTTTTTCCAGATGAGTTTTTAAAAATCATGTAAAAGATTAAAGAGCAGTCAGAAATTATAAAACAAGAATGAATCAGTTCTAGACAGCATATAATTTAGTGCAGACTGAGATAGTGCATCTTATAAAGTAGTATAAAGGCTTAGAAAAGCTGAAACCAGAGAGGATTGTTAAGGAAAGATTTAATGAGACACGTATTCCTTATCCTGATTCTGGGAAAACAGGCCAAGAACAACAAGGGCATTCTGGATTAGGGCCACATTATTTGGCCATGGACAATGAAGAGATATACTTGATTAGACTAGAGATGCTGGTACAGGAGTATCAGGAAAGCTGGAAATAGGAGCTTTGAAAGGGAGGTGGAGGTGCTCGAGCAAGGAAGAGTCACGGAGGATGTCTGAGCCGGAAACTGGGAAAGAGCTGTTCTCAGCTGCAGATAGTATGGAAGGGAGGCTGGCATTGAGAAACCTGCAGTAATCGTTGGGGGTGAGGTTGATGAGAACTTGGACTTGGACCTCAGTGGTGGTCCTAAGAAAGAAAGTGGGTCCCAGATGGCATATTTTCTTTTTTAGGTAGAACATAATCAGACGTGGAGGCTGATAAGATAAAAAGAAATAGGATAGGGAGTGGTAAGCCTGTTGCAGCTGACCCCTTTGGTTTTAGGCCAGGGTGACTGGTAGAGTGTGGTTGTCACAGACGGGAACATTGAGAGGTAAAGCCCACCTGAGGGCAGACTCCAGCCTGGGTGAGCTGCAGGATTTCTGCACAGCTTTCAAGTAAGACCTACACCTGCCAGGTCATGACTGAACCACAAACAAAGACTTTCACCAGAAGAGATGTTTATGTGTTTTGAAATATTAATTAGAAAAAAGAATTTTAGACCTTTAAAATTAAGGGGATTGTCACCCACAATTTTAATATCTTTCACATTTGAGATTGAATCATTTTTAATTAACTTTCATAAGGGCTCTCTTCCTCCACTGAATCCCTGTTGTTCTGCATTTATAGTCTTTTTAAAAACTTTTTATTTTAAAATAATTTCAAACTTAACAGTCACAAGAATCATAAAAAGAACTATTTACTCTTCACCCAGATTTACCAGTTGCTAGCATCTTGCTAACATTTTGCCACATTTGCTTTATCTTTCCTTCCCTCTGTCTCCCCACCTCTCTCTCTATGCACACAAATTTATATTATTTTTTTCTGAATCATCTGAGAGCAAGTTGTAGATGATGCCCCTTTATTCCAAATCCTTTAGTGTGTGTTTCTTAAGAACAAAGACATACTCTTACATAACCATTGTATAAACATCAAAATTAGAAGGAAATTTAACATTGATATAATTCTGTCATCTATAGTATGTGTCATTCACATTTTGCCGGTGCTTTTAGTAGCATCTAAGTCCCTTTAGTCTCCTTTAATCTGGGACAGCTTCTCTAACCTCTCTTATGTCTTTCACTGACTTTGACAGTTTTGAAGACCACAGGCCTTCAAAACATTATTTTACAGAATGTACTTCTCTTTGGATTTGTCTTCCATTCTTTGTGATTAAATTCAGATTATGCATTTTGGCAAGACAGTCACAGGAGTGACACGTCTTTCTCAGTGTTTCATATCTGGAGGCACATGCTGTTTATCCCTTTCTTGGTGTTATTAATTGATTACTTGGGTGTGGTGGTCTTTGCCAGATTTCTAAATTCTTCAAAGTTACCACTTTTCCTTTGGACTAAGTAAGTCATTTGTGGGAAAATACTTTGAGACAATGCAATATGGCTGTTTCTTCCTTGAAGTCCTTGTTTCTTCCTTGAAGTCTTTATTTCAGAAGTTTGTGCACTTACCTTTCTTTCTTTTATAGATTATAAGCTCCTTGGGAGCAAAGGTGTTGTTTTTATTTGCTCCTTTCTGTTTAAGTCCATGGCTGCCATGCATTATTGAATCCCAAGAAGATATTCTGTGAGCAGATATTTATTGTGTCAGGGGAAATAAACATGATCATAGTATAGGGTAATAAGGTCTGTGATCAGAGGAGATCCAATATCTGAGCTGTGGGAGTCAAGAAAGGCTTCCTGGGGGTAGGATGACTATGCTAGGGCCTAAAAGATAGAGGAAGATGAGGAGGAAGGACAGTAATTACCAAAAATAGGGATTGCTTTTGGATTTGTATGTTAAACTTGTGCAGAGCATTTTAGAACTGAAAAGAACTTGAGGAGTTATCTAGGTAAACTTCCTTATTTCAAGCTCAAGGTTTTTGAGAGTCAGCATTTTGGTGACTTGCCTAGGTCACTCAGCTTTGGAAGAAGCAGAAGTGGGGAGTAATTATCACTCTACTTTGTCGAGAATAGGAAGGAAGAATGGGCATACTCAGCTAGGTATCTATTTTTCACAGTACTTGGGAGTTGGGAGTGATAGAGAAATACAATTGGATTCTGCCCTTCATCTCCCCACCATCATGTTTTTACTCACAGAGGAAAAGACACAAGAGGCAGATGGAAATTAAATATAGAATCTGCTTTATTGCCTGACGCACAAGATTCCCTAAGAAAGCTGGCCTGGAGAATGTGGCTTGACCTCGAGGCTAAAATAGGGTTTCTTAGTCTTTTCTGGCTTCCCATTCCCACCCCAGTCTAGAGCTGATGATCTTCCTCTGGGAAGAGTTGAGTGTGACAAAAAGACTCAGACCTATCCCCAGCTACTCTAGGCTCTGACCCTTGCAAGTTCATTGCAGTGGCCCAGGAGTAGGGAGACTCTCCAGATGGGCGGGAGTGTGGAAAAGAACAGGAGTGGCCAGGGCACCTAACAACCCAGCCCTAGTTTTCCAGCATCACCAACTAGCTCGCTCGTTCTGGAGGAGATAAATGTGGATAGAGGCAAGGATATGGGGACAATTTCCTTAACACACTGTAAATATTTTTAGGAATAATTTAAACAAGTACTTGTTTCCTTGGGACTGTAATGTCTTGTTAAATTCCGAAATTTAATCATCTCTGCATTGTAACCCATAATATATACCCGTATTAAAGGTAATTTTTATCACTGTCTGAATGATACATTTACCAGGGTTACCTGTAACTAAAAGATGTTGGTTAATTGAGCTGCTTTGTTCTTGTCTGCTATTCCAAGTAAAACCTATTTTTTTTTGTTTACACATATAGACATATAAGATAACACATATACATGCACATACATGTATACATACTTAAGGTGTTCTTAGGGTCTTATTAAAATATTTTTACCATGTTAATTTTGTAACATGAATTTTTCTGTATTATAATCAAGCTATTATCATTAATTTTGCAGCTAACTTTCTTAAATTTAAACTGGCTGGAATATTTCTTGTTCCATTAAATAGTAATTTACTAGGTTGTTAAGCCTATTTAGATTTTTTTAAAGTATCAATAATTTATTGAATTCTTTGTTTGCCTTTAAGTGGATTGCAGAGGGAGTGGCTTCCTGCACTGTGGGCCTTTGTTTTTTATGTACAGTTAATACCCATCTCATGTGGCTGTGCTTCATTACAGAACCATATGCCCCATTTTAGACTAGAGTGACCTTTCATTTCTGGGATCATAGGGCTTTTCTTGAACTTACTCTCCAAAGTCTCCAGTGGGTAGTAATCTCTACTGATTATCTGGTTACTCCCATTGCTGCAGCTTCCCCCCAGAGTTGGCTTTTGATCTTCAGTCTTGCACAGTAGCAATTCCTTTGTAGCTTTTGGAGAATTCAAGGTTATAAACAGATTTGTTTGAAAGCAGCATTTTCCCCCAGAGGGTGGTTGAGAACCAAGTAAATCTCTACTCTAGGGTTTCACCATGCAGTAATAATTAAAACAAAGTATAGAAGAGGAATAAGGCACAAAATTGCCAGTTCTTTTGTTTGTACATTTTGGTTAATAAATTTTTTTACTGATGTTATTATGAAAGCTGCCATATTAAACTTATATTAATGTTTCCAAACCATTTTCTAACCATTTCCAACCAATTTTGTACAGTCATTGGTCATTCTTTTGAAAATTCTTACTTTGAACATTGGAATCTTAAAAGGTAAGAACAAATGTATTCCTTAAACATACAGTAATTCTTTCTTATTTTCTCTTACTAAAGGTTAAAACTGCTTATAAGTGTGCATGTGTTTTACGAGATACCATAAATCCATACCTACTAAGGAGAATGAAATCAGATGTCAAAATGAGCCTTTCTTTGCCGGATAAAAATGAACAGGTCTGTAAATCCAGGAGTTACCAAAAGATTTCTAAAGCACAGGTGTACCTGTCTATTCACTCTGCTTTTTCATATGCAGAATTGGTGAGACATGGTTGTAGGTACTGTGGAACAGGCAGATCTATACCTGTATGTAGCTGTATGTGACAGTTGAGCCTGCTAGTGCATCTGGCCTCAGAAGGACTCTAGTACATAGGCTTAGATCCCTCTTATTAACACATTAGATTCCCACAGCTGCTCTTTTTAAACTTCTCCATTTTTCTCAAGTCCCCAATTCATTCATGCTATAAATTATTTGAGGTGCCAGCCACATGTCTGGGAAATAGCAGTGAACAAAGCAAACACTTGTTCTCATGAAACTGTCATTTTTTCTTTAGGAGAGACAGTCATAAGTAAATGTTATCAGATGGCAGGTGGTGATAAGTGTGGAGAAAAAAAATGAGGCAGGGATAGGGAGTGCCGAGGGCAAGGATTTGGGGAAGCAAGCTTTTATAAGGGATCTCTGATAAACCGACATTTGAGCAGACATTTGAGCAGAGGCGCAAAGAAGGTGAAGGAGGGAGTTAAAGGGTATTTTGGAAGAACGTTCTAGGTAGATGGGAAGTGAGAGGGTATTGGTATGTTCAGGGACCAGCAAGGAGACCAGTGTGGCTGGAGGGCAGGAGCAAGAAGAGGGCTCAAAGTCAGTTTGCCTGCCAGATCACCAGAGCCCACTGGTCATGGTGAAGATTTGGAGGAGATTCACAGGAGGATACTGAGCAAAGGAGTGATGTCATCTGACTTAGGATTTAAAAGGGTCATCCTTTTGAATTTCATCCTAGTGTTCTGTTATCTAAATGTATAACTGTACCTTCTATTCAGGATCTAAAAGTAAATGCATTGTAGATTTTGAAAGTGGAAACTCTGAAGGATCTGAGAGATCTGTCATCAAGGCTACTTTTGTCACTACCTCTTCCCTCCCCATCAACACTTATCTCTAAATTGAGCCATTGGTCATAGCATCCCCCTTACAGGTCTCTCATTCCTGCCAGTTGCTTAGGACATAACTCTGAGCTGTCTCTAATTCTAAATCAACCAGTTGCTGTGATGCTCTGTCCTTTGTCATTCTCTCACTTCTCTGCTTCACATCCTCATAAATTAGTGCAGTTTAGTCTGACTAGCACAATTAGTTTGACTGATCTCTCAACCATTAGCACTCCACACTCCATACCGTATTGCACACTGTTGCTGGATTGATTTTTCCAAGAGTAGTAGTATTCCTATCAACATACCTTTAATGTCCCTCTCCCCACCGAGAATACCAATTTAGTTTATTTGTGCCAATTTATTTTCACTATAGAATCTCAGAATGCTTATTATTATATCCCATACAGTAGCCAAGGCAAATTGCTTCCTATTTTTTAAACGTACACTACTTTTCCTTCCATTTGCATATGATTTTCCCTTTGCCTAGAGGTTTTCCACTCCTCCAGCAAACACAGAGATGTTCCATTTGAAGACCCCATGATAGTCTCTGCTAAAGCTTCTACTAGACTGGAATACCTTGAGGTTGAGACTTTGTCTTACCCCATCGTCAGATTCTGCATGACACCTATAAACAATCATTTGCAAACACTAGGTACCCAGTGATTAATTTGTTTAACTTTGCTACTGAGAGGAGAGGTTTTTCTGTTGCCACTTTTAAAGGATTAAAATATGAGTAAGAAGTTAAGAATTATAAACACTCAGGTTCCTTTTACTTAGTCAGCATATGAAAGCATTGGAGGAGAAAGAAAATGGAGGCAAAGGGATGAGTTAGCCAGTCCCTACAGAGTCCTCAGGAGAAAAGATATGGGCCTGAACCGAGGTGAAGGCGGGGCTGGCAGGAGGAAGCTGAAGGGCCTGGTGACTCCCAGGTTTCCCACTTGGATGCAGGGAAGAATCTGCTGTGGCAGAGGCTACAAAATGACAAACAGCTCAGAGGCGACAGCTGAGGAGTTTAATTTAGGTAATATTTGAAGTGCCCATGGAACATCTGCTTGCCTAAAAGGCAGTTGTAATTGGGTTTAGAACTCTCGGAGAGTTCTAGGCTGGGATGTAGCTATGACCTGTGAGAGAAGGTGTTGAAGTTATGAGCAAGGATGAGTTTTCCTAAGGAGATTATGTAGAATGAAAAGAGACGAACAGCTCAGGCAAACGGCAACATTAAGGTGAGGGTAGAAGTGGAGGAGCGACCTGGGGAGACGGAAGGCCTTTGTAGAAAGGCACAAGCTGGGTTGGGGTAAGTGGAGTGATGATGCCCTAGAGATCCTATGTGTTTGGCATCTAGGAAGTTATTAGTGACCTTGTCCAAAGCAGCTTCAGTGGCATCAGCAGAAGTGCCCTTCAGGCTTGTGCTAGATTCATACGTGACTAGAAAGCAAGGAAGTGGAGATGGTGATTGTACACGATACTTTCAGGAGTTTTCCCCCTCACTTTTTGCATAGTCTTAAGGAGTGGAGCTCTGTCCTGAGGAGGATAGGAGGATTTTCAGAATTGGTAGAAAGGTTGAAGGGTTGCCCTTGATTCCATACAGGAACCTATTTCTCTGAGAATAAAGGAAAATAAGCTGAGGCAGATGAAGTATATAAATTTTAGGGAGTGAAAACTAGAGAATCATGCCTGATAACTTCAATTTTAATTTTGTTGTTTTGTTTTTGTTTGGTTGTTTTTAAGTAGAGGTTGAGACAGAGGTGAGTGGCTTTGGGGGAGAAAGGAGTGTTGTCACAGCTGTTCTAGGTTTGCAAAAGGTACTGGGCAGGGAAGTACTTCGAGCATTCCCTTGGAGACCAGGAGCAGGCAGTGGCAGGATGCCGCCCTGGTGGGTGACATTCTCCAGTGCTGCTCAGCACCTAACCAGAAAGGAGTAGAGAAGGCAGGTAGTTGAGTTAATCTGCATTTGGAAGTTCACAGGGCAGATGCAGAGGGCTGGCTGAAGGAAAATATGTTGGGAATATTACTAGCCAAGGAATAAAGTCAAGCCATGAGGTTGCTGTGGTGGACTTGGAGAAAGAGAGGAAGGTTGAGAAGCAGAGTCAGAGAACATGATGGCATGGAGTAATTGCTGCAGTTGGGCAACGAGGATAGGGGCTGCTGCCAGAGATGAGTCTGGTAAACTTGTGGAGTTGCGCTTAGAACCCCAGGAAAGGGGGAGTGCAGGTGAAGTAAGGGTCCCTGTTCAGGCTTGCTGAAGTGGAGTGTGGGAGAGGGGCATGGGAGGTGAGAGGTCTGAGCACTTGTTGGCTAGGAGGAGGAAGGTTTGCACCTGGTCCTGAGCTTTCCTGTGAGCAGGAAGCCAGTCTTCAGGGACTGTTGAGACAATGGGGTGAGGACCAAGAGGTGAACCGATGACAAAAATGGGGACTGGTCAGTGGAGGGTACTGTACTCATTGTTCAGTCGAGATGTGTTTGGTTTTTTAAATAAGAGGTACGTTGTTAAAATTGCATATATTGTGCTGTTTTGATTAGGAAATTTTGTTGATATTTTAATAATTTTATTCTGTTAAGGTTTTTGTTTGAAATTATAGTTTCTCTGTTTTCCTTCCCCATAGGTCTTATTTTGCCGTCTTACAGATGAACAACATAAAGTCTATCAAAATTTCATTGATTCCAAAGAAGTTTACAGAATTCTCAATGGAGAGATGCAGGTCAGCTAAATGATAGAAGCTGGAGAAATGAATGGTAGACTAAGGGAAACGGGGAAAGAAAGGAAACTAGTACCGGTCAGGGGTTCACTATTACTCTCTTGAAAACATTTCGGTGCAAACCTGCACTTAATTTTGAGCCCTTCCAGAAGTAAGAGTACACATGGTTATATTTCAGCATGCTCCCTTTTTGTCTGTACTGCAGCACTGTTACACTTGAATCTGATAACTTGTGGTCGAGTGAAAGAATAGCACTAGATGACAGGATCTGTAATGGGGAGTCCTGCAGGGACAGCTGATCCTGTGCTGAATGTAGGGAAGCAGCCTTGGAGTGTCAGGGTTAGTAGGCTCATGGAGGAAGAATAATTATTATAAATTTTTTTAATAACTTTTAGTGTTTGGTAATACTCAGCAATCTATAGTCGTAGGTACATGTCTGTTCAATAGGTATATGTAGTAGGTTTATAATCAGTGTCTAAGTCTAAAGCTTCATTAAACTATTCAACTTTGTGTTTTAGTATCTTAAAATGTGAATTGTGTTTATTTATTTGTTTATTTATTTATTTAATACATAGGACTTTCTTAGTCCTTGGTCTGTCCTCAATGGAAGCATAGCTGAGTAACACAGTACACTCCAAGAAACACACTTCCATGCTTATACATGGAGGTAGATGATGAAGAGATATATGTAGGCAACATGGCTACCTGTGTTCCAGAACATCTACATGCTTTTTCTTCTAGATTAAATAAGTCATTTCAGTTCTTTTAACCATCTCTCACAATTTCTTATTTTGTCTTTCATTGGCATCTATAGGAGGTTTTTAAATCATTCGCATTCATTTACTTCTCCTAAATTTCCCCTTAACTTAGCTTCATGTGCTTTCAAGTTGTGAAACTTAGGAGGTCTAGGATAAGCACTATCCAGGAGTTATAGAATACAAGTCACATGTGTGATTTGAAATTTTCTAGTAGTCACATTAAAAAGGTTAAAAAAAAGTGAAATCAATTTTGATAATATATTTTATTTAACCTGAAATGTCCTAAATATTTTAATATATAATCAAAAAAATTAAATTATTGAGATAATTTACTCTTTTTTTTGTTATAAGTCTTCAAAATTGGGTCTAGTTGATCGTTGAACAACTCAGGGGTTAGCGGTGCCAACCCCCCTAACTCCTGCACAATCAAAAATTTGCTTTTAACTTTTGGCTCCTTTAACAACTACAGTCATCCCTTGATATTGGTTCCAAGACCCCTTGTGGACACCAAAATCCAAAGATGCTCGTGTTCTTTATATAAAGTGGTGTATGTAGAACAATGCACACCATCAGCCCTGTGAATCCACAGATTCCCAACCTCAGATCAAAAATATTGTTTTCAGTCAGCGGTTGGTTGAATCCATAGATGCTAAACTCATGGTATAATGGACTGACCGTATTTGTTGAAAAATATTCCTGTATAAGAAGGTCCTCGCAGTTCAAACCTGTGTTGTTCAAGGGTCACCTGTATTTTTACATTTGTGGCACATCTCAATTTGGACTAGCTACATTTCAGGTGCTCAGTAGCCACATATGGTTTATGACTATTGTATTCGACAGCACAGGTCTAAGGGATGAAAGATGAGTACAGATGACTCTTTGGGGAGTTTTGACAATGTTCCTGATTTATCCAGATCTTCCATTATGTGTTTGTTTAACTGTTGTTTACTGTTTAAAACTATCATACTCTTTGATTACTGGCTTAATTTATGATTTGTCTTTTTTGCTTGAGCTTTTATACTGGTGAGCTTGATTAGAGTCTCACTCTGAAAGCTGTGTGAAAGATGCCCTCTGGCTAGGCATGGACAGTAGGTCTGTGTCCTGCTGGGTGAGCTATCCTTCATATCTTTCCCATTTGTGTATTTTCCATGCAGATATATTTTCTGATATAATATTAATATAAAAGTAAGTGGAACTTCTTAATCTGCCTGACTGTGATTTTACATGGGATAATCTGAGTGCACATAATTCTTATATACCATAGATTTTCTCTGGACTTATAGCCCTAAGAAAAATTTGCAACCATCCTGATCTCTTTTCTGGAGGCCCCAAGAATCTCAAAGGTATTCCAGATGATGAACTAGGAGAAGATCAGTTTGGATACTGGAAACGCTCTGGGAAAATGATAGTGGTTGAATCCTTGTTGAAGATATGGCACAAGCAGGGTCAACGAGTATTGCTATTTTCTCAGTCAAGGCAGGTGAGCATACAGACTTCATACAAGAAACAAGTTGGTTCTTTATGACTTAAAAGCATTAATTAAAAATGTGGGATATAATCTAAAATAACGACTCCAAAAGCAGACCTACCCGCTGATACTGAGGTAGCAGCCTACAGATCTCTTTGGGAGCTTGGATCTTTCTCTAGAGTTAGTACAGATAAGTTGGCTTTTTAAAAATTAGGCTTATGTACCATGCGATTCTGGAGTGTAGATGAGTTTGGGTCTGAACTCAAATAAATGTCCAGCTATTTACAAAATGTGTGAGAATTAACAGTAAATATATAGTAAGAAAATACCAAAAATAATCTTGTAGCAGTTATATTTATCTACTTCAAAGTGAGAAACCCTTTTAATTTGAGCCTGTTGGGAACGTGTGACTGTTTACACAAATGTAGAAGCACTCACTGGGGGTATAAGTTTGATTTTTAAACTCTTCTCCCCAATCCTCTCTCCCAAACAGATGTTGGACATACTTGAAATATTCCTTAGAGCCCAAAAATATTCCTATCTCAAAATGGATGGTACCACTACAATAGCTTCAAGACAACCACTGATTACAAGATACAATGAGGTAACAAGTGAATATAACAGTCAAGTCACATAGTGCTACTGTATACAGTGGGACAGGAAGGAGAGTGTCTACACCCACCTGACCAGTGCTTATATCTAGATTGGGCAGCAGGTGGAGGGGACTTTTAGCTTTTAACTCTGTACATTTCTGGATTATTAGGGGTGTGTATATGTGTGTTCTTGAAAATACAACTTTTAAATATTATTAATGTTAATATTAAAAGTAGGAAACGTGGGATGAGATCTTGACTGACCAAAAGTCTCTAGATCATAACCTATTCCTTATATGGGGAACATTTTCCATGTTTAGAATATGGAAAGGCGGAGACAAAGAGCTCTAACTGGTCTTAAATGTGCATACTAAGTGTTGTATGTCTTACTTCTAGGACACATCCATATTTGTGTTTCTTCTGACCACTCGGGTGGGTGGCCTGGGAGTCAACCTAACAGGGGCAAACAGAGTCATCATTTATGACCCCGACTGGAATCCAAGCACAGATACACAGGTCTGTTTGTTTTTAAAAAGGAGTATATTGGTGACATACAGTTGACCCTTGACTAACACAGGTTTAACCCTTGACTAACACAGGTTTAACGTTTATATGTGGATTTTTTTCAATAAATACAGTAAATGTATTTTGCTTTCTTTATAATTTCCTTAGTAACATTTTCTTTTCTCTAGTTTACTTTATTATAAAAATACAGTGTATAATACATAGAACATACCAAATTTGTGTTTGTTTAACTTCCTGTCAATAGTGGCTATTAGTAGAGTTTTAGGGGGAGTCAAAAGTTATATGTGAATTTTTGATGGTGCAGGGCGTGGTGTGTTGTTCCAAAGGTCAACTGTAGTTTAATGGCTAGCACTTGGGAGTGTCCTTAGTGCTCGTGTTAGCTGCAGCATGTAGTTCATGTCTCAGTTGTTGCCTAATTTTCACCTTGAGGAAGACATGTTCCAGCATAACAAATAGGAAGAGTACAGTTATTTCATAGCATCTATTGCTAGATCTGGGGTAAAAAGAATTTGCGATGTTACAAGCACACATTGTTTCTCAGGTAGAGATACCAGTCTCTCTTTGTCATCAGGCTGTTTATCTTCCTTAGGTATATTTAGCCTCATTATGTCATTATGTCAAAATTCTAACCTTGGGAGTGGAAGGAAGCAACCAGCTATCTCTGTTTCTTTTAGTCAGTGCTTGTCACTGGGGAGGGCCCTTGTTGAGATGTATCTCTCTGCCATAGGCCCGGGAGCGAGCGTGGAGGATAGGCCAGAAGAAGCAGGTGACTGTGTATAGGCTTCTGACTGCGGGCACCATTGAAGAAAAGATTTATCACCGGTCAGTACAGATGTCTGTCTACCTGCTCCTTGACTGACGACTGCTCTTCTGGCTGCAGTGTGTGCAGGATATATAAGTATACCACCAGGATTTCAAGCAGAGAATTTTTTAAAAACATTGATAAAAAAGTCTTTTCATCTTGGAGCAGTAGTTTCTATAATGTGAGGGATAGTATGGTCTTTAAAATGTTTGTTTTGTTTTTATGTTTTTTCTTATTAAAATAAGCCTAGATGGCTTATTGTGAGTTTTTTAAAAATGTCTTTGAATCACATCACTTTTCTACCTTCAAGGACTGCTTATGTGTAAATCTCATATTGTTGTTTGACAGAAATGTTTCCAAATACTATAATGTCCATCTTCTTTCAGAAAAATTTTAAGAAGTGACAAAATTAAAACACTAACATATTGATATTTAAACATAGCACATAGTTGTGATTAGTATGGGTGTTCTTTTGGCCTTGGCTCAGATGCCCCACAGAGACAGATTGATCAGGATATTTGTTTTTTCCTCCATCTTTCACTCTATAATGACTGGGGGGTTTAGGCGAGAGAAACTTCAACAGTAAAATAGAGATATTCCCAACTTCTCTGTCTCCCCTGCTAAAGATGTTTTTCTTAAGCCTCATCCCAGCCCCTAAAGGGAGTCTTTTACTTTCCACCATGGGGACTGAGCCACTCATGGGATGGTTCATGTTCTTCAGGGGCCTTCTTATAAGAGGTCTAGAGTCAAGCTGTGTCCTGAGAGGAAGAGATATACACCTTAGCCTGAATAAGCAAGTAGGAGGGGCAGGACTACTTTATGGTGATAATCTGGGCAAGAGTAACAATGATGTGGGTACTTTAGCATAGAGTATGGATCATTAGGTGGAAGCTTGTGAGATGGCTCCAAGTGAAAACTTTGCAAAGTCCAGGTAAGAGTTTCCTAAGCCCCATCACAGGAGGGTACTACATAGGGCAGGGCAGAGGGCTCTTGGTCCAAGAGTCAGGAGGCTGACTCCTTCCAGCTGAGCATGGCTGTGAGTCACATGAATGTATATGAAAAGGTGTTTCTTGAACTGTGATGAATCTTGGAAGTTGCAAAAAACCCCTGGGTAGAAATAATAATAAGGTATTATTTCTAACTTAAATTTTGTAAAACATGGGAGACCACCTAATGTTTTATGTACTTACCGAATTGTAATTTTTCAAGGCTAAAAGTTTTGGGGATGATTTAGACATCCATACAGCTGCAGTTAGCATAACTTTCTTATATTGTTTTATAATTAGTATTTTGAGGTCGAGCTAAATATTATTTCATATAAGTTTAATTTTTATCTTTTAGACAAATCTTCAAGCAGTTTTTGATAAATAGAGTGCTAAAAGATCCAAAGCAAAGGCGATTTTTCAAGTCCAATGATCTTTATGAGCTGTTTACTCTGACTAGTCCTGATGCATCCCAGAACACTGAAACGAGTGCTATTTTTGCAGGTATTACATAAAATAATTTAACTGAAAGGAATTAATTATGTGAGAATTATACAAATGTAACATTAGCATGTTTTCCCCTTTTATAGGAACTGGTTCAGATGTTCAGGCATCCAAACGCCATTTAAAAAGAAAACTTCAACCAGCCTTCGGAACAGACCATAATGTTCTAATAAGCAAAAAGTTCCCTGATTCTAATGTGTCTGCAAATGATGCCATGTCATCTGAAGAGAAATCTACAACTGTAGGAGCTGAAGTGAATGTACCTTCTGATCAAGGCGATCCTTTGAGAGATGATCCTCAGACACCTAGTAATCTAATGAGCAGTGACAGACTTGTAGAAAAGACAGATGCAGTGTCTAGACTAGAGTGCTCATCAGTGATGAGTGGAAATGGGGAGTGTTCAAATTCTCCAAGAATCAATAAAATGTACAGGACATCTGGTGAGGAAAGCATCGATGAAAAACAAAGTTTTTCTGACAAAAGAGAAAGTTGCCAGGTTCAAACAGAACCTCTTTGGGAGAATGAACAAATTGAAAATAATTTTTGTAAGCACAAGTCAAAAACAAAACATAGTGTAGCAGAAGAGACCCAGGAGAAACAGCTGAGGCCAAAGCAAATGTCTAAGAACTCTAAGCGTTGCAGAGACGCCAAGTTTGAAGGAACCCGAATTCCACACCTAGTGAAGAAAAGGCAGTACCAGAAGCAAAACAGCGAAAATGAGAGTGAGAACAAGGAACAGAGCAATGATGATTATGTTTTGGAAAAGCTTTTTAAAAAATCAGGTAATCTTTTTGCTGAATTTGCCATGAGGTGCTAGGAACAGAACATTAGTGGGCCATTTCTAGCGGTAGCAGCCTTTACTGACAGTGCAGAGTGGACTCTCAGCTGGAAGTATTTTTTCTTCTAAAAGTCAGATTTGAAATGTATTTACATTTTTGAAAATCATATTTACCTTTTTTGAAGATCTAGAAGAAATTGAAACTTCAGAGAATAATAGTACTTATAATCACACACAAGAGGAGTACAGTACTTTAAATGGATTTGTACTACCTGAATATTATTAGGAAATTTCTCTACATGCTATATTTATCTAGTTTTTCTACCACAGGGGATTAAAGTAAACTCATGGGGGAGAAAGGTATGGGTATGGCCAGAGGCGGGCACTCTGGAAGCGGGAAAGCTGATAGCTAATATCAAGGCAGAAAAATTAAGAAAGCAGACTCAACAATTGCTCGGGACCCTGGAGGACAGGCAGTCCTGCACGGCTTAGTCATCCTTGGGAGTGTCATCTTGGTCAGGCCTTGGCAGTCATAGTGCTTACAGTGTCATGGCCTTGACTTTTGAAAGATTGCTGTTTATGGTTCTCTGTTCAAGAAGGCAGCTTTATGTATGGCATTTCAGAAAAAAACCATCTGGGCCTGATGTTTTCTTGTAAGGTATTTTTTTGGTAACTTTCTCTTGTTTTTTTTTCCTACAGTTAATGTTTTCCTAAGAAATTATTTATTTTGTGTAGTTTTTAAAAGTATTTGCATAGAAGCATAGAAAATTTTCTTGTAATAATTGGTTTTTAATTTGCTTCTGTTTCAAGATAATTTCCCCCATCATTTCTAATTCTGTATATTTTCCTCCTTTTTTCTTGATCAGGTTAAGCTACTGGTTTGTTTATTTTGTGATTTTTTAAACAATCAAGATTTAGATTTATTAATTAGCTCCATGATTATTCTCTACCTCATTAATTTTTGCTTTTATCTTCATTACTTTCTTGTGCTTTTGTTTTTGTTGTGTTTGGTGAATTTTTTTGGCTTAATTTTTAAAAACTGTTGACTTGGAAATTTAGTTCATTTATTTTTCTTCCTTTTTTTTTTTATTGATATAAGTAGTTAAGTCTGCGAATTTTCCACTGATAACTGCATTAAATTCTTCTGATATGTCATGTTTTATTGTCATTACTTTTTAGAAATTCTATAATTCTGGTTTATATTTTTCCCTTCATTAAAGAATTTATTAATAGAGTTTTTTTAATTATCCAGATAGGAGGGAAGAGGTTATGTTAAAGTTGTGATCAAAGCATTATACTTTAGTTATTGTAAAACAGGGATAGTAATAGTCTCTACTGTTAGGTGGTAATGAAGGTAAATAGCAACAGCACATAAAAGTTTCTGTGGTCGTTTGGTAAATAGCAACTAAAAATATTCATAATTTTTCTCTACCCACAATATGCTAGACTACACAGAAGAAAAAATATAATTGTGTACAACATGAAATAACACGTTTACTGCTTCCTTTGTTCTTGTTAGTTGGTGTGCACAGTGTCATGAAACACGATGCCATTATGGATGGAGCCAGTCCAGATTATGTGCTGGTGGAGGCAGAGGCCAACCGAGTGGCTCAGGATGCTCTGAAAGCCCTGAGACTCTCTCGTCAACGGTGTCTGGGAGCAGTGTCTGGTGTTCCCACCTGGACCGGCCACAGGGGGGTTTCTGGTGCGCCAGGAATAAAGTAAGAGATTGATGCCCTGCCATGCTTATGAGAAAGCCAATCCATCCAGGCTTAGAATAAAGTCAGGGCAGACATGGATTTCTGTTTATCTGCAGTAGTAGAAAATCTTCCAAGGAGGGGTTGAGCCAGCCAACTTGTGTGACTTGGAGAAACACTTGTAATTTTACCTTTTTCTTCACTTTTGTCCCTTGCTTTCCAAAGCTAATTTTTCAGGGGAAGGAGAAATGATCTGCTTTGTTTTAAAAATGATGTTAAAAATAGTAACACTCTAAAAAATAGTAACGATTAAACTTTAATCAGATGATTAGCCAGTTTTCAACAATTAGTAATTACTATGCTATTCAGTGTACTCCTTTAGAAGGATTTTCTTACCTGGGATTTGAGGGTAGTTTCCATCATATCGAACAAAGGATATTGAGTAGTTTTTACTCAAGATGCTATAGTTAACTTCCCAGGAGAATAAAGTAGAGGAGTCGAAGGGGAGAGAGCAGAAGCGTCATGGTTATGAAAGAAGAACCATGCGGAAGAACATTTTTCTAGGACGAGTTTAATTGTTGAAAAGACATTTTCATCTCGTAAGTCAAAAACGAACATTTTATCTACAATGATATTTGTCCTTATTTAGGAGTAGATTTGGTCAGAAAAGGAATTCCAGCTTCTCTGTGCAGCCGTCTTCTTCAGCATCTCCAAAGGAGAAATGCCAGGTAATATGAAAGCCTGTCTGCTTTTCACGTGTGAGACTTGATTAAATTGCTATGAAAATTTAACCTGATTCCGATGTGAAGAAAATTGCTGTCATGGCGACACCTGATATTTGTGTGGTATGCTCTGATTTTGACACACTTAATTTGAATCTAAAAGGGCCAGCTACCTTCCTAAAAGAAAAAATCTTTAACCCAAGATCTGTAGCAGAATCTCTGTTTTGCGCTCAGATAGTTAATACAAGGGTAGGTGACATATCAGTCACTGACCATACAACCTGCCCCATCCAGAGGTGAAGTACCAGCTCCAATGACCACCACCCTCTGGAATAAAGGTCTAGAAAATCACTCTGAATGTCATTTACTGCAAGAGCATTGTACCTGTCTCTCCCTGTCCTATAACTCCCTGAATGCCTTGAGTGCTTCTCTGAGAGTAAATACTAGGCCAGACTCAGTCAGTACTCTTTTTGGTCTTTTCTGGTTTAGGGTTATCTTACTGATAACATTGGGAATAGAGAACCTTTGTTGTTTTAAGGAAACACGTGTGAGATATAAAGTAGGAAAGAATAAAAATATTTAAAAGTGAAGAAAAAGAAGTACAGCTGTGATATTATTCCTTATCCCAACCCCTGGGCCACAAACCAGTACTGGTCAATGGCCTGTTAGGAACTGGGCCGCACAGCAGGAGGTGAGCGATGGGAAAGGGAGCAAAGCTTCATCTATATTTGCAGCTGCTCCCCAGTGCTAGCATCACTGCCTCAGCTCCACTTCAGCTTAGCAGGCATGAGATTCTCATAGGTGCATCGGTCCCTGGTGCCAAAAATGTTGGGGACCGCTGCCTAATCCCACAGTACCTATTTAGATCAGGGTAAATTTGGGAGGAAGAACAAGGAAAGCCCACAGAACCCATGCCCCCTAGAGACAGTTTCCTAAAAGCCTTCTCTGGAAGCCTGTTCCCCATTCACTCTGCCCTCCCACCATCCTCATTACTCAGAATGGTGACAAGTGAGTAGTGTAGCTGTGGAGAGGGGGTTCTTTTTTTTTTTTTTTAGGAAATGTTCTTTAATGGTGGGTGGATTTAGATGCTTGTTTCTGTGCTTTTCTCTCCGTGTTAGATGGTGTCTCATTCTTTCCCCATCAACTTCACTGCCCTGGGCGCATGTGTTATTTTATGACTCTGCAGAGCCTTTGGTGAAATAAGTGGAGCTATAAACTAGAATTTAAATATATCAATTCATTGGTCTTCTTTCTTCAGGATGGCATCATGAAAAAGGATGGAAAAAATCATGTTTCTGAGCAATTTAGTGGAAAAGTGGAAGATGCAGAATCTTTATCCAGGGCCCTCACTTCATCCTCACTCTTGGCTAAAATGAGGGCTAGAAACCATCTGATTTTGCCAGAGCGGTTAGAAAGTGAAAACGTGCAACTTCAAGAGGCTTCTGCTCCGCCACCCTCCACCACAGAACACGATGACCTTCTGGTAGAAATGAGAAACTTCATTGCTTTTCAGGCCCACGTGGATGGCCAGGCCAGCACTCGAGAGATACTACAGGAATTCGAATCCAAGTTATCAGCTTCACAGTCTTGTATCTTTCGAGAACTATTGAGAAATCTCTGTACTTTTCATAGAACTTCTGGTGGTGAAGGAATTTGGAAACTCAAGCCAGAATACTGCTGATTAGCATTAATTTCTAAACTTCTAATTGACTTTTTCTAATGGAAAATTCTGGTCATTAATCCTATGATTAATAATCATGTTTGTTGACAGACGTTGGCTGCATTTGATATTTACTTTGAATGATATCTACCTCATAATTAAAACTTTAATGAAGAAGAAATTCTTCAAAACTTAAAAGTATTAAAAATATTTGGGTTATTTTTTTTTTATTTGGTACTACAAATTATGTTATAAAATCAGGGACCTAACAGTTAATCCTTGGAATACATTTGTTCATTTTCCCAAAAGATGCTATCAGGGAGCACATTACTGTTCATGTAGATATCTGTAGACCAGAAATCTCAAAAATTATTTTTATTGGTGCTAAAAACATGTCTTATGTTCAGTCTGACCTGTTCAATAACTTAACTCATTGGTATCTGATAACAGCATTATTTTTAGTGCATAGCTTTTTAAAATGTTTATCATTTGCTACCCCAAAAAGATCAGATTTGTTATCTTTTGAATCATATTAATTGCCTTTAAATAATCTTTTAAGGTGCTGCTAAATTGGCAGGTATTTTTATTAGTAAAGCATGAAATAACTTGGTAATAGTAAGACGTGTGTTTGCAGAAAGTTGTAGTGTACTCAGTTTATACTGGCTTTACTTTAAGCAAAAGGTATCGATTTTCCCCTCTAGTGACTTGGTTTTAGAAAAATGAAATGTGTTATCTTAAAAAAAAAAAAAAGGCAAGCAGAACCAAAAGTACAAATAAAGCAACCAACACACACCATGCACGGAAACAGCCCTCCAGACCACAACCAGATCTACCATCGTTACCACCTAGTGACTTCTGTTCCAGCCTTCCTTCTGCTTCCATGCTGGGAAGTAACTGAACATTTTTAATTTTATTCAATGTTTGCTTTCCTAAGGGTGCCGATTGCTTTATATTAGGCAGCACTGTTCTCCTCATGTATTTATTATCTTCTGTCCTGTTGTTTCCAATGTATCTTTTTTCTTTGCGTTCCCTCTGACTCTCCTATTTAAGAGGTTTACTTTTCAGCTGCATCTGTTCTCTTTCTGTTATTTATGTATTTATAGCTCTGTAAAAAAATTTATGTATTTATAGGTGTTTTTTTTTGAGCCTCAGTTTTGCTTAGCCTTGTTTTTTTGTTTCCTTCTCATTGTTAAGATTTCAGCTCTGAAGTCTTGTTTTCTTAAATTCATTGTATTCCTTATATTTTTTTCTAGAACTATCACAGTGCAATTTGTTTCTTGGATTTTTTTTCTCTGACTTGCCATTTGTCCTCTTTGATTGTTCTTTATTATGCTTTCTTTCCTCTCATGCCATTTCATCACCTCTTGCTCCTGGTAAAAGCGAGCATCTTCATCCAGATCTTCTGTATGCTCTTCCCTGAGACCCAGACAGAAAGGATCTGGGCTTGGGGATCAGGGAGAACTTCTGCTGGGCAGCCTGTAGCTTTGGTTGTAGGATTTGGGTTTTACTTTTACTTTTCCATTCTGAGATTTTTTAAATGGCTTGGGCCAAGAATCTCTTCCCTTTGGCAGGAGGTGTTGTAGAGTAGTTATTACCACCAGGATTCTTGAGGATTCTGTCTTTTTTTTTTCCTTCTGTTTTTAGAGTGATTCATTATATGTTAGAGGAGGAAAATACTATTATTTTCCTCATTTTGCCATCATTATCTAGAAGTCATAGAAGTGATTTTTGAACAGGTCAATAAATCCTAAACCTGAGTACTTGGTTTAGAAGGAAGTCAAACTCATAACTGTTTTGATTCTGGGAAGTTTTTTTTATTTTTATTTTTGTAATCATTAGCTTATAAGAGAATTGTGTCCGCCTTGTTCTCAGATTGAAGTACTGATGCAGGTCATGAGTGCAAAGTGTTTGGGCATCATATTATCTGAAGTGTGAAGTATATGGAGCTAGAGAAGTTGTAACCTTGTCAAGTAGAAAATGCCATCAAAAGTTATGATTGCAGTAAAAGCCAAGTGGTCCTCACTCCAGTTCTTGTCTCAGCTCTGCCAGTGGCATGCTGTGACCTTGGACAGGTCACTGCCCTGCCTGTGTCTCAGTGTGGCTATCTATGAACATTACCATCATGCTTCCCTGGAGGAGAGACTTAGAGAAAGATGCTCTAAATGTAATGGTTTTAACAATATAGAGTAACTTATTCATTTAGATAAAATCTAATTTTTGGAACTTTAAAAGCTTTATACAGTGTAGATAGATTTAATGTGTATAACATGTCAGTATCAAGCTACAAATAAAAGATTTAAAAATGTTGTGAAATGTTTAAATTCCTTAGTTAATGCATAAATACACTAATACTGTTTTTAATATTGTAGGCGGTACTCTGTCTCCCCACCACTCTGCTCCTATTCTAGAGATAAGTGCTATATTTGGTATATTCTTCCAGTCTGTTTGTCATGCATTTACAAATTCTTGTGGCAGAGACTGCTGCTATAATGTCTGTTTTCTCCTTCCTTTACTGATAAGATCCCCAAGTTTTACCTGGACACTGCTCAGCTAAAGACTCTGTTTCCCAGCCGACTTTATAGTTAATTGTGGCCCCGTGACCAGGCAATGGATGTGAGAACTTCCACATTAGGTCCTTAACTAAGGAATTGGGTGTATACTCTTCCTGTCATTCCTTTTTCTTGTTGGCTGAGATGCCAATGGGAGCTTAAGCAGTGTCATGGGATCCACAGTCATGTGTTGAGGATAGAGAAGTTGGCTTGCCAATTTTGAATTGCTTTTCTTGTACCATTACTGAGAGCAAAATAAATTCCTGACTTGCTTAAACCACTATCTTTTGGCATCTCTTTATTACAGCAGCTCGTTTTGTTTTGTATATGTGATTTACAAAATGGGATTATGTCATTATTTTGCAACTAACTTTTCATTTAATGTTATGTGCAAGATAGCTTTTCATTCCTGTAATTATAGCTCTACTTTCATAGAATTGCTGGATTAAAAATTATATAGATTTTTAATTTTAATGGATGTAATGAAACTTATCTTCAATTCACACTCCATAAAATGATCCATTCTCCACACCCTTGCCAACAGTAGGAAGTATCTTGGGAGTTTTTTTATTTAACCAATCTTATGGTTGAAAATATTTTTTTAACTTGAATTTCACTAATCACTTTTAAAACCAAACATTGTATGTTTTTTGGTCATTTGTAGATCCTCTATTGTAGGGATCTCCAACTCTTGGGTCACAGACTGGTACCAGTCTGTTAGGAACTGAGCCTCACAGCAGAAGGTGAGTGGGCAGGCAAGTGAGTGAAGCTTCATCTGCTCCCCAGTACTAGCGTCACTGCTTCGGCTCCACCTCAGATCATCAGGAATTAGATTCTCATAGGAGCACTGGTCCCTGGTACCAAAAATGTTGGGGACCGCTGCTCTATTGTATATTGCCTGTTCATGTCACATTTGCCTAGTTTTATTATTGGTTATCTTTTAGGGTCCCCCCCCCAACCAAGTAAAAATGAAAAGGCAGTTGTCCCAACTATTATTGAATAGTTTATTCTTTTCTCCACTTATTTGAAATGCCACGTTTATCATATGCTAAGTTGACTATTTCTGGACAATGGATCTAGATGTCTATTTTACCAAACCACACTCTTTACTGTCATTTGACTTTGTACTGTGTTTTGCTGTCTGTTGACACCCTCTTCGTTGTCTTATTCTTGTACATTTTTTGTTTCAGGTAAATCTTAGAATTAGTTTAAGTTCTATTAAAATTGTGTTCTTTTGATTGGGATTGCATTAGTTTATCCATTAATTTGAGGATAATAGACTTTAATATAATTTTTCCCATTAGTATCATGATAGGCCACTTTTTATTAAAGCATTTTATATTCTTGGATAAAATTTTAATAACTTTCTTCATAAAAGTCTTGCACATTTCATATTAGGCTTATTCTTAGGTATTTTATAGATTTTTAGTTTTGGTTGGGAGTCTTAATTTTACATAAAAATGTGAGGAACTAGGATATTCATGTATCTACTTCATTTATGATGTCATTTATTATACAGAAATTTTTGATTTAAATATAGTAAAATTTAGTCTTTCTATATTTTATTTAAGAACCCCTTTAATAACCTGAAGTCATGATTACATTCTCATAAATTCTCTTGTAAATTCCATGTGGATGGTTATTTTTCTTAGTACCTTTTTAAAAAGTAGTTCATCCTTACCTTCTTAATTTATAAAGCCACATCTATAATTATATCTAATTTCCATGTAATATGAGAATGTTTCTGGGCTCTGTGTCCTGTTAAATGGGTCCACTTATCTTTGCCAATAACCTGTTTTAATCATCATAGCTTTATAATTGGCTATCATATATGATAGAATGATTCCCTTCATCTTCCAAAAATGCATTAGTTCTTGGACTTTTGTTCCATATAAATTTTGGGATCACCTTGTTATATTTGGATTTTGTTGTTTTCAAAATGATAATGACTTTATAGATTGCTTGGGAAAGATTGTTTATGATATTGAGTTTCTCATCTATGAATAGGGCATATTGCTCCATTTTATAATACATATTTATTACAAAGACAATTCCATTCTGTCTTTCACTTATATTTTATAAGATTGTGCACATATTGATTCCTAATTATCCAACAGTTTTGTTTGCTATAGTAAGTGATATTTAAATCATTTTCTAGTTTTACTGTTGGTTTTTACATAGTAGACTTATATCTAGCAACCATTATCATGTCAGATGCAAATAAAAGACAGTCAGTCGTATTTCATTCACTCTAATACTTATATATTTCTATGATAATGTAAATGACAGTGGTTGACATCCTTATCTTATTCCTGACATTGAAGATAAGCTAAAATTTTACTATTAAATATGTTGTTTTCCAGCAGATGGTCTTTATTAAGTTAAGAAAATGTTCTTTTCATTCCTAAATCCAGTGCTGAATTTATTAAATGCTTTTCCTGCATATCTTGACTTAATTGTATAAATTTTTCTCATTTAAATATCTCTCAGTGTCAGAAAATACACAGTTAAATTTTCCAACATTAAAACATATTTTAGATTTCCACTTCCAGAATGGCACGTGAGGGACCCCAAGGACCTACTATCCAGAAAGCAACTGTAACTGGACAAAATTCCAAAAGTGAGAGTCTATTACTCTTGAGCCACAACCTATCCACCCCGCCCCCGCAACCCCCTATCTCTGTGATGACAGATGCTGTAATCCAAGTGGATTTAGCCAGGAAAATGGGAATCTGTCCCTCAATTCCAAATCAAGGGATACAGTATTAACTTAGAAGGGCATGCTGCCAGCATGTCTATCCTCCCCAGCTTTAAGGAGCAGAGGCTAAATCCATTGATTTAAAAAGTATAGTGACAAATTAATAACGCAGTAGACAGGTTCATCGGTAGATATGAAATAGGAGAAAGATTCAGCCTACTTGCAGATAGATCAATAGAGATTTTGCTATCCAAAGTATAGAGAAGAAAAAGAATAAAGAAAAATGTACAAAGCGTCAGGGAAACAATACACTGTTAAGTGCATCAGTGTACACAGAATGAGAGTGCCAGGAGAGAAGTGAGAAAGGAGAAGAAACAAACAATGGCTGAAAACTTCTCAAATTTAATGAAAAACATCCATGGAGCTTAATGAACTCCAAGCAGGATAAATGCAAAGGGACCCACAGACATATCAGTAAAAATGCTGAAATCAAAGACAAAAAAATTCCGAAAGTAGAAAGTAAAAAATTATGCATCCTAAGAACTTCAATAAGATAAACAGTTAATTTCACAGAGGAAACAATGGAGGCCAAAAGGTAAGGATAACATTCAAAATGCTCGAAGAAAAAAACTCAACCAAGAATCCTATGTCTAGCAAAGGTATCATTCAAAAATGAAGGTGAAATAAAGACTTCTGATATAAACAAAAACAGAAAAATCTGTTGCTATTAGACTTGCCTGACAAAAAATACTAAAGAAAGTTCTTGAGGCTGAGAGCAAGTGACTTCAGATTAGTAATGCAAATCCACATAAAGAGTTCTAGTAAAATTAGATTCTGTAGTAAAAATGTCATTATAAATGACACTATAAATGCATGTTTTTCTTTAAACTGATTCAAACAGCAGTTGTATAAACATGTATAATGTATTGCTGGCCTATAACATACAGAAATGTAATATATGTGTAACATATTTGCTAATAATAGCACAAAGGAGTTGAGTGGGAGTAAAGCTGTAATGGGCTAATGAAATGAAGACACGATAAAATTATAATTAATGTAATGTATTATATTAATATGTATCACTACAATGCTGCAAATAAAAAGGAGAAAGGCAATAGAGCTATATAGGAGTAATGTTTTTATCCCTTATTGGAGCTAAACTAATAAATCTGTAATAGGTTCTGATAAGTTAAGAGTTATATGGTAGATCTTAGAGTGATCACTAAGAAAATAACTCAAAAACATTAATGAAATGAAAATACTATGTTGGAAAATATTCATTGCAAAAGAAAACAGCAAAAGAGGACAATAAGAACAAAGAAGTCATGAGACATAGAGAACAAAAAATAAAGGGGCAGATATAAACCCAACTATATCAGTAATAAATGTGAATGAATTAAATAATTTAATCAAAAGTCGGATTGTCAGATTAAAAAAAAAAGTCTACACTTTAGATTCAAAGACAAGAAGAGTGGAAAAATATGCCAACAGCAACCACAGGAAAGCTGAAGTGTTATACTAATATCAGACAAAATAGACTTCAAAACTGATAAAAATGTTACTAGAGATAAGGAAGGACATTTTATAATAGTAAAAGGGTCAACCCATTGAGAAGATATAACAATTATAAACATATACACCTAATAACAGCATCAAAACACATGAAGCGAAAACTGGCAGAAATAAAGAAAAATAACAATAATAGTTGTAGACTTCAATACCCCATCTTTAATAGTGGATAGAAAAACTAGGTAGAAGATCAACAATGAAATAGAAGATTTGACCAATACTATAATCCCATTTAACCTAAAAGACATCTATAGAGCATTCCACTCAACAATTACAGAATATACATTCTCAAGTGCACATGGGACATTCTTCAGGATAGACCATATGCTAGGCCATAAAACAAACCTGAGGGAATGAAAAAGGATAGAAGCATGACCTAAAACAATAAAACTCTTAGAAGAAAACAGGACAAAAGTTTCATGACACTGGATTTTGCAATGATTTCTTGAATATGGCACCAAAGGCATAGGTAACAAAAGAAAAAATAGATAAATTGTACTTCATGAAAAGTTTTTAAATTCATGCTTCAAAGACACTACCAACAGAGTAAGAAGGCAACCTACAGAATGGGAGAAAATATTTGTAAATCACATATCTGATAAGTGATTAATATTCAAAATATATAGAGAACTCCTAAAACTCAACAACAAAAAACCCAATTAAAAAATGGGCAAAGAACTTGAATAGACATTTCTTCACAGAATATGTACAAATGACTAATACACAAAAAGATAGTTAACATCACTAAGGAAATGCAAATCAAAATTACAATGAAGTATTACCTCACCCCCATTAGGATGGCTACTATAAAAAAAAAGTGTTAACAAAGATGCGAAGAAATTGGAACAATTGCACACTGTTGGTGGGAATGTAAAATGATACTGCCACTGCAGGAAAGCAGTATGGCAATTCATAAAAAAATTAAAAATATAATTACCATATGATCTAGCAATTTCACTTTTGGATATATACCCAAAAGACTTGAAAGCAGAGTCTGGAAGAGATATTTTAACACTCATGTTCATAGCAGTACTATTCACACTAGCCAAAAGATGGAAACAACTGAAGTGTCCATTGACAGATAAATTGATAAACAAAATATGTTATACCCACAGAGTGGAATATTACTCAGACACGAAAAGATATAAAGTACTGATACACACTACATTGATGAACCTCAAAAATATTATGCTAAACGACAGAAGCCAGACACAAAAGACTATATATCGATGACTCCATTTGTAGGAAATATCCAGAATAAACAAATCCTTAGAGACAGAAAGCAAATTGGAGGTTCCCAGAGGCTGGGTGTTGAGGTGTGCATGCAGAGTTACTGCTTAATAGGTACAGCTCTCTTCTGGGTTGATTAAAGGGCTTTGGAACTAAATAGAGTTGGTAGTTGCACAATATTGCAAATATACCGAAAGCCACTGAACTGTACACTTAAAAAAATGTCCAGGTGTTCAATAATGCTTTCGGTCAATTTTATTAAGTTCTATTTTTCTAGAAAATTGTCCATTTTGTTTAAGTTTTCAAAGTTGTTCCTTTGTGGGTAGCATTTCTTTGTCATTAGTGTTCTGCATTTTTGCTCGGATTTGTATGAATTTATTTTTATCCTGTATGGAACTTTTGCTTCCTGAATTTAAAATTTCATACTTTTCAACAATTCTGGAAAACTGTAGGAATTATTTCTTTGAATATTGCTTTTTCCCAGTTTTCTCTACTCCCATCCTTCTGGAGCCATTTCTTTCTAATCATCTGTTTAAGCTACCCATTGAATTAAAATTTTATAATTATAATATTTATTTCTAAAACTGCTTCTTCTTCTCCACCCCAACCTTTCTGATTTTATTTCACAATACTTCTCTCTTTTCTTATTGAATTTTTCTTTTATGACTATAATTTTAAACATAATAGTTTGAGTCTCCATCCAATTATCATGGCTGAATTCTTAGTATTCATCCTGTTCTTTGTTGTGTCTTTGGCTCTCCCTCATAGTGGATTGTTTTTGTGTGTGTTTGTAATGTTGGATGTGAATCACCTTCAGAGGGACTGCTACTGTGGGTGTGAGCCTTCCTCATTAGAGTGGTTTTGCATACTAATGTCCTATGGTATTACCAGCCTGGGACCAATTTTTGTGTTAATTTCTTGACCGGCAACTTCTTGGATCACATGGTGGTATAAATTTGAACCCTAAACCCTTATGTGCTTATAGTTATGAATTCTCAGAGAGTGGGTAGAGGGATGAGGAATGAGAAGGGAAAAATTCCCTACTAAGAATCCAGGCCCAAACAGAAACACTTCTCTGTCCCAAGAGGTAGATTCTATTCTAGCCTGTGGTTTTCTGAAGATTGTAGCTGCAAGTGGGGGGTCCCAGTTCTGACTCTTTGCCTTAAGTAGTCATATGTCCTTGTCTTTTATTCATGTCTTGGTGTTAAATCCAAACTTCTAGATTTCCCTTTGTGCTTAAAGGAATTTATAGTTTTTGTTTGTTTGTTTGCTTTTCCCCCCCGAAAGCACTTTACAGTGAGCATGTACCACTCTGTTTTTTAGTTTCTTTCTCATTCGTGGCCTGTGGCAGTTTACTTTGCTAAGATTTCAGCTTTTTGTTACGTTATATAACATTTCCTGTTTTTTTACAAGGACTTTTAGGTATTCTTATCTGTTACACTGCTGAAACCATTACATTTTCTAATTATGTTTGGTAAAGGGATTAGAGTAGTGCCTGGCATAAAAAATAAGAGCTATGTGTGTTAGCTGTTATTATTTTTATTGTTGTTGCTGTTATTATTATTATTATTACTATTGAATTAGCTTTATAATACTGAATTTGACAGTTGATTCTCTTACATTTTCTAGGTATACCAAATATCATCTACGAATAATAACAGGATTGCCTCTTGTTTTTCAATATTACCTCTTATTCTTTTCTTACCTAGTTTGCTACCTAGTTCCTCCGGCACAATGTTAGCCAGGAATGGTGGTAAGCATGGCTACCTCTGTCTTATTCCTACTTGAAAGAGGGATGCATCCCGTGTGTCAAGCATATTTGCTGTAAGTTTCTGGTTGATACTTTTTAATGAGTTAAGAGCCTTTTTCCCCTGTTCTTAGCTTTCAAATAATTTTTTAAGAATGAATGTTGAATTTTTCATTTGCATTTTCTGTATTTACTGAGATAACTCTCCCTTCTTTAATCTGCTAAAGTTCTGAATTGGATTAATATAGTAGATGTAGTTTTGGTTGAATCATTCAGTCAATCCTGGGATGTTCTCAATTCTGGGGTGGAGGTGGGGGTCCCTATTTGGATCATGCTTTCATATATTCTTTTCCTTTGTCATAGAGGCATTAGGTTTTCTTATCCCTTGAGTATGTTAATTACATTTAAGATCTTTTGCTTCCTCTAATCAGCTCCTTTCCACGACTGTATATGACTATTTTTACATGTGTATATATTTTGCCTGGTAGGGGCATCAAGCATTTATGCTCAGTCTACCATTGCATCCAATCTTCCCATAATGACGCTGATTTAACTTCTTTAACCTTAATGTATTAACATTTAATTCATGTGAGTAATTTTAGAAGTATTTCTAATTTGAATCTTTATGGTTCAAATGGCAAAAGGTTTATTCAGAAGTTGGATTCCACTTTTGCATTCAATATCTTCCGCTGTTAAATTACTGGGAACATCATTTATGCAAAGCAGGAAGGGAGGTCACCTCCTGACAACCAAGTCATACCAAGGGGACATTTTATACTTCCATTGGCACAGTGTCAGAGTGAATGCAAACAAAATAAATAGAGACAAAGAAGGGCATTCTAACATTTTTAGTCTATCAGATAGATTTTAATCCTCAAATTAACGATTGGAGTAGAATTTTGAAATTGTTTTATCTATAGAATAAAAACTTCATTTTGCTGAGTAAGTAAACTGAGACTAAAATAGAAAATATTTTTTACTAAAAATAGGAATTAAGTTCTGGAGGTGAAGAATCTAAAGAATTATGCAGTAAAGGTGAAGGGAATGTAATCTTCGTCCATCTGAAGAAACTCCTCCTATTTCTATGACCACCTGCCACTAGCGAGAAGGCCCTCCAGCACCCTTGCCCCAAACCTTTGTTCTGCACATTTCTCTTTACCTGTACTGTGGATTTCAGATTTTAAAAAAGGCTGGAACCAGCTTCAATTGAGATTATTGCTTTGGATAGTCTCTGGATTTAAGACAGAGAAAAATCTGACTATTCATCTCACTAGCACTGTCACTGTGAAGAATTTCTAAGTTGCTTCATATAACTTCCTGCTTCTTTGGAGGAGGAAAGGCAGTACCTTAGCTTGTACACTGGTTTGAGAAACTGTGTATCTAAATATCGGCCACCACCATTTACTGTTTTATTCCTCACAGTAGATTTGGTGCCCTCAGCCTTGGAAGCATGACAAAAGGCAGCCCACAAACTTACCTTTTGTTTCTCAGGACGATAAGGGTGGAACAAGACACTCTGCTTAGGGGCGGGACCTGCGCATAGGGCAGCACCAGAGAAAAAGCCCCAAGTGGGGTGTAGTTCATAGTCTCCTCTAACGTGATCTTACCTCACCGCCAAAACTGTAACTTGGAGGACAGTGATGCATATTAGGAAAACTGGGGCATTTAACTCTTCTGCTTAAAAAAAAAAGTTGGACATTTACAACTCCAGTATTCAGTTTAGTTTTCCCGGAGAGGGGAAAACCTCTGAGGCAGGAGACCTGACATCATACAAATGCCGTGGGCTGTGTGAAAGCCTGCAGGTCATCCTGAAAGGGCAGGAGACCCTTCAGGTTTCCTTTGCTACAAGGAAATTTCCTGGCTTATCTCAAAAGACAAAGTTTACTTTAAATTTTAAGTGCCCGTTCTCTGTATTTCTTTTGTTCCTTCCTCACGTTCTTTCAAATTCCTGCCTTATCTCCTTTTGGTTTTTAGTGGATGGTAATTAACCAGTAATCAAAGAAAACAAAGCACTATTTTCACACCTATCAAATCTGAAAACACTATTGTGCCCATTGTGCCCATTGCAGCCCCGAGAGCACCCAGGAGTGGGCGATGCTGGGAGGGTGTGGAGCGTCCCCCTGGAGAATGGCTGCTGAGACTGGCAACTGTAGGACAACACAATTTATTGTTAAGCAATCAGGATGCAAAATTGTACATCATGTAAAATGAGTTTGTATAATGCTAAAGAGGCAAAGAAAAGGGGAGGATGTAAATAGCTGTTGTGATTTTACTAAGAGGGCAAAGTGGGTTGTTTTTTTTTTTCATTAGCTTTAGTTTTATAATGGTCACATTTTAGAGTAATTTTAATTTGCGTTAAAAAGGAGCCCCCCTCACCCCCTCACACTCCCATTTGATAACCACAGTTTGGAACCTGAAACATGACTGAGATGTCAAGGTGGGAAGGTGGTATTTTTAATAGGGTTTTCCAGCTGCTTCCTATTTCCTCCACCCCCTTAACTCCTGTCCCAGCTGCTCACCAGTTTCTTCTCTCATTGATTTCAGCCTCTGCTTCTCATGTTTCTTATTCCTGAGGATAAATATTCATTCTTAGGATGCTTCTCCCACCTTGTGTTTCCTCTGTTTCTGAGTAAATTCTTACTAGTTTTCAATGAACTACTCCTTAGGTTCTGTTCTTCCATGAAGGCAGAATTAAATTGTATTCCATCCATGTATCTTTTGCCCAGCTTTAGCAAATATCAAGATTACACAAAATTTGTTTCAGATCTTCTTCCTTAAAGAAATAAACGTAATGAAAAGAATTAACCATCCAATTTTTTTACTTCCTCTCTCCCCAGAGGAAACTATATACCTAAAGTTGATATACATATATTAATCTTCTAAGTTGACATATATTACTTAATACAGGCATATTTTTATTCGCTGATATATATACATCCATATCCATATGCTAAATAAAATATTGTTTAGAAACATTTTTAAATAAGCAATAGTGTCATACTGTGCATATTTTTTGCAACTTGCTTTTTCATACACTATACTTTTGAGATTTATTCCATGTTGGTAACACAAAGCTCCCGTTTGTTCATTTTAACTGCTGTATAATATTTCATTATAATCTAATTCCCTTCTGAGAGACAGGGGTCTAATTTTTTTAGCTATTACCAAGACTAATACTGTCAACAGCATGCCCTTGTTCACATGAGCAAGGGCTGCTCTATGACAGACATCTAGGTGTGAGGTTGTGTTTTCAGCTTCTCCAGGAACTGACAGATTGCTCTCCGCCATATCGATTTACACTCTACCAGCAGTTTATGAGAGCTATACCCTTGCCAACACTTGTTACTATATTTAAAAAACATTTGCACATTAAAAAAAAACATTTTAAATGGATAAATAGTGAAATTGTATCTTGTTATTTTATTTCTTCGATCACTAGTAAGGTTGAGCATCTTTTCATTTGCTCAAAAGATCACTTATGTTTCTTTTCTGTGAATTACCTGTTATATCATTTGTTCATTTCTATTACCCTCTTCTCACTTATTTTAGGACTGACTTATATATTCTAGATACCAGTCCTTTATCTGTATGTTGCATATGTTGCCTCTGAGGGGTTTGTGTTTTTACTCTGTATAACAATTTTAATCAGAGAAATTTTCAATTGTCAGCCTTTTTATTTATGTTTTGAGCACAGTTTGTAATGTTTATGAAATCATTCCCTCTCTCTAATGTCATAAAGATCATCTATATCTTCATCTAAATGTTTTAAAGTTTTGTTTTTCATATTTAGATTTTTAATTTCTGTTGAATTTGTTTTAGTGGATGATGTGAGGCAGGAGACTAATTTTATCATTTTCCATATGGATACCTGACTGACCCAGCATAATTTCTTCCCCACTGATTTCTAATTTTACTTCTGTCAGATAAATTTTATATATATATATATATATATATATATATGTACATATATATATGTATATATGTACACACACACACACATATATATACTATGTCAATTTCTGTAACATTGTGATGAGGTTTGATATGTGAGGTAGAATCTTTATCATCTCCATCTTCAGAGTAGATTTGAATTTTCTCAATTCCTTTTTTCCATTGGAATTTTAGGATCAGTGTTTCAGGTTCTATGAAAAATCATACTTGGATATAAATTAGAGTTACATGGGATTCATAGATAGTTTTAGTGAGAGTTACCATATTTATGATATTAACTAGTCTGTTCAAACATGGTATACTCTCCATTTATGGAGGTCTTTTAAATCCTATGAAATTTTATACTTTTAGCAATAAAAGTTCATGCACATCTTTTGTTAGATTTATTCAAATATATCTATAGATTTCATTGCTATTGTGATTAACACCTTTTAAAAAATTACATTTCCTAATGGTTTGTTTATATATTTGTCAGTTGGTGATTGAATACTCCCTATAAAATCTATTAATTTTATCTGTAGATTCTCTTACATTTTCCTATGTACAAAATTCGTATTCCTTGTTTTAAAGGTAATAATTTCAAATTTTCACTATTATGTATGATGTTTGCTTTAGGTTCTGATGGCTGGCCTTCATCAGACTAGGGAAATTTCCTCTGATTTTACTAAAAATCATTATCACAAAGGGGTGTCAAATTTTATCAAATGCTCTTTCTACATCTTTTGAGGTGATTGTGGTTTTATTTCTTCTTTTAACATTGTAATGTGATGAAGCACTCTACTCTGTTGTCTAAGGTGAAGCCATCATTATGCTTCTGTGATAAATCCTATTTTATCACTTTTTAAAATATACTGTTAGATTCCATTTGCCACTATTTGATGTAGAGTCATTGCATCTGTGCAATGACTCTACATCATTGCTTCTTATAAAGGAGCTCTTAGGATTGTGAGTTAACCAATGGGCTGAAGACTTGCTCCAGGCAATTGGGCTGCTCAGCTATATCTTCATTTACATCTATGCCAACCAATCAGATTGGTCCAACAGTGCTTTTAAGACTAATCAGACTGTGAGGATTCGGAGTTCTCATTTGCATGAGAATGAACCAATCAGGAACCAGGAGTGGGAATTCTCTATATAAGTCAGCTTTTCCTCTCTGTTGGTGGAGTATACTTTTAGTTTCCATCAAAGACTTGAGTTGGTCTACAGCCATGCTACTCTGAACACGCCCGATCCCATCTGATCTCGGAAGCTAAGCAGGGTCGGGCCTGGTTAGTACTTGGATGGGAGACCACCTAGGAAGATCAGGTGCTATAGGCATTAAAAAAAAAAAAAGACTTGAGTTGCCCCAGCTAGAGCAGCGACATTGGAGCTGGAGCTATCTCACACCCCAGAGCGGAGCTGAGCTATAATAATGGAGCAATAACCCCAGGGCCACCTCACAGCCAGTTCCACAGCTGAGCTGTTTCATAATTTAGCTCTTTGCACTGAATAAAGTCTCTCTCCCCTCTCATCATACCCCAAATTGGGGACTACTATTGACATTGAAGGTGACCTTCAGTTGACACTTTCAATAAGAGAAGAGATAAATCGTGGATTATTCACAAAATGGTAAATTGTACCATGGTGAAAATTAAAGTATAGCTACGTGCAGTAACATGATGAAACACAGCAGTACAATACTGATTTTAAAAAATAAGTCCCAGAATATTATGTCTCGCAAGATGCCCTTTTTATTAAGAACAACTAAAAATAAGTAATGTACTTTAGAAATACACACACAAAAACACAGAAGTAAGAGAATGAAAAGCACAAGAACCAGAATAGCGGTTGCCAGTTGGGGAAAGGAGAAGTTGAATAAATACGTAGATGTGAGCTATTAGAGGTGTCTCTCTCTCATGTTGAACAGTGGGCTCCCATGTTTATATACATAAACACAATAAAACAGGTAATGACAGAATTCTCTGGATAAGAGCTAAGAATTCTCATTTATCCAATTCTGAGCACCTGAGGTCCACTAGAAAGTTAATAATATGGTACTCAAAGAAATAATAGAATGACAAAACTTAAATTCTTTCTTTGAAAAGTTTCCTTGAAGAGACTAATAAAGAGACAAACGTCCACCATGATATGAAAATAAAGAGGAAAGACACAAAAAA